>NC_063064.1:9839487-10152779 GCF_018812025.1 Megalobrama amblycephala | reverse complement strand
ATATATATATATATATATATATCAGGAATCTAAATTCCTCTTAGCGGTATATGAAGAAGCCATCAACAAAGGATCCTTACCTACATCACTTAGACAGAGTGTCATCACCTTGATCCCTAAACCTCAAAAAGATATTATTACTAGAAAATTGGCAACCTATCTCATTATTAAATAATGATTATAAAATAATGGCAGCAGTTTTTTGCAAAACGTATGAAAAATGCCTTAAATGAGATAATTGATGAAGCTCAATGTGGATTTATGAAAGGACGTCATATATCCTCTAATATTTGTTTAGTTATTGATTTAGTACAATATAGCAATTTACTAAATAGAGACCGTTTAATACTTTTTCTAGATTTTAGAAAAGCTTTTGATACAGTAAGCCATAAGTTTATATTTGATTCCCTAAAAACTCTTTGGTTTTGGACAATATTTCAAGTGTAAAAACTATGTACTATGGTAGTAATAGCTCTATTAAACTTGCTAATGGAACATCTCCCAGATTTGAAATAAACCAAGGCATCCGTCAGGGATGTCAATTTCTGCATTTCTTTTTTAGTTGTAGCTCAAGTGTTAAGTAATATGAAACCAACACCCATTTAAAGGTCCCGTTTTTCGTGTTTTTTTAAGCTTTGATTGTGTTTATAGTGTGCAATATAACATGTGCACTGTAATGAATTGCTGTAAAAATTACAGCAATATTTTACAGCCGCTGGCTGTATTTTGATAATACAGCATATTGCTGTAAACTGCAATGCATTCCGGGGGCGTGGCGGTTTAAATCAAATTTACAGAATATTGCTGTAAATTTCAAATATACAGAGGCATTGTGGGATCTTCAACGGTCGAGATTCGTGTAGCAGCAAGAGGATTGACTTACAACTGTGGTAAGTGACTTATTATTTCATTTTCCCCCTCAGTCTTTGGTAACTATATGTATGTATCTACATTCGCGATTCATATTGGTAACGTTAACCCCGGATTGACGCATCCTCCGTCCGCGGGGCGCGAAGCAGACTTGCGCGGGGTTCTTCCTCATCGCGGTCGCGGTAAGATCTCACACATTCCCCGGCGCTATAGGATATAATTCGGCTATGGGCCAAAATTTAATAATTACAAACAGTTGGAATTCACGGGAACTTCGTGTTCATCAGCACACTTGGTTGTGATTATTTTATGGCGGAAATCACATTTGTACAGGCAGACAGTCATCTGTTAACACGGGCCGAAACGAAAAAGCCTCGCAAGTCGCAACGCGATCAGGCCGCTCACGGAGGATGTGTCACGCAAAATGGTGCTGCTTCATGCTGTTAACATAACCAATGTGATGCATTTGTGGACATTTGCTAACTTAAGGTAATGCAAACACTTTAACATCTCTGTTTGATAAGGTTTGCCTTGTACTATAGTTAATTTATTACCATACCAAAACGAAATCTTTTTTAACTTGAAATGAAATGTGCTATTTACAATATGTGTGTTTGTTGACACTTGAACAAACTGATCATCGTGTACCTGCCTTTTAGATATTCATTTTATATCCATTGAGGCCTTTAACACTGTGTTTCTCAACTAGATTAGACATTTATTTTTTAGGTTGAATGTTTTAGATGTCTCTCTGTTTGATGCTGGCAAACAAATTAGTTAAATAAGGTGTTTTGATTAGTGGGACATCTAAAACTTTCTGGGAGGTAGGTCTTCAGGACTGGAGTTGTGATAGCTACTGCTCTACCACTTGGTACAATTTCCAAAACATGATTACATGCCTCAAAAGCTAAAACCAATCTGAAATGTCTGTTTCCTGACCCTTTATGCACTTCGTAGGTATTTATCCGGAGAGAGGAACAAAGACGAAAGGAAAAGTGCCATCTAACAAGCCAGACAGTTCAGAAGAAACGGGTTGCGGTCAACCTACATGTTGCCACTCTTCAGTGCAAAGTGATAGATTTTCAGTGGAATTTCTGAAATGTAAGAAATACACACACACCAAGATCGATTTTTCCTTTTATTATACACTGTTATTATTCTATATCTGTATCTGACTGTATCTATCGTCCCTCTATCTGTCACTGACTGTATCTGTCATCCCTCTATCAGTCTCTGAAAGTATTATTATGTTTAATATATCTAATGTATTGTCCTCTTTGTTCCTTTCAATATTTCTAGCCTCTCTTTGAATCCTGGGATGGAACATCATCTGGAGCATTTTTGATCACAAGTTTGTTGGACTTGTTGTTTGGCCATGTTGGTCTGTTCATAAAGTGATGAAAGTGATCTGGTTTTTAAGAAATGTTTTTATATGACCATGTTGCTCAAGTTATAGTTATAACGCAGTTTGCATATTTCTTTGTGTGAAGGGCCATGATGGCCAATAAGTAATTTAAAAATGTTTTCATGACAATTTTATGTCCATTTAAAAAATAAAATGATTTTCTAAATAAAAAATAAATTCGAAATACACTTTTTATGGCATTTTTCATGTAAATTTGAAAGTTACATATTACATTTTGACCTCAAAATTATTACTATTATTTTTTTGTGAATTAAGTTATACATTACACAACACTTCATGCAGTTCAAATTTGTTTAAAGCTTATGCAGTTAATAGTTTAAATTTATAATTCAGCTGCCAGTCATTAAGTGAGCAATAGGGAAAATATTGTATACTGCATTTTACATATTCTTTAAATGTAGCAAATACACACATTCAAGTAGTTTAATGTGAAAAATACAGCTTTTTAATAAATGTGTGTATTTGCTATTTAAAGAAGTATGTTAAAGGGATAGTTCACCCAAAAATGAAAATGTGATGTTTATCTGCTTACCCCCAGCGCATCCAAGATGTAGATGTCTTTGTTTCTTCAGTAGAACACAAATGATGATTTTTGATGATGACTCGATTAGTGAGGTCTGATCGCGCTCTGACAACGACAGTGATGTTTAGCACTCATTGAAGTATGTACGTGAGACATCACTGTCGTTGTCGGAGCGCGATCAGACCTCACGAATCGAGTGCTGAACACAGTTGGACATAGTGGTGTATTAGAGGTAAAAAATGATATAAATACTGTTCGGTTTCTCACACAAACCGATCGTTTCGTGTCTTAAGACATCAATGTGTCGTCACGAGCCGCAGGGTTTCGTTTGGATTTGTCTGTCGTGTTTTATTTACTTTTATAGTCCAAGTTCCCGCTGACTTGCATTGTACCACTGACAGACGGCAGCGTTTGGAGTTAAAAATCATCATTTGTGTTCTACTGAAGAAACAAAGACATCTACATCTTGGATGCGCTGGGGGTAAGCAGATAAACATCACATTTTCATTTTTGGGTGAACTATCCCTTTAAATGCAGTATACAATATATTTTTTGTAAAAATGCAGTATACAAAATATATAAATTACTGTAAATTTTACAGTAAAATACTGGCAGCAGGGTTGCCAGCCAGTTACTGTAACTTTTACAGTAGTGTTTCTGTAATTTAATTTACAGAATTTTACTGTATTCTCGTTTACAGTAAAATTCTGTACATTAAATTACAATAAACTACTGTAAAAATTACAGTAACTGGCTGGCAACCCTGCTGCCAGTATTTTACTGTAAAATTACAGTAATAAACAGTGTGTTCATGTTTCGCGTGTAAAAAAACACAGTATTTTTCACATAATTTACTTATCTTAGACCGCTCCACCAAAAACGGGCTGATGACTTCCTTGTATAGTCCCTCCTTCAGAAATACGTAACGAGTTCTGATTGTGCCAGCGGTTCTGTGTTGTGATTCGACAGCAGTTTGCGCATCTTGCCGGAAAGGTCACGCCTCTTACCATAACGTGGAGATGCACGCGCTCAGTGTTATTGTAAAAATGTCTTTAATTTTACCCTATCAATATGAGCCGGAATCAGACCCGGTGATTGGACTGCGGGATGAAAATAACAGCGTTTCGACGACATGGCGACAAACACACTCTACAAACGCAACTCTTGTGTATTCCTGTGGGCGGAGGTTAGTCAAAAAACTGTTTTAGTGACGTCATTAAAGAAGGAAGTAGAGGGATGTAGTCCAAACTGGCCGTTCGATGTAGGCGACTTCTGTTAAATATCTCACTTGGCATTGAACTTTGAGCTTTAAAATTTTACAGATTTTATTTATACTCTAACAACAACATTACACACTAACTAAAGTTTGAAACATGGGATCACGAAGAACGGGACCTTTAAAGGAATTGAAATTCATGAAAGGCAAATTAAAATATCGCAACTTGCTGATGACACAACAATTTTTCTTGGGGATAGTACTGAGGTACCTTTGGCTCTGAATATAATTAATAGCTTTTCAAAATTCTCTGGTTTTGTTTTTAAATTTGTCTAAATGTGAGATCTTACAACTCAAAAACAACAACCTATCCAATGTGTGTAATATTCCTGTTAAAAGTATAGTAACCTATTTGGGAATTAAAATTTCTAAAAATACTGATGTAATGGGCAACTCTAACTTTATGCATGCAAAAGAAATATAACTCATGGTTAACAAGAGATCTTTCTATTCAAGGGAGAGTTTTATTGAGTAAAGCAGAAGGTCTCTCGAGAGCAGCATACCTTTTTTCTTCTCTTAGTGCTCCAAAGGATATATGCTCACAAATGGATAAATTACTCTTTAAATTCATCTGGAGAAACAAACCTCATAAAATTAAAAACAACTTCCTTGTTAATAAATTGTCTAATGGTGGGTTAAATGTACTAAATTTTACTACTTTCAACCAAATTCTAAAAAAATTAATGGGCTTAAAAACTTTGTAAAAAATCAAACAAGTATTTTCAATATAGTCCCATATTTTTTATGTGAAAAACTTGGGGGTTTAAATTTTTTGTTGCAATGTCCTTATATAACTGGTAAACTTCCTGTTGCTTTGGCAAATTATCATAAACAAGCATTACTCTTTTGGTCACTTTTGTACAAACACAATTTTTTCTCCTAGCAGATGTTTTATATGGAACAATGGTAATATCATTCATAATAAGAAGTAATTGTACATGGATAATTGGGTTCAACACAACATTTTAATTGTTAACCAGCTCATTGACAAAAATGAGCAATTATATACATACCCTAACTTTATTTCAAAATATGTTTTTTTTTTTTTTTTGTGAATGAAAAAGAATACAAGGCTATACCCAATGGCATAATAATGTTAACCAAATTCTCAGACGTAGATGTTAGTAATACAACCTTACAAAATCCTCAACTTTTTGTAAATGGTCTCTCCTTTTTTGATAAACATTTTAATAACAATTTTATAAGAAATTCTTTTAATGTTGGATCCATTCCTTCATGTCAATCAAAATGGCTTAAACCTCATTGTATATCTTGGCACAGCATTTGGACTTTACCATATAAATATATCATTTCTAATAAAGTAAAAGAAATCATTTACAAAATTATTCATAGATGTTATCCTGTAAATGCAGCAATTAGTAGATATATCCATACTGTCTGTGATAAATGTACTTTTTGTAACACATCATCTGAGGATATTGAACATTTATTTCTTTATTGCCCTTTTTCTATTTCTTTTTGGACTGACTTTAAAATAGACATAACAAAAAAAATTAAATAGAACTCTTAATTTAGAACCCATGACATTTTACTTTGTTTTCAAAACCCATATTTTTCTCAAAAACAAAATTATGTTATTAATCTTTTAATTATTTTGGCAAAGTTTTATATTCATAAGACAAAAATAACTCAAAAGAACCCTCATATATTACATTTTATAACACCGATGTCACAATATATTTGAAACTCTTTCAAACATGAGATCACAAAACAAAAAGCTTATAAAAACAATACAAATTCTGAAGCTTTTCAAGTTCATGTAACTGCCCTAATAATATGTAGTACTTTGTATCCTTTTTTTTTTTTCTCTCTTTTTTTGTATACATTTTCTTTTTGTATTTTAGTTATTGTTGGTACTCTTTGTTTTATATGCTCTGATATGTATTACAATGTCTTATATTTGTCTTGTAAAATAAAATAAAAAATAAATAAATAAAAAAAGTTTGTTTCTGATATAAAGAAGCGATATCGCCATCTAAGGGCATTGAAGGTACTATATCTTGTGCGTTTAGCCTTTACTCACCCAAAACTTGTCAACAAGGATACTTTACATAAATCCGAGTGCATTAGCAGGTAGTTTCTGATCGCAGGAGTTTGATTTATTAGATGAGGAATTGACTGCAGCCGGTGATGAGGCTCAAACCAGCACATACAGTACACTTTACCTATTTAATTTTACTTAACATTGTTTTATTTATCCGCTATATCAGGGGTCATCAACTATATTTGTCCAAGGGCCAGAATTTTTCTCTGCAGACACTGTAAGGGCCAGATACTCGTAAATATAAAATAAAATTCGAATTGTATCCTAATATGTTATTATTTGATATACTAATTCTAATTCCAAATTTATGTTATTTTTTACATATTACCTGTACTGCAGCAAGCCACCAGGGGGCGATAGCGATATTTTAGGCTTCATATTTGTGAGGCTGTCAAGCTGTCCATCACTGTCACGCAATTGTGCGCAAATCCCAGGCAAGGAAAATTTTGACATTTGTGAAAAAATGAGCACGTGAAACAATAAAAGATGTTCAATGAGAGAACGCGTTTATTGTCATTCTTGACTGAAGGCAGGCTATGGCACAAGCTACTTTTCAGAAGGCTTTTTGTTTCGTTAGATTTAAAAATAAAAAACGGTTCTCATTCCCCCTTGAATAAGGCCGGCGACACACTGGCTGCGTGAGCGTCTCAGCTGCGTGGCGTGTCCGTTTTTATTTCGGCTCCCATATTTAACAGGTTGGAGTTTGCACACTGAGACACGCGTCTCAGGCGCGCTCGAGCCACACAGAAAACGCGTGCATTTTAGTAATAGAACCGACGCGAGTTCCAGCAACGGGAGTGTTCTCTGGCTAGAGCGCAGAACAGCGGAGTTTATGCATGTCTAAGCTTGTGTTTTGTTGCTTTGACATTGTGGAAAATAGAATAATAGAAACAAAATGTATTAGCATTTTTACTCGTTATTATCAATCTAAATTAATCTCGTTTTTAATTTAACTTAATTTCGTTTTTCTTTATTTAAATTTCTGTGTCAATTTGTTAGTCAGAAAAATATTAGACTACCTTAAAAGTATTGCTTAATTTAACAGACCTGTGTGTGTGCGTTTTATATCACTAGTGCAGTGTCCGTTCTCGGAGCATAAGTTTATTAATTCTGAATGTGTCGCTTCTCGCGTGTCCATCTATATTGCACCAAATGCGACACTGCACTCCCTTGTGAAGTCGATTGGATGAACGGTTCTCGAAATAATAAAAATGCAAACGGACATACAGACACAGATTCCTGCCTTTATTAGAGAGAAAAATATGTTCAGCCCCTCTCTCCGAAGCTTCGAATAGTCGATGCTCATCAAAAAATGGTATTCGGACCAGCCTAAACTTTTCCTCTTACAAGGCTATTCCTGAATTCAGTATTATTCTGGGGGCGGAATGGAAATCCCTGGCGGGCCGGATTTGGCCCGCGGGCCGCCAGTTGACGTTGCATGCGCTATATTGACAAGACCGTTTTGACAGATATTGGTTTACTTATGGCCACTTGAGCTCAACTGAGACTTGAGAGTTTGTAGATGTTTAAAGGTTGTTGTGTCGAACTTGATTTAGTGCAATATTGAGATGTTCAGTTTTATTTTGATTTTAGAAAATAAACTTCATTTCTCATCTTACAAATCAATTGTTTCTTATTCACTGGCATGTCTGTCAGGACTAGTGCATCTCTGAGCTTACATTCAGCATGAGTAAAATACTTCAGTACTGTTAAAAACAGATACTTTAAGACTTTTACTCAAGTCGTATTGGAATTGGTGATTTGTAACTTGTAATGGAGTCATTTTCACTGTAAGGTATCAGTACTTTTACTCAAGCATGGTTTTCAGGTACTCTTTACACCTCTGACTATGAAGCTTTGAGAGAATGCAGTCAAGAATACTAAGTATCAATATTATTCAAACATTGTTTCCTAGTGTTTCCTGTCTTGCCCTACACATGCTGAAAATACTGAGGGTCTTTTCACAATATTATGTATGGTAGATGGTGAAAGACTCAAATTCTTGGACTCTGAACTGTGATTTTTTAATTGTTTGACAATTCTGTCATGAAATTTGGCACAAGGTGGTGAGCCATGACCCATCTTTGCTTGATAAGGCTGGATATTCCTTTTACACACACATCACCTGCTACCAATTCACCTTGAGTACTGTTTCAAAACAGTTTATGTTGGATATTCTATAGTCACTTTCATTTTGTCCTGTCACAACTTTTTTTGGAGTGTCGCAACCATCAAAAAATGTTTATATTTTGCATACAATTAAGTAAAAACATCAGAAACAGATTGAACAAATAAAAGACTATTTATCTTGTTGCATGTCCTTACATTTCTGACAAAAAAATAAAAGTTGCAAATCTACAAATATACTTTTAATATTTTGTCACATTAGCACGTTCAAAACAAGATACAGTTCCAAAATCCTCTGCTACTGTACGACTAAGAGATGATGAAGCAAATGAGCCTAAATTAACTTATATGTTGAGAACACTGATAAAATTCATCATTTGTACCATGAAAAGTTGAATAACATGCATTTTGAGTTTTGTTCAGAATCTGTATCGCTTCTGTTAAAAGAAAATGAAGTGAATACCATGTAAAAGTATTGTCTTTGTATTCTTGTTTCCCACCAAGAGGGCTGCCCAGCTACCAAACTAACAATCAGCAGGTGGATTTTGGAAGCAATTTCTGGTCTTGAGGCGTGCTGTCTGCCCTCGCCTCTGCCAGTAAGCCCATTCCACCCAAAGTATGGCAACAAGACCTTTGTTGTAAGGTTTTATAGACTGGACCTGCTTGGCTATGCTGGGGTTAGTTCACTTTCAAATAAAAATTTCCTGACAATTTACTCACCCCCATGTCATCCAAGATGTTTGTGTCTTCCTTTCTTCAGTCGAAAAGAAATGAAGGTTTTTGATGAAAACATTCCAGGATTATTCTCTTTACAGTGGACTTCAATGGCCTCCAAATGGTTGAAGGTCAAAATTACAGTTTCAGTGGAGCGTTAAAGGGCTTTAAACGATACCAGACGAGGAATAAGAGTCTTATCTAGAGAAACCATCACTCATTTTCTACAAAAATACAACTGTATATGATTTATAAACACAAATGATCGCCTTGCACATGCTTCCACTTTCAGTATTCTTCAGAAAGCTTACATTGTGTGTCCTACGCCTTCCCTATTCTACTAAACGAAACTGGTGCCGCGTTAAATAGATGTAACTTCCGTAAGTAGAATATATTTTGTCAGATCAACACCTTCAAAAATTAAAGCCAAATGCATGTTCTAAAACGCTCTGGTACTGTACAATTAAGAGAGGAGGATGCAAATGATCCAGAATGAACCTGTGTGTCCAGAATATCCTTATCAAATTATATTGCTATTGTAATTGGACTTGCAGCCATTTAGTTTTTCTTATCAGTCTGTGGTTTGTGATCATATAAAGGTATGTGAATACCACGTTAATGTTATAACTTTGTATTGTTCTTTATCAATGCAAACAGTAGTAATTTAACAGTAGTTCAGTTATTATATACTCTTACGATACAGTATATCTGAGGCTTAATGTGTGCCACTACACTGTCCAGTTCACTGCCAGATAAGAGAAGAGGACACAGATGAACACAAACTTTTGCATTTCCAGTCTTTAATCCCCTTCACACTTCTGATATTTGAGTTAAGAGGTCAAACATGTCAGGGAAAAAACATCCTACATTCATTTATAGGTGTAAATGTGGGAATTTAACATTCAGTCCAGATAATGTGAGTCTTAGATGAGGACAGGGCTGTGTGATTGGCTAGATTACTTTTTGCATCTGTCATGGATTTAAAAACTTATTTAATATCTTGTCATTGTTTATTATCCTGTGTATGGTTCTTTAGTGGTTGTATTTGTTCAACTTTAAGAAAGTATTGTTTAAAAAAAACTTCTGAAATTGTATTTTGTATTTTTTAACATGTTCTTCTGACTACAAAATAACATTTCCATAGGCTTGAGGAGTGACTTATTGCCATTTCAAATAACATTCCAACATCATGTATTCAAAAGGGTTTAAGAAGTGCAAACATTTATATTTTGGATCAACACAATAGTGAATTTGATCTAACTAATCACTAACCACTAATCATTAGTGAATTTGATATATATATATATAGGGCGTGATTTGTAGGGGGGATGGGGGGATTTCCCCCCTTCTGGTCTATGTATCCCTGCCTCTGCTGAATTATTTTTATCCCCGGTGGGGATAAAAAAATATCCCCCCCTGGGTGATGCTACTCCAAAAACCACCATATAAAATACCAAAAATAAAAATCTTTTTTTAAAACATTGCCAAGTAAAACGCTGCGTTTATATAGAACTGTCTCTTTACAACCACAACAAACGGGACACTTCTCAGATGCGCATTTCGACTTCGCCTCAGCCACAGGTGCAAGTCAAACGAGCGCGGAAAAGGTGCAGGTGACGAAGAGGGAGCTTCAGTTGAACAACAGTGAACTATGGTCAGATGAGATGTTGTCAGGCTATGTCGGTAAAAATCGTGGCACGCACTCAAGAATTGCATGCGCAAATGCGCCGGCGCACGCTGCATAATTACTTTATTATAGCTTAAATAAAGCGCAAAACAAACTACGAGCATGCACCGTCGTTGATCTGTTGTAAGTTAAGTCATGAAATTACAAAACATGCGATTAAAGCTGTCTCAAAACTGTGCATGCATTTATTTGTTGACATGGTTTTAAAGCGATTGCTATTCAATTTGATTGTTGGCCTTAAAACGTCTTAAAAATGCACATATGTACTTGCCTGGAAAATCCAGCCTCACCACTGTACCAGCGGATGAGTCTGGTCGGCCATTGAATCTATTCGATTTCTAGGGCGGAGCAAATCCGAGCAAACAGGAAGCGGAGTAAACCAATCAGAGAAGGGCGGATATGACGTTAGCAAAGCGACAAGAGAGTCAACAGCGAAAAGTAAATAATTAATGTGTTTTTGGTCATTTAAAACTGAATTCACGGCTGAATAGAACAAACTCTCGGGTCTCCCGTGCGCAGTCTTTGTTGATATTGAAGGGACTTTCGCCGCACTAGAGTGACGCTGTTTGCGTCACTGAAATAAACAACGGAGGGCGGACTGACCAGACTGATATATCTTGTAGAAGATACATCAGTCTGGCCTTGCCAGACTGATGTATGTACACCAAGGAAATCTACATTTTCTCGGGGGGCATGCCCCCGTACCCCCCTAGTAAACTACATTTTCTGACCTCGGTAATTATGAAACCCTGCGTACGGCCCAGCTTATATTCTATCTAATGAAATCTGAGGTAAACATGCATTTCTACAAATGTGCGCACTTTTGGACTAAAAGTTTGTATGTGTATGCACTGTGATCAAAATATAAATGGGACTAAATGTAAAGGTTTGTGTCTCATTATTCTATTAATAACTACTGATTGATTTTGCATTTCTATCAGAAATTTTTAATTATTAGTATCATTATAGATAGTGTTGCAAATGTCTAAGCTATCTAATACTTCAAATCTCAAGGTTAAATCAGAAGATTTTTTGTAAAAATGTTTCTGTAACAGCTGCCAAAAATAGTTTATAGCTCCACTGTGGTTTTTAACAAATTTTCAAATAAAAAAACAAAAACTTTTCAAAACACCTATATATATATAATCAAATTGTGCAGACATAATTTTTGGCCAGGCTGTCATTAAAAGAAATTATGCATTCAAAAAAAATGAATTGTTGGATTTACATAAAAAAGAACTGTCAAGTGGTTCCACGCAAATATACTGAGTAATCTGTACACATAACAATTTAGTTGTATGAACAAAAGAAATTTAAGTAAAGTTGACAAAATTTCTTTGAGTAAATACAAATCATTTGAATGTCACTGTTACATAATATTTATATGTGCAGTTTACTTAATAACGTTGTTTATTATGTAAGGTGAAGACATTTATTGAATTAATTTACCTTATTAAATGACCTATTTTCTCTACAAAATACACTCAAAAAATAGCTAATTGAACAAACTCAACTGAACTGAGAGCAGGACGTTCATCCTATAAACATGCCTATATGAGTGCTCACAGCCTAAACACAGGCAACACTCTTCTGCATAATGGTAACCTCCTAAAATTCAAAAACATTACAGAAACTACTATAAATATCCAACATAACTTAACATTAAACACTAACATAAACTAACAACATCTTTCTTAATGTACTCCCTTGCAAAGCATGCTGGGAACTATGGATCTCTACAGATGTCAACTTTAATTTGTGCATTTTCAGCAATGTTACGTTGACTAAAACACTTATTAAGTAAAGCTGACAATACTCATTTTTAGTAAAAACAACACAGTTAAATTACGTTCAAGTAGTTAGTGAGTTTTTTATGTAATGTGAACAAGGGTGGTTTGAGTGAAACTAACAACAGTGAAAGTTCATTTTTTTGAGTGGAACACACAAAAGCAGGAGAGAACCAATGAAACACTGGTTATGTTGTAGTCAGTGTATGCTTTTTCCTGTAAGCCTTTTGTTTTTCTATAGTAAAATGAAACATGTAGCTGTAGTTTGCCTTTTTTTGCCAAATAATTTCGTCAGATAAATACCTTAACCAAGTTTACAGTACCACTACTGTACCTGTTTAAGCAATAAGAACAATGACAGACTGTACTGCCTAAATTCATGTAATTATTTCTTATCACAGTGATGTCACAGATCATAACCAATATAAAAGAGCCATCCCAAGATCACAGTTGTTGTCTGGCTGTGAATGATCTCCGTCTCCTGAGCTCCTGAAGAAAATATCGACTAGAAATTGTCAGAAGACAACTGTATTCGCAGGTAATTTAATTGGAGGATATAGAAAAATGTCCATTTTGACACTTTCATCTTTTAACATCACAGGTTTAAATATGTATTCCACAGGATATTGCATTAGAGCAGAAAATACCAGTTCTACAAATGTAAAATTGCATTATGCTAGAACTTGTAGTGAACAGTTCTGTTAGTCGTATTCTAGTCACAGATTTTGTACTGTATTTGTGAGCCGCTGTTGTGTTTCTGGTTGTGTTTCATTATCTGTTCTTCATTAGTTCATTAGATCTGTGGGATTGACTAAATCAAGATGCTGCTGATCATTGAAGCTCTTCTTTTTTTAGCTGCTCTAGGACAGGTAAGCTTGTGTTCTGGTATGAATATTACAGACATTAATACTGATCATGTGATCATTATTATTCGTGTTGCTGCAGGATCACAGAGCTGCTGCTGCTGAAGACACAGAATATCCATTGGATATGGCACCGGACTCTGTTGATGACCGGTATTACGGCTGTGAAAAGAAAATGGCAGATCTGGTGGATAAAAAATATCTGAACATGGAAAAAAATAGCTCACCTAATTTTAAAGCTGCTTGAATAATAGCTGACAAAGAAACCAGTAAACTTAATCTTTTAAGAAAATTAACTAGACAACATGAAATTGCAATAAAGGTGTGTGCTGATGATAATGTACGTCGTGAATTCAGTCGTGACACTCGTACTGGCAGACAAAGCTACAAAGACAATACATACAAATGGTATTCGCTTCACTTTCTGTTAACAGAAGCGATACAGATTCTGAAGAAAAAAGAAAGTAAATGCTTTGATACTTTTCGTGGTACAAATGATAAATTTACTTATGAGAGTGGAGATGTTGGTTTTGGGTCATTCGCTTCAACCTCTCTTGATCGTGAAAGAGCTAAACGTTTTGGACGTGTGTCTTGTTTTGAAATCCACACTTGTGAAGGTGCTGAGGTGACAAAATATTCTAGGTATCCTGATGAGAAAGCAACCCTGTATCCCATGAAATACGTTCTGAGGAAACTATTTTGCAAATCGCAATTACGTTACATGCCAACATATAAGCAGTGCTATTACGTTGGTCCTTAACCTAATATAAGCAGTGCTATTACGTTTGTCCTGAACATAATACATCCAAAGCAGGTTTCTTTTCACACGTAGCAGCTAATGCTGTTCATTTTGTTTTAATTATTTACTCCCTTTTTTCTGATCGGGCTACAAAATATTATTTATGCCAGGGGGAGTCAAATGGCGGCACCCAGATAATTTTTATCTGGCCCTCCAACTGGTTTTTGATGTTTAAAACCGCTCGCAATCTGATATCAAAGTCCCCGCAAAGGTTTAGCGTTTTCAGCGGTGAGTTTAACGTTGTTGCAAAGATTTTTCTGATCTCGCCAGAATAATGTGAAACTGCTACGTTTTGGTTGCTATGAACAATATTTTATTTTCTGCATCAAAATAAGGTTTGATTACATTTTAAGCAAAAAATATATATTATTTATTTTCATAATATTCATTCAGTGAATGTACATAATCACTCGCTTGCGCGTTGTTGCAAAGATTTTTCTGATCTCGCCAGAATAATGTGAAACTGCTACGTTTTGGTTGCTATGAACAATATTTTGAGTTAGTTTCTGCATAAAAATAAGGTTTGATTACATTTTTAGCGAGAAATATATATTCTATTTTCATAATATTCATTCAGTGAATGTACATAATCACTCGCTTGCGCGTTGTTGCAAAGATTTATCTGATCTCGCCAGAATAATGTGAAACTGCTACGTTTTGGTTGCTATGAACAATATTTTGAGTTAGTTTCTGCATAAAAATAAGGTTTGATTACATTTTTAGCGAGAAATATATATTCTATTTTCATAATATTCACTCAGTGAATGTCAACCCGTTCTCACTCCTGACCGTTCTCACGCTGAAGAAGTCTCCTTCAGAACACATCGCGATATTTGGCATCAGTTCGCGTGTGCTGGATGTTGGTAAGTAGTCGTAAATACGCTGTTCTAATGTTTGATATAATGTCTTTTCTGTTTGCAGATATTAATCAGATTAACGTTAGCTCCCTCATGTTCAGTCACTGCATTATATCTGTCACCTCCGCTAAGGTTTTGCTTTTCATTGTTTTCTATATTAAATACTAAACTAGGGTGATTAAACACTGTCACGTGACGTGCAATATATTGCACAATATATATAACATATTCATATCAGGTTCAAAGTAGTACAAGTGTAGTTTCAAAATGGTATTTGTTGTAGAAGCACGGTAAAAAACAACACTTACCATGCTTTTTACCACAGTATTGGTAGTTTTAATTTGATTTTTGTTGTAAATACAGAGTAACCACAACACTTATCATGCTTTTAATGCCTAATAATGTTAAATCCAAAAACTGTAAGGTCAATAAGAACTTCTTTCCTATATATATTTATATATAAACCTATATATTATAAATAATGATATTTTCTTTTCTCTTGTTTTAGCTGAAAAGACAAAAAGGGCCTTTTGGAAATGGATGAAGGAGACAGAAAGCTGCAAAGGCAAATAATTGCAATGGTATGTATGTGTTGCTTTTAACCCTTTATCAAACATTTTATCAAGCATTTGTTAAATAGTCTCACAGTAAATTAAAATTAAAGTCAAATCCTGTACATATTTATCACCTTATTTGTAAATCAGTTGTGCCCCTTCTTGGACAGTTGGACGTCCCACACATAAAAGTTTATATTAATTCCATTGAATTCTTTAAAATGATTACAGATTGGGCCCAAAATGTTCCAATGATACATGATGTCTCTCCGCACCTCATAACTACCTCTGTTTGCAAGAGTGGAAATTATCATTTGACTTGTCACATGACATCAGATATTCAATTATTTTGTCATAATCAAAATAATTTAATATCTGATGTCTATTCAATATCTAATCAGTTACACTGCTGATAATGTCCTGCTTGCATGTGAAACATGTTATTTTTTTATTTATTCTTTTAAATATAAATATAGCTTGCTATTAAAGACATATGTTTAATCATGGAAATGCCCACATATCAGTGAACTTATTACATAAATGCATTTAACATTTAATTATGCAACACTCTTTACAGAAGGAAATCCTACAGTTATGTGTAAATTGACAACTTGAATGTGATGTAATAAATTTACCTTCCTTTCTGTCTTGCAGGATTACTTGCAGATTACTTAGTCCTTCTTTTTAGGATCTCTACAACATCAAACTCAACAGCTCTTTTAAGAGCTGACCCTCACAAGAGCTACTAGTGAGTCGCTGCAAACCTGCCGTGATCAGCCCTTTCCAGGTAAAGTTTCTAGATATTTAAATCAGTATTTACTCATCAAATGCTCTCCTGGATGGTATGGTAAATTAACTGATTTATAACTGTCTCAATTTGTATGTTTTAAGAACAAGAGTAATTGCACACAGAGTAAGTAGAGACTTTCTTGTTTTTCTGTGCAGAGAAGGAAGACCAGTCCTTATATCAAAAGCAAGCTCATCGAAGTTCCTTTGTTTAGGGTGAGGAAGGAACATGACCATCTCATGCCCAAAGAAGACAGAAGTCCATTGGTATGTCTTGTGTTGAGGCAATGCTGTAATATGTAGTACAGAATTTAATGTTGTTCTCTCAAAGGACTATTAAGTTCTTAAAAAGTTCTTGAAAACTGTTCCTTCTGTTTTTTTTTGTTTGTTTGTTTGTTTGTTTGTTTTTTTAGATAAAAGCAGACAGGGAAGCTTTGGAAGATAATGAGTTAATATAATATAATATAGTATAATAGGAATTAAATAGTAAATGTTCTTTAAATTATGTGTAATACCTAGTTTTTTTGGCTTGAAATAAGGCCTTATACTGCACAGACCTAAAACATTGTATTTGTGTTTTAAAACAGATAGCAAGTGAAGTCACTAACAGAAGATCCTAGAGGAACAACGACTGATGTGCAGCTACGGAGGAACACAAGAGGCAGAAATATGCATGGCCATGGCTTCTTCATGAGTACGGTAAGTCCTGTGCCTATTCTTAATTCTTGCCTTAAAGTTTTTATTGCAGTATTTTAACAATTTTACATTGTACAGGTTATCACTTGGTTTTTGACCAAATTATGCTCTTGAAACAAGAAACAGAAGAGTATGTTGTCCTGAAAGAAATCAAGGCTCAAAAGAGAGCATGCCTTTCTAAAAGATCTTTTAAAACAGGTTGCTGTTAATATGGGTAAAATGTTTTTGTTCAGTACTTAGCTTACAGTCTGTGCTGCATTTTTATTATAATATATATATTATGTACTGCTGTTTTGTAAAGTTAAATCAGGAACAGGCAACTCTAGCCCTTTTGCTGTCTCCTTTTTGAGGTGGAGAGTTTACCTCCAACCATAATTGAGCACACCTGAAAATTTTAACCAAAGTCTTCAGGTGTACTTATAGACAGTTATAGGCAGTTGGGTTTGAGGTTGGAGCTAAATCTGCAGGACCGTGGACGCTGAGGGCCAGAGTAGCCCACCACTGTTTAAATCATGCAGAACATAAGCTGACCTGGCTGTCCATTAAACTACTTAACTTGAATTGTGTGTTTTTTTGTTTTACTTTTAGACCAGGACTAAAGAACGCCTGACAATGGGATGTTAAGACTTCTTCCTCTGGTTGAGAAAAAGCTACAGCACATCAGTGATCACATCTTCTGGTCATCAGTTGTACTGTAGAGTACAACTGAACAAACTGTTTAGAAGAAGAAGAACATGAACATGATAGAGACGTGTACAGGGAAGAGCAAGAACCCAGTTCAGCTGTGATAATGAATCTTTATTTTAAACTCAATATCAAATCTGTTTTCTGGATCATAGTTGACTGGATGGGATTCTGTGGCGCTCATTTGTGCAATAGGAGTAAAGTCTGTGAATGGATTATTATGACGTTAACGTATTTTTGAAGACACGTTTTTATTTATCTTGAATCTCATTTGTCTTTATGCAAATTTCAACCTTATGCTGTATCCTCCAATAAAGTGTTGTGTAATAAATTATGGTGAACGTGGTGTTTGGTAGAGTAAATACAATTTAACTAAGCTGAGTTTATTTCATAATTTAAAAAAATGACATATAATTTCCATGATTGTTTTACTTATTAATACATAAATATATATTACATAAATATTTTCGATCTAATTCATGATATTTGGGACAACAATGCACCAAAAGTTGCATATACTTTCATGTTGTGACAAGGATGGCAGTTTCCAGATAAATAAAGGGAAGGAATGTGAATAAAGAGAGGCTGCAGTGGGTTATACTGATACAAACACTTCAAGCAGAGCTGAAGAAGATCGATGTTGATCATTCTGGTACATCTACTACTGCATTCAAAATGACAGCTGGACATTACTGATGTCAGGCATGTGAGGAGCAAGAAGAGGGGGTGATAATGACATTTTGGCACAGTTTCTTATTTTACTGAATAGTGCATTATCCTTGTGTAACAGTAATAGTGAAGTGTAAATATAAATGGTTTTTAGTTTACTGCCAACACTGGCAGCTGGATAATGGCAAGTTGTTGTGGGTTCATCCATTATATTTATTGGTGTTCATACAAAAAAAAAAAAAAAGCAAAGAAATAATCAACTACTATTCAATTAATCAATTATTATTATTATTATTATTATTGTATTACAACATTTTGTTATAATATTTCCATATTTCATCAGATGGTCTCACAATACCCATCAAAAACCTATACAAGCATGATGTTAGAATGGAAAATGAGGAAATGATAAAATACTGCAATATTTAAATGTGATTCAACAAAGTTTGTTATCCATGATGAGGAGTACACACCTGTGTAGATTTTAATGCCCTTCCACCCCCAAGGGGCCAGTACCGGCCCCTGGAAGAGCAAAATAAAATGCACATTTCAAATGGCTGTAACTCAAAGTCCGGTTAGCGTATCAAAGAGAAAATCAACAGGACAACTGCTTATGCTATGATTACTAAATAATGTTGGGCACAGTTTTCAGACATACATGGAAAGCTGGCATAAAGGTTTTTTAATAGTGATTACAGTAAAATATTAAATTTCAGCCTGTCCCTCATATATGTAATAAATGTTTGCACAATAAACATATTTAGATATCGAGTTGTCCATTAAAGATCTTATTATTTTAACATTTATCATTTCTTTACTAAACGTTTTAAACTACATTACCCATATGTCTCTGTCATTCTATCAATGAACGGGAAACATGGCGCTGTAGTTCATGAGAAGCTAGGGTTAGGGTTGGGATCTCGGTAAAGGAGTAATTTCTCACAACATGGAAACACTTTATAGTTAACTTATGTATGAGTAACGTAATATTCACACTAAAACAAACTTTGTAAGATAAAGCGCCGTTTTATATGGGTTGAAAGGTAGTCCAATCACAGCGAGTTCTGCGATAGAGTCACAGCCAATCACAACACAGCTGAACAGATGCGTCACGCTTACTTGTCCATTTATGGTAAATGACGACAGATCTCCTTCGGTTCCGGCTGACGAGAAAGATTCCTTAAATATATAATTAATCTAATTAAATATAATAAAAATCACATTTTACAACGAAAGACTCCTTTGTGTTTTAAACTGATGCATAAATATATTTGAAAGAGATATAATTGCATCTACTAAAGTGCTTCTAACATTTACAGTAGATATGTAGTATATTAAAGGTATACATTTAATCACTTATTTATACCATTCTTCACCATTTGAACTCTTGGAATTAAAATAAATATAAATAAAAGCATAATGAATGTACTCGATTTTGTAATCATATTCCAATATTTAGTGTCAAAGACAAATGTAGTCCCCAAACTACTGCACAACAGTATAAAAATCAGTTAATTGTGAGAAAAAAAATATATCCAGTTACAGAGGCAATCTATTATAGTGAAATATAACTACACAAATCGATATGATGAAGTATTATTTTTACAAACCAAGAGATGAGATACAATTCCATGTGAAAATATGTTTCTTTAAAGAATAGGGGGAAAAAAATAACATTTTACATTCTCAACTTTAATACAATACAATATTGTGTTTATTGTTCACTTTTACTGTAACTAAATGAAAGGCAAATTCAAATAGTTAATGCATTTTATAAATGTTAAATATTTTCAGCAATAAAATGCTTCTATAAAATACATTCATGGGTATGTTACATTTACATTATCCAGGTACTGATATAATGATACCATAGATGTAGTTAAGGTGGACATTTACCATAGCGACACTGTAATAAAAGGTTTAATGAAACAAAATGCAAGACATTTTCAAGTCCATCTAAATGAAGAGGTAACAAACTCACAGAATAATGTCCAGAATGTCAATGTGTCATTTCTGTAATACTCTATATCAGCACCAAACAGAATTAAATAAATATTGATTGTTCTCAGAGGGTTTTCCTGAACACTCTCACTAACTTCAATTGTTCGGACAAACACCTGCTATACACACATGCAGAAATACATATTTGACTATAGTCGCAGCATTACTAGAACTTTTACCAAAACTCCGGATGAGCACTGGTGCTTCTTTGATAAAGGCAAGAATATGGAAAAAGATAAATTACTATTTTCAATATTGGTTCTGCACGTTTCAAGGAGATCATAAGGAGGAGTCCACGTGAAGACTTTTAAAAACTGTGACAGAGTGAAGGGTGCACCTCCCCGGACACACCCTAAGCATGACCAAACAACAACACCCAAAGACAGATATGAAGTGGACACCACCAGGAGAATGCAGGGGAAGACATGGAAACGAAGGCCTGAAGAATGTCGGTGTCCCATGGGAAGATGTGGAGAACGTGGTCACAGATTGGATACGTTGGAGGACACTTGTTGCCCAATGTGCACAGCACTTGATGATGATGTTGTGAGTTCATACATAACCGTAGGATTTCCTTCCGTAAAGAGTGTTGCACAATTAAATGTTAAATGCATTTATGTAATAAGTTCACTGATGTGTGGGCATTTCCATGATTAAAAGTATAGCAAGCTATATTCATATTTTAAAAAATAAAAAATAAAAATAAATAAATAACATGTTTCACATGCAAGCAGGACATTATCAGCAGTGTAAATGATCATGACAAAATAATTGAATATCTGATGTCATGTGACAAGTCAAATGATAATTTCCACTCTTGCAAACAGAGGTAGTTATGAGGTGCGGAGAGACATCATGTATCATTGGAACATTTTGGGCCCAATCTGTAATCATTTTAAAGAATTCAATGGAATTAATATAAACTTTTATGTGTGGGACGTCCAACTGTCCAAGAAGGGGCACAACTGATTTACAAATAAGGTGATAAATATGTACAGGATTTGACTTTAATTTTAATTTACTGTGAGACTATTTAACAAATGCTTGATAAAATGTTTGATAAAGGGTTAAAAGCAACACATACATACCATTGCAATTATTTGCCTTTGCAGCTTTCTGTCTCCTTCATCCATTTCCAAAAGGCCCTTTTTGTCTTTTCAGCTAAAACAAGAGAAAAGAAAATATCATTATTTATAATATATAGGT
Source organism: Megalobrama amblycephala (assembly GCF_018812025.1). Taxonomy (NCBI): domain Eukaryota; kingdom Metazoa; phylum Chordata; class Actinopteri; order Cypriniformes; family Xenocyprididae; genus Megalobrama; species Megalobrama amblycephala. The sequence goes on along the minus strand of NC_063064.1, from coordinate 10,131,189 downwards.
TTATATATAAATATATATAGGAAAGAAGTTCTTATTGACCTTACAGTTTTTGGATTTAACATTATTAGGCATTAAAAGCATGATAAGTGTTGTGGTTACTCTGTATTTACAACAAAAATCAAATTAAAACTACCAATACTGTGGTAAAAAGCATGGTAAGTGTTGTTTTTTACCGTGCTTCTACAACAAATACCATTTTGAAACTACACTTGTACTACTTTGAACCTGATATGAATATGTTATATATATTGTGCAATATATTGCACGTCACGTGACAGTGTTTAATCACCCTAGTTTAGTATTTAATATAGAAAACAATGAAAAGCAAAACCTTAGCGGAGGTGACAGATATAATGCAGTGACTGAACATGAGGGAGCTAACGTTAATCTGATTAATATCTGCAAACAGAAAAGACATTATATCAAACATTAGAACAGCGTATTTACGACTACTTACCAACATCCAGCACACGCGAACTGATGCCAAATATCGCGATGTGTTCTGAAGGAGACTTCTTCAGCGTGAGAACGGTCAGGAGTGAGAACGGGTTGACATTCACTGAGTGAATATTATGAAAATAGAATATATATTTCTCGCTAAAAATGTAATCAAACCTTATTTTTATGCAGAAACTAACTCAAAATATTGTTCATAGCAACCAAAACGTAGCAGTTTCACATTATTCTGGCGAGATCAGATAAATCTTTGCAACAACGCGCAAGCGAGTGATTATGTACATTCACTGAATGAATATTATGAAAATAGAATATATATTTCTCGCTAAAAATGTAATCAAACCTTATTTTTATGCAGAAACTAACTCAAAATATTGTTCATAGCAACCAAAACGTAGCAGTTTCACATTATTCTGGCGAGATCAGAAAAATCTTTGCAACAACGTTAAACTCACCGCTGAAAACGCTAAACCTTTGCGGGGACTTTGATATCAGATTGCGAGCGGTTTTAAACATCAAAAACCAGTTGGAGGGCCAGATAAAAATTATCTGGGTGCCGCCATTTGACTCCCCCTGGCATAAATAATATTTTGTAGCCCGATCAGAAAAAAGGGAGTAAATAATTAAAACAAAATGAACAGCATTAGCTGCTACGTGTGAAAAGAAACCTGCTTTGGATGTATTATGTTCAGGACAAACGTAATAGCACTGCAATAAATTGGCTTTATTAGGTTAAGGACCAACGTAATAGCACTGCTTATATGTTGGCATGTAACGTAATTGCGATTTGCAAAATAGTTTCCTCAGAACGTATTTCATGGGATACAGGGTTGCGAGAAAGAGGTGCTGATTCCTCCTTATGAGAAGTTTAATGTCGCTGTCAAGACAAAAACAGATGAGCCAGATCTCTGGTGTGAGACTGTGTACATACTGAAAAGCACTGTGCTCATGAACTGTGCTCTATTCAATGCACATTAAATTTACGTGATATACTCATGTGCATCAGTTCAGGACAATATAAAAACATCTCTGGTGTGTCCAGCTCTGGGAAAATAAGTGATCTGAACTGTACAATAGCATCAAACAGTTGCTTTCTTTAATGTTGTGCTAATTTTAACATTATTTTCTAATGTGTTTATAGTTAACCTGTAGTTACTGCATGTTACTTTCTGTTATTGAGCCTTTATTGTCTTGTTTTACTGAAGCGCAGCATTTGTCTGATTATACGACTAAAGGTATACAATGTAAACTACTATGCTTTTTTAAAGATTCAGATTCAACTTCTGTCAACAAAATAAATCTTTCAAAGCATCTTTTTTTCTCTCATAATTCTTTTTGATATACAAAACTTTTATGATTTAAGTGATTTTTTTAAAATGTTAAAAAGAAGTGCTCTACCAACAGAAGAGGAGATACAACCAAAAAACCAAAATGCATATGAACTGAAAAAAGGTGCAACACTCACTCTTACAGCGCTACAGGAGAAAATGGAAAAGATAGAAGTTCAATGAAACAAAAATAGAAGCTCATTGAAACAAACTTAAATCAGTTTTCAATGACACAAACGTCAAAGAGGAGGTAGTTCAATGAAACAAGCTTTAAAATATAATATAATATATATATATATATATATATATATATATATATATGGAATATTCAATAAAATAAACTATAATACATTTCCTGATTCATACCTCTGGGAAACAATAGCCAAGTTTTCATCTAGTTTTTGAGCTGTTTTGTTAACAAAGACATACATGGAAAGCTGGCATAAAGGTTTTTTAATAGTGATTACAGTAAAATATTAAATTTCAGCCTGTCCCTCATATATGTAATAAATGTTTGCACAATAAACATATTTAGATATCGAGTTGTCCATTAAAGATCTTATTATTTTAACATTTATCATTTCTTTACTAAACGTTTTAAACTACATTACCCATATGTCTCTGTCATTCTATCAATGAACGGGAAACATGGCGCTGTAGTTCATGGAGAAGCTAGGGTTAGGGTTGGGATCTCGGTAAAGGAGTAATTTCTCACAACATGGAAACACTTTATAGTTAACTTATGTATGAGTAACGTAATATTCACACTAAAACAAACTTTGTAAGATAAAGCGCCGTTTTATATGGGTTGAAAGGTAGTCCAATCACAGCGAGTTCTGCGATAGAGTCACAGCCAATCACAACACAGCTGAACAGATGCGTCACGCTTACTTGTCCATTTATGGTAAATGACGACAGATCTCCTTCGGTTCCGGCTGACGAGAAAGATTCCTTAAATATATAATTAATCTAATTAAATATAATAAAAATCACATTTTACAACGAAAGACTCCTTTGTGTTTTAAACTGATGCATAAATATATTTGAAAGAGATATAATTGCATCTACTAAAGTGCTTCTAACATTTACAGTAGATATGTAGTATATTAAAGGTATACATTTAATCACTTATTTATACCATTCTTCACCATTTGAACTCTTGGAATTAAAATAAATATAAATAAAAGCATAATGAATGTACTCGATTTTGTAATCATATTCCAATATTTAGTGTCAAAGACAAATGTAGTCCCCAAACTACTGCACAACAGTATAAAAATCAGTTAATTGTGAGAAAAAAATATATCCAGTTACAGAGGCAATCTATTATAGTGAAATATAACTACACAAATCGATATGATGAAGTATTATTTTTACAAACCAAGAGATGAGATACAATTCCATGTGAAAATATGTTTCTTTAAAGAATAGGGGGAAAAAAATAACATTTTACATTCTCAACTTTAATACAATACAATATTGTGTTTATTGTTCACTTTTACTGTAACTAAATGAAAGGCAAATTCAAATAGTTAATGCATTTTATAAATGTTAAATATTTTCAGCAATAAAATGCTTCTATAAAATACATTCATGGGTATGTTACATTTACATTATCCAGGTACTGATATAATATATAGGTTTATATATAAATATATATAGGAAAGAAGTTCTTATTGACCTTACAGTTTTTGGATTTAACATTATTAGGCATTAAAAGCATGATAAGTGTTGTGGTTACTCTGTATTTACAACAAAAATCAAATTAAAACTACCAATACTGTGGTAAAAAGCATGGTAAGTGTTGTTTTTTACCGTGCTTCTACAACAAATACCATTTTGAAACTACACTTGTACTACTTTGAACCTGATATGAATATGTTATATATATTGTGCAATATATTGCACGTCACGTGACAGTGTTTAATCACCCTAGTTTAGTATTTAATATAGAAAACAATGAAAAGCAAAACCTTAGCGGAGGTGACAGATATAATGCAGTGACTGAACATGAGGGAGCTAACGTTAATCTGATTAATATCTGCAAACAGAAAAGACATTATATCAAACATTAGAACAGCGTATTTACGACTACTTACCAACATCCAGCACACGCGAACTGATGCCAAATATCGCGATGTGTTCTGAAGGAGACTTCTTCAGCGTGAGAACGGTCAGGAGTGAGAACGGGTTGACATTCACTGAGTGAATATTATGAAAATAGAATATATATTTCTCGCTAAAAATGTAATCAAACCTTATTTTTATGCAGAAACTAACTCAAAATATTGTTCATAGCAACCAAAACGTAGCAGTTTCACATTATTCTGGCGAGATCAGATAAATCTTTGCAACAACGCGCAAGCGAGTGATTATGTACATTCACTGAATGAATATTATGAAAATAGAATATATATTTCTCGCTAAAAATGTAATCAAACCTTATTTTTATGCAGAAACTAACTCAAAATATTGTTCATAGCAACCAAAACGTAGCAGTTTCACATTATTCTGGCGAGATCAGAAAAATCTTTGCAACAACGTTAAACTCACCGCTGAAAACGCTAAACCTTTGCGGGACTTTGATATCAGATTGCGAGCGGTTTTAAACATCAAAAACCAGTTGGAGGGCCAGATAAAAATTATCTGGGTGCCGCCATTTGACTCCCCCTGGCATAAATAATATTTTGTAGCCCGATCAGAAAAAAGGGAGTAAATAATTAAAACAAAATGAACAGCATTAGCTGCTACGTGTGAAAAGAAACCTGCTTTGGATGTATTATGTTCAGGACAAACGTAATAGCACTGCAATAAATTGGCTTTATTAGGTTAAGGACCAACGTAATAGCACTGCTTATATGTTGGCATGTAACGTAATTGCGATTTGCAAAATAGTTTCCTCAGAACGTATTTCATGGGATACAGGGGTGCTGATTCCTCCTTATGAGAAGTTTAATGTCGCTGTCAAGACAAAAACAGATGAGCCAGATCTCTGGTGTGAGACTGTGTACATACTGAAAAGCACTGTGCTCATGAACTGTGCTCTATTCAATGCACATTAAATTTACGTGATATACTCATGTGCATCAGTTCAGGACAATATAAAAACATCTCTGGTGTGTCCAGCTCTGGGAAAATAAGTGATCTGAACTGTACAATAGCATCAAACAGTTGCTTTCTTTAATGTTGTGCTAATTTTAACATTATTTTCTAATGTGTTTATAGTTAACCTGTAGTTACTGCATGTTACTTTCTGTTATTGAGCCTTTATTGTCTTGTTTTACTGAAGCGCAGCATTTGTCTGATTATACGACTAAAGGTATACAATGTAAACTACTATGCTTTTTTTAAAGATTCAGATTCAACTTCTGTCAACAAAATAAATCTTTCAAAGCATCTTTTTTTCTCTCATAATTCTTTTTGATATACAAAACTTTTTATGATTTAAGTGATTTTTTTAAAATGTTAAAAAGAAGTGCTCTACCAACAGAAGAGGAGATACAACCAAAAAACCAAAATGCATATGAACTGAAAAAAGGTGCAACACTCACTCTTACAGCGCTACAGGAGAAAATGGAAAAGATAGAAGTTCAATGAAACAAAAATAGAAGCTCATTGAAACAAACTTAAATCAGTTTTCAATGACACAAACGTCAAAGAGGAGGTAGTTCAATGAAACAAGCTTTAAAATATAATATAATATATATATATATATATATATATATATATATATATATATATATATACATATATATATGGAATATTCAATAAAATAAACTATAATACATTTCCTGATTCATACCTCTGGGAAACAATAGCCAAGTTTTCATCTAGTTTTTGAGCTGTTTTGTTAACAAAGCAAATATGCACAAAAAAAATATTTGTGAAACTTGCTGTCTCAAGGCTGTTTCCATCCAGTTGACCTTTTACCGATAAAATGGTGTGTGAGATGACGTCATCCCTAAAAAATTGCATTGTCGCATTCGTTTTGCTATATCTCTAAAAAAATCTGCCCTTCAGCCGTTTCCACACATGACTTTGCATATATAGCAAATTCTTAGCATTTGCATCCCAAATATTTGAAAAATTTAGAGAGTAATGAGACTACTAAAATTCGCCAGTACGCCAACTGCTTATTTTCACTTATAATGTTATTAAATAGGAGGATGTCGGTGAAGTGGAGCAGCTCACCTGACAGGACTTTACTGCCTTTATTTGAACAGAGTATGAATACAGTTTGGACAGAGCAGTTCATTTGTCCAGTATGCAAAACTTTTTAGGGTCCATAAAAAGACTCCGTCTCAGACTCAGACAGAGATAGAGATGTAGATCAAGGGTCTTCAACCGGGGGTCCACAACCCCTAGGGGGTCCGTAGCGTTACTGCAGGGGGTCCGTCAATTAATGTTTGATCACCATTTTTTATTTGAAAAAAATTAAAACATGGTTAAAAAAAAAAATCACAATGTCTAATTCCAATATAAGTACCCTAAAAACAAGCAAGAACACCCTCAGCTGATGCTGTAAAAATATAATATGCAACACTGCATTTTGAGTTTGCGCTCAAACTCTATCTTTTGTCGTTGAAAACTCTTTTTTCCATCTTCGTAATATTGCACGTCTTCGATCTTCTCTCACTCTAGTTGATGCTGAAATCTTAATTCATGCATTAATCACATCATGTCTGGATTATTGCAATGCTCTATTTCTTGGTCTGCCTAAACAACTTATTTCAAGGTTACAGTATGTTCAAAACTCAGCAGCAAGAGTTCTCACCTCCACCAGGCGCTCTGCTCACATTACTCCTCTACTGCATGATCTTCACTGGCTACCTGTGGCATCACGTATTCATTTTAAGATATTACTCCAAACGTTTAAGGCATTAAATGGTCTTGCGCCTCCATATCTGTCTGACCTACTCCACTCCTACTCTCCTGGCCGGTCCCTCAGATCATCTGAGCTTGGTCTTTTGTCCGTTCCTCGTTTTTGGCTGTCCACTGTAGGTGGTAGATCATTTAGTGTTAATGCTCCTAAATTATGGAACTACCTACCCCTTACACTTCGTAACATATCATCTTTGTCTACCTTCAAGAATCAGCTAAAAACATATCTTTTCAATATTTATTGTGGATAATGTGGCTAAATCTGACCTTCTGTGTTTGTATTGTGTATGTTGATGTGTAAATGTATTTTATAGCACTATGTGAAGCGACCTTGAGCTATGGAAAGGCGCTATATAAATAAAACTTCTTCTTCTTCTTCTCATGATTAGTATTCCGGGGAAAGTGAATGAGTGGGCGGAGTGAGGAGATCTGGTGACGATGCTTGAGTGTTGGTGGGCGTTGGCTGTGTCTCCTTGACAGAAATATTCAGTCTTTGCATATTACAGAAATCTTTAACGCCTTGAACATGCAGTCGAGCCAGTCGCGGTTTGACGCAGCCAGGAATGCATTCAAAGCAAAAGAGTTCAATAACATCAAACCTTTCAAAAAAGTTTTTTTTAATTTTTTTTCAGAGTAATGCAGATGTGACCTAAAACATTTTATTTGTTTGGCCTATTTAACCTTTTTTAATCATCTGCATTAGCTAAACTAAAGCTTATTGTCGCATTACATTTCTAAAATTCTATTAGAGCTTTAGAAGTCAACCACTTTATTTTCCTAATTTACTTGAGCTTAAATTCTATATTAATAAATTGCACTTATAAAATTATTTCATAAGTGTCATGTTTGTGATTTTCATTTGTCAAGAACTGCTTCTGATCTTGAAATCGAAACAGACTCACAATTTTATGACATTACTTTTATTTATTCATATACAGCTGTGTATTTTATTCCACCAGTCTTCCTCAATTTGAAAGACACCCTGCTTATTTTCTCGAGCTGCAGAGATTTTCAAGACATCTACTCATCCTTGTGAAGCATCTTGGAACTACAGAGAAACGGTGCTTTAACAGGAGCAACACCATGAACACAGATGCTGCATGTATAGGCTAATTCTTCATTTATTTGCATTTAAGCCCTTTTTCTTGACAAAAAGTGTTTCCAAAACAGCTTTTGCGACATTTCAAGTATCGACATAGAATTTATGCGCTAAAGATAAACGGAAAAAGATTTTGTCGGCATTTGAGAAATCTTAATGACAAAAGGCATTTCCATCAGCTATATTGCTAAACATGAAGTGATAAACCTTTTTTCGCAAAAATAAATCCTTGAATGGAAACCTGGCTAGTGACACTATTCCCTAAGGCCACAACCTGGCCCCATGCCCTATGCAAGGGAGAACCCTTACTGGGGCAAGCAAACAGTGCCTGGTCCAGGGCAGAGCTCAAGGTCTCGTAATGCCAGACCCTGACAGGCCTTACCTTTAAGGGAATACAGGCAAAGAGAAAGTGAAGTCATTTGCCTTGTCACTATACTAGGGGGATCTGGTTCAACCCCTGAGGACCCCATGGGAGCTGAAAAGACTTGCTCAATCCTGCCTGATTTGAAGTCAGCATCTCTGAGCCAAATAAAAGTTGGGCCTGAGACGGGTCCAATCAAAGACAGATTACCAAGGCGGCCTCACAGAGGGCAGAACTCTTGATGTCTGAATTGAGCCCAAATGAGCAGAGGCCACATAAGGGGAAGCTTTATTATAGTTTCAATTGTTAATAAAAATGCATGGACTATTATATGTAAATAGCTTTCCTCTGTGTACTGTTTTCTCCCTTATGTGTTGTCTGTGTTTGACACCGATTTATATTCCCGTGAGATTCTGCTCCCGTGAGATTCTCCTCGCACTCCGTCGTCATGTGATGTTACGTCATCTCAGCGGGATGTTTACAGTGTTTTTCCCTATATAAGGAACCGGAATCTTTTTCATTCATATTAATCTTTTTTCATCTGCTTCGGATCCTGACTGTTTTTTGGAGTGCTGATTTTTCGCCGTCACTTGTGGAGTATATTTGTTTTTGCACAAAATACTCGCCCCAGAGGACTTTAAACAGTTGGACTTCTCCTGAAGGATACTGCTCTCGGACTTGCTATTTCCCCGGTGAGACTGATCCTATATAAACTTTTCCGCACTGGACTCTAGAGACTTTCACAGACACACACACACACACACACACACACACACACACACACACACACACACACACACACACATTTACATACATTTTTCACCTTGAATGTTTAACATGCACTGTAAAAAAATGACTGTGATTTTAACAGTAAAAGACTGTAAAAATGCTGCGGTGAAAAACTGTCAATTGGTTTACAGAAAGTTTCCGTACTATATACGGTGAATAACTGTAATAGATCTAACGGTACATTTAATGTAATTTTACGGTAAAATGCCGTTAAATTCACAGTTTTTGGAAGTGAAAAATAACAATTCATTGTAAAATTTACAGTGAAAAACCGTAAATTGACATTCCCACAATTCCCTGCGTGACACTTCACATTTGATATATTTTCGTTGAAATAACTCTGTTTTTCTCATTTTTTTTTCTTCTTAGTTTTTTTTCTAATGTTGTTAAATTAATGTTTATTCATTTTTTTTCATGATGGTGTTTAGTGTGTGTGTAATCACTGTGTGTTATGTATTGTCCTCCTCATTAGGGTTTTATGTTACATCTAATGTTGTTAAATTAAAACAGAATGTTTATTGTAAATTAACATTATATCAGTTAATGAAATATTTTTAAAATTGCATGCATGTTACCATGATGGTGATTTTTTTTTTAGTTTTTGTGTACACGGATTTAATTGTAAATACACTTGTTTATTGATGACATTTGTCTCCTGTTTTATTTATTTGTTTTGTGTTGTGCACAATGTTCCCCTTATTTAGTGTATTCTCCTGGCATCTATAGTGTTATAACCCCTACCTCATCCCATCCGGGTCACGGCACCAATGTAACCCCTCACCCAGGTCACTCGTCCCTCTTGTGCGGGCCTTGAACCTGGGTCTTCGGCGTGGAAGCGGATGCTCTAACAAGGAGTGACTCACACAGCAACTACTAGCTGGCCTCCATTACACAAGCTCCTTACCTATCTCTGTAGATAGTTATGCAAATGCATCCAACCCAACACATTCCAGCATCTTCTTTGAGTTGAAGGCATTCCACCCAAACACACGTCCCACATGACTAGGGACAACGTGAATAGAGTATCTGGACCCCAAAGTGTCTTTGAATGCAGTGCGAGTTCCCATTCGAAAGGGTTTCCTTCACCGTCATCTCTTATCATTGTTATTCATCTCTGTTTGCTCCTGTCTCTGTCCTTTTGCTCCATTGATGTGTCTCGAGTAATCCTTCCCTCAAGTTTAAGAGCTGTGTTTATCCTTTTTAAGTGAATTTCTTCATCTTGCAATTTACACCTGTAGTCGCTGTGCAAGTAAACCTCACTCCTCTGATCCAAGAGATGCTCTAGCGACTGACGCTAGAGGTTGCACCTTTAGCCTCCTTTAGAGCGTCCAACTCCCATGCTGGAGACCCTTCGAGGCCCACACAGGGCAGGGTGAGTAGGACCTGGGTAGGGGGGTTACATTTGTTTTCATTGTTCAATTACCTGTCTTAAAACCCTTCACTTAAGCTCACCTTCTGTCTCTCCCTGAATTTGTGACATCTTGTATACACAATAATGCTATTTTCAAAATGAAAATAATGGATAAACCTTTAAATTATAACAGTTTTTTTTTTTTTTTATTAGTTTTGGACACATTTCATTTTTCACTTTTTTTAATATAGAATTTTAAGATTGTCACAAACTCACATTACCAGCCAAGTCACCTTAGCACTAAATTTCCCAGCATCCCTCCTGTTCCTCACCTGCACCTCATCAGCACACTTATCACCTCTGGCATAAAAGCACACACTTGTCCCTGATCTCGATAATGACTATGGTCTACTTACATCCAGTGATTTCTCCAAAGTAGTGATTTCGTACCTACTCCTTGTGTTTCCTGTCTCCAGTGATCCTCTCCTCATGTTAAACCTCATCCATTACCTGTCTACTCATCTGTACTGTCCATCATGGGAAGTGTGTGCTCTCCATGATCTTCTTCACTTAATCTATGATCTCCACCGTCACCTATAACACAGTAAATGTTATTTCATTATATCTGCTATGTTTAAGATTACTCACCTGTTTGCTCGTTTTGCCAACGCTGTTAAATAAACCTGTTGTATTCATGATATCTCTGCTTCTGATTCTGGTATTTCCTGACAAACAATACATTTATGCTGTTTTAGTATTTTACTATCAGGTGATGGGTATTTTTGACATTTTGTAATTCTCAGATTAATTGCTTTCTTAGCAGCTTTATCTGCCCGTTCATTACCAGCAATTCATATCATCTGGTTTCCAAAAGAAGACAATTTTAAAATTGCTTCTTTAAATAGGCTGCTGAAAAAACAGCATATGCTGGTTAAGGTAGGTTTTGAAGCTGGTATGCTGATTTAAGCTGGTTTATGCTGGTCAATGCTACATGCTGGTCCCATGCATGGTCCTGGACCAGCATAAACCAGCTCCAAAACCTACCTTAACCAGCATATGCTGTTTTTTTTTTTTTTTTTTTTTTTTTCTTTTCAGCAAAAGATGTTCAGTCTTCAAGGATTCAAATGCTGTTTTTTACAATAGAATCTTTACAAGTAATAATAAAAAATGGCCTTGTTCTCTCCCTGGAAATGAGTATGATGCGCCTCAACTGTGAAAATCGAACTTTGTCCAGAAATAAATATACAAATATTATTTTATCCAGTTGCTACAAAGCTACATAATATCAGTTTATTCCAAACAGGTATTTAAATTGTTACAATGTTGCATCTTCTTATCATGCATTTGCGCGCGCGCGAGTAAAAGAAACATAAAGGATATATATACTGTAGGCCTATATTAGGGATTTGTCGCCACGCATCGCTTCGCTCGCGCCCGCTGTAGAAAGTCTATAAGCTACTACTTCCCCTTTGAAAGTGAACCAGTTGATCAGCTTGAATCGTGCAGTGCAGAGGCTGACAGCTCACATGTTAAAACCTCACGGTTTTCCGTAAGTATAAGACTAAAAGACAGATTTTTCTATTTATTTGTTCTCTGATGGTTCAGTTGCTAGTTAGCCTACTACTGCTGACAATAAATGCGCAGTAAATTTAATAGCATACCGTCATTCTGACTGCCAACAACCGCCACATACAGCCTAAATAAAGCGTTATGTGTAAATGCAAACATAAAGATCCATCAAATTTAAATGAAATGTTTAAAAGTAGGTTTCATTTCCAGCTATTTACAAACTATACAAAACGAAAATGAAACTAAAAACGGTCTTCAGTCTTCATGTATAACATGTTCATGTACAACATTATAGCCCATTTACGAATCAATCAATTGTAAACAATGAATTACAATTTAACATTTTTGTGTTAATTTGGAAGTTTTAGTGGCAATTCCACCCTCTCTTCGTCCCAAAGGTGCTCAGTTTTGGAGACCCTTGAGTCAAGGTATACACCGCTCGACGTATACACCGATGTCTGGACTGTCTCACATCTTCAGTCTAAAGTGTTTGATCCTGACTCTGATTCTGAATGTCAGGAACAGGGATCCCCTGAACCAACCAAAAGTAACAACCCTGCCTGTTCCACATGCTTCTTAAAGCTACAGAATGTAACTTTTTTTTGATTGAAAAGAACAAAATGTAAACAATTGACAAGTACATCATAAATCTATCTTCAAAATTATTCACTATGGAAAGCGATGTTATTATTATTTATTTAGTGCTGTCGGGACATATTTAGTGGGAAGCTACACACCAGTACGCCTCAAGCCATCAGATTCATCCACACAAAACAGCAGAGCTGAAGTAATTTCCAAAACAATGTTCCTATCCAAATGACTTGAAGTTTTATGCTTCAACCAATAGAAAACCAAAAGTTATAGTGTAGATTTAATTACTTCTTAATCACTGGGTAAATTCCAATACAAGTGAGCATCCCTATGCCCTTCCTGCTCCAGACAGGAGGGAGCAGGGAAAATGAGGTGAGTGATGAAAGACTGTCATTTCCTCTTGATCTTCACCTGTTTTCATCATGTGCAGCATGGCATCAATCATTAACAAACAATAAATGCTCTTATTGGAATGGAGAGAAAGGTTTGAGTTTTGAAACTCACAATATGTTTTTTATTGTACAATCTCAAAATATCAGGAAAAACCTGACTCACAGTCTCATGACCCCTTATAGAAATCTGATGATTTGATTTGTTTTACTTTATTTACTTAAAGCTAAAGTTCAGTTGCTGATTGGAGAGTCTCTCGCAGCCATGTCACAGGAACAGCCAGAGCCAATGGATACTGATCAATATGTAAGTAACAGAATAACTTTACAATTCATTTATGAAACATTTAACTTAAGAGATGAATGATTATTGATTACAGATATATTTTATTTATCTTATGAAGTAGTTGAGTTTTGTATAAGTTGTACATTAGTTTGGCAAGATATCATTTACAAACCAATGGATATTAATCAAACTGTAAGGTCCATCCCCGTTGTTAAGAAACACACAAACACACACATACACACATAAAACATGTAGGCTTATTACGTCTCCTCACTCCACAGCAAATCCTTAAATTAATGGTATTCAGAACAAAACAAGGATGAAAAATAAGTACCCCTATCAAATAATAATAATAATAATAATATAGGCTAGAAATCTTATACAAATTCGTTTGAATCAAAACTGAAACCGCACAGAGCTTGGGCTCGCGCATCTCTCATTTGGTCCAGAGTTTCCATATTTGTAATGTAGCCCCACATTATGTTAACAATTAATGTTAAGACAGCTTTATACTTCAGTCCCAATATATACACATAAATCTGCATCTTCACATGTAGAGAAATGAGATTTGGAATAACAGCAAGCTGACAGTATAATGACTGAACGGGACAGCCTTCATAGTGTGCAACAGACACATTCAATTAAGCAGAACGTTTTACATGTTAGGTCGACTGTATTTTATTGTGATAATATTGTCATGATGAATTAGCAGAACTGACATATTGTGTGCATGCACGAGGCGCAATCACATGGATATTTTCTTTATTATTAAATTTATTTATTATAAATTATTCATGATCATACAGGTAAGAGTACATCATTCAAAATGGTAAAGTGTCTATTTTTTATGTGTGTACATTAAAACTGTACATTAAAAATGTCATGCCTTTGAAAAATACAGAAAACAACAGGATGCGCTTTTTGTCATCTCTGTCTCCTTGAGCATCTTTCTGTCGCACATGCCAAAAACATAAACCAAAACACAGTGAATACTCGCACAGACATGAGAAATATATCTATCTTTAGAAACCTTTAAGTGCCTACTTTTTTCAGATTATTTGACGTTAAATGCATTATATAAGTCACTTTGGAATAAATAGCACATTTTAGATGATAATGCAACTTATAGTATGGAAAAAATGGTAGGCTATAAGTAACAAACTATTTTGCGGACCACCTGGCTATGGGTCACAGACCCCACTTTGAGGACCGCTGGACTAAATGACATATTTTTGACTTCAGGTGAAATTCAGCAAAAGGTGCCTACAGAAGAGGATTAGGGCCAAGCAATAATAATAAAATAAAACCATCTCGAGATTAAAGTTGTTAAATTTCGAGAAAAATGTCGAAATAAAATGTTGAGAATAAACTCGTTAAATTACGAGAAAAAACTCGTTAAATTTTGAGAAAAAAGGCAAAATAAAATGTTGAGAATAAACTCGTTAAATTACGAGAAAAAAATCGTTAAATTTCAAGAAAAAAGTCGAGATAAAATGTTGAGAATAAAGTCAATAAATTACAAGAAAAAAGTTACGAGAAAAAGTCATTAAATTACGAGAACAAACTCGTTAAATTTCGAGAAAAAAGTCGAGATAAAATGTTGAGAATAAAGTCATTAAATTACGAGAATAAAGTAATTAAATTACGAGAAAAAAGTAATTAAATTACGAGAACAAATTCGTTAAATTACGAGAATAAATTCGTTAATTTAATGACTTTATTCTCAACATTTTATCTTGACTTTTTTCTCGAAATTTAAGCGACATTTTTCTCATAATTTAACGAATTTGTTCTCCTAATTTAACAAGTTTTTTAACAACTTTTTTCTCTGAATTTTATGACTTTATTCTCAACATTTTATCTCAACTTTTTTCTCGAAATTTCACGAGTTTTTTCTCGAAATTTAACAACTTTAATCTCGAGATGGTTTTATTTTTTTATTATTGCTTGGCCCTAATCCACTTCCGTAGGTGCCAACTTTGGGGCACTATTACTTTTATAACTGCATTAACCGTGGAACTTAATTATCAAATCTTTTTTATTTTATTTTATTTTATTTTTTATTTTTTGGAATTTCAAAATCCATTTGACTCAAAAATCAGAGGGGGCATGTTTGAATGGCATGATGACTCTGAGCAAAATTTATTAAACAGAGCTTCATTTTTTAAATATATTTGCCTCAGAAACCATGTGATTACAAAGAAAAATTCTAAAAATCCATGTTTATGTTATTTTACAAAATAACACTTGACTTGTACTTGTTGCGTTGGCTGGGAAGTGTCGAGGTGTGGATCTAAGTGCAGCAGTTTTTACTGACAGACAAAAATAATCCAAACAAGGTACAAGTCCAAGCAGGGCAGAAATCCAAAGAAGAAACAGCTTTACAACGGGGAGGTAAAGACTATGACCGATAACAGACTACTGAAACACAGGAGTATAAATACAATTGAAAAAAGAGGAGCCAAAACATTTCAGATTGCTGTACAAGAATTTATTAGGTGAGTGGTCATGTTTGCGGTTGCCAGGTAACAAGAGTTCAAATCCCCCAATCAGAGCTTTTCTTTTAAATGGACACCTTTTTGCTTTATGCAATCTGGCAACCATTCACACATGCTCTCTGCGGAGGTGCCATGATCTGAAAACACTGACATACTGTACTGTACAAGTAAGCTGGAGTTCAGCGATCTCCATTTGAGGAATTCTGCTTAAATGAAAGTGTCATTCAGTCAGTCTGTGTTGTGTCATGGATCTCGACTGTATTGTTTGCGATTGTAGTTGCTGATTGTACTTATGCAACCTCTGTGTGGCAACCTCTTTTTTGCCGTTGTTTTAATAGAGAAAATTAATGCAACTTGGAATTATTGGAATTACTATTATGAATTTCTCTGTTATAATATTTGAGAGTAGGTTTTTGTTTTACCAGTTTTCATAATGTAGACAGGACGAGTGTATATCTAAAGTCTTTGGTGTTTATTTAGCTTAAAATTGATAACCTTTAATAGATCTGTACATTAGATGAGGTAAAATAAACCATGCATATGAAACAATGTTCTATTGATTAGTGCTTCATTGGTGAAAGAACTTCTGATGAAATGTAAAAATAAATTTCCCAAATGTCAACACTCATTGCAATTAAAACTGAGCAAAATAATAATTTTTTATCATTTTAACCATTATACAGTATGAAGAAAATATGACGAAAATGTGTAAGTTTCCACTGACTTAAACTAGATTAAAATGCTCAGACATTTAGTTGACTAAAACTTGACTAATCAAAAACAGGACAAGGTTGACTAAATATGATTAAAAGACAAAAAAAAAAAAAACTAAAAGGTACATTTGACACAGAACTAAGACTAAATTAAAAAATATCTGACACTAATAGAAAAAAACAAGGCAGCAGTCGAAAATTTAATTTAAAATAAATGAAACAAATACATATAGTGTCAGTACACCAACTCAAATGAATCACTTTGACAATGACCATTATATATAATAAAGAATCAGTTGCAGAACCAGAAAACCAGAGGCTGTAACGGAACAAGGCACTTTGGTAGGTGCTTTTAATTTTTCTGTCCTTAAACACAAAACATGCAAAATCAGTTAGGAATTGTATCAGTGCTTATGATTTAATAACTGATTAAATTTGTTGGCATGCACCTTGAATTTGTAGTTGTAATGTGATCAGTTTTTGTTCCGAAGTGCTACAACTATTCTGATATTGAGGTTTCCATAAACATCTTTATAACAGCATTTTTTTATGCAGTCTACAGTATACTGTATGTACATCTAAAGTAGGTTGAACCACAAGCCTGCTTGTCATACCAGTTCAGTGGCCTGTGTTTGGTGGGACAGTAAGTAGTTAGACAGGATCATCCTGTGGGAGAAAGAAGAATTGACCGTCAGTATCTTTTTAAAGGTTCCGCTGTCATCACCAGTCAGCTTCATGCCTTAATTCCAGATATTTAGTTGAAATATATAAATTGTAACTTTCTTTAATGTTTTTCCCCCTGAATGTTAGGACTTATATACAGCAGGCACAGAAGGTCAAGACTCTGTAACAACCAGTCTGGATGACACAAAGCATCAAAACGTCACAATGGATCAGCTATACTTACAGCCAGAAGAGGTAAAAAGAGTAGAGATTTAGCCATAGAGGATCATATTCCTAATAGAACATCAATAATTGGTTATTAATGATTAAATGCCAAAGCATAATGTACCAAATAAAAATGTTTTGTTTTGTTAGAATACATATAACCACCTGTTTATCATGATTTTCATATTTTGCTCCCAGCTTATATCATCTATCTGGAATAATCAGCATTATTTCCAACTAGTTTGGAGTTCAGACTTATAACTCACCATGCTATTCTTTCTCTTAGTCATTTAAATCTTTATTGATAAAGATTTAAAATGACTAACACTTCATATCTAGCTCCTAATTTCTTCATTATTGCAGCCAGTTGTCAAATTATTATTACAGAATAAAATGCTAACAATAGAAATACTATAAAAGAACTGGAAATTCTTCTTTTGACACTTCTACAAAAAATATTACATAAACACACTCAGGTATGAGTCAGTATTTTTTTCACTCAGAAATTCAGACATGTAAGTTTGCATTCATAACTATTTTCCCTATAACAGGACATTTATACAGCTGGAGATGAAAGGCCACAACCTTCAGCACCACTGGATATTGCCAAATTTATAATCAAAGTGGACTGGAGCGAACCATTTCCAGACAGATGGAGAGCAACATTACAGAAAGCCCTTCAGAGCTGTTTGCTCAGACTGGAAGGAAAAGCATCTGTCCTCAGCCTTAAACTCATGGATGATCAGTCCTGTGCAGAGGTGCAGATAACTCCATCAACAGGTGATATGATGATTTATGATAATTCACTTACAATATATTTTTCAATTTAAATCTCATGTTAGTATCCCAAATAGCTAAATATAGTATTTTTTCCATATTAATGATCACAGTGCTACAGTACTTTTGAAGTTACTTAATAATAGCTTAAGCACTTCAAGGGTCACGAACCTCCAGCTCTAAATTACAGATACCACATGTATCGGAGTAACACTGCATGTGCAAATTGGTCATTACATAGGAAATTTGGTAACACTTTACAATAAGGCCCCATTTGTCAATATGCATTAGTTAACATGAACTAACAATGAGCAATACATTGAAAGCATTGATTCATCTTTGATTAAATGATATATAAAATGTTTGTTATATAAAAAGGTACATGTTAGTTCACAGTGCATTAATGTTAACAAACTCTGTTTTAAAAATGTATTAATGTTAAAATTAACTTTGATTAATAAATGCTGTAGAAGTATGGTTCATTGCTGTTCATGTTAACTCATACAGTTAACTAATGTTAACAAAAAGCCACCACTTCTGTCACCACTTAGTGCAATGTTTGCAAACATTTGGATTGATTTATGAGCCTCTTACATTGAGCTGCGTGACATTTATAAATTGAAGCTCAACAGGTATGAAAGAGGAGGCAAGGTTTCTTACTGCAAATAAACATCCACTGATTGATTTAATTTAGCTGTCTTTAAAAAAAAAAAACTGCCCCTTGTTTCATTCTGCATAACTCTCTGTATGCATTTTATAGAAAATTATTACATATTGTTTTTAAGACTCAGCATTAAATAAACTCTTTATTTTTTTCTGTAGCTCTAGAAGCTTTAAAAAAGCTCAGGTCTATACCTTTGAGGTTTAAACATGAAAATAAGGAAGTGACTGCATGGATTTGTCCAGATGAAACACAGTGTGTGACTGTACCATGCCAGACGTCCATGCTGTACGAGAATCTAATTCCCTCATCAAAGGTATCATGCTTGCTTTGTGCAGAATTATGGCGAAGGACACAGTCATTGTCTTTCTTTATCTTTATTTGTCCCTGTTGGTAAATCATCTTTCAATGTGTTTCAATACACACGCCGTTCACACACGATCAGTTTACCAAATCATAATAACACATCCATCACCTAGAACAGTCAACTCATAATATGAAAAAAGGAGACTATCTTTTATTTAAAAACTTAATTGCCTGCAGCAAGAAGGATTGATTTAGAAAATACTGGCATCCTAAACTTTTGGTAAAAGCTCAAACTCTTTCGACAATGGGTGCCTGTGATCTGAAATGATTTTCACGCCTTTACTAAGTGATCTAGTTTGGTAGATTTGTTGTAAACATGTCAAGTAATTTTCTAAGTTAACTCTGTGTTCTACAGTAACATTTCCAAACCAGCAAGTATTGCAAAACATCATAACACTTTTAATAAAAGCATTTTAAAATTATTTTAATATTGAGACATTAACAGTGACACCAACTTACTGGGAAAATATAGTTTTTGCTGTCCTGTTTATGATTTTAGTCCATTTATCCCACCTCAGTTTATGACAATCCCAAGGTATTTATACTGAATAGGCTCCCCTTCAGCAATAATTTTGGAAATAATTTTAATTTCACAATGGTTATAAAATCCTTAAATTGAATCTCATCATGTGTTTTTAGGTGATCGGCTCTATGCCTGTGACTGCAGCATCAGAAGACACAAACAATGTTGAGGATGTTACTGCATCTAATAGAGCTCCAAATGAAGCTGAGGCCACTAACACTGATGAAATGAGCCCTGAGACACCAGCTGGATTCACCCTCCCTCTCTATCAGTTCTGGTACATGCATCACGCTTACAGAAAGGAGTTAGAACAATTTGAGAAACAGCATGGAGTCTCTATTTGTGCAGAAGTGTCCGTCTCAATCAAACATATCCAGAGATCAAGCCCTGATTCTGTGTCTAAAACCACTGCAGACTTTCAGACACTTGTTCAGAGATGTACAGATAGCTTTAGTGATGCTGCCATTAATCATAATCACATATATTCAGACATTGTGAAGGAGGCCCTTCATGACATCCAATCAGAGGAGACAAAGATGATGTTCACCATGTCTGCCAATAACTGCCTGTTCTTTGGACCAAAGAAATTTACAGATGCGGTTAAGAGAGAGGCAACAAAACTGGAACAAAAATCGAAGGACAAACTTCTGAAGAGTGTGTTTGATGACAAGAAGAAGAAATTGAGGCCTGATTATGGATCAGGAGCAGTAGGAGGATCAGTGCAGGATGAGGGAGAAACTGGTTTCAATAAAGATTCAAAACACAGTTCTGGACATGAGAGTAAAGATGCTCATGCTGAAGAGGAGACGTGTCCTGTTTGTATGGACAGCTTCACCGACAAGAAAAAACTGAAATGTGGACATGAATTCTGTCAGGATTGTATAAGAATGTCAGAGAAGAGTCTGGGATCCATCTGTCCTGTGTGTAAGGAAGTGTATGGGACATTGGAGGGAAACCAACCGGATGGAACAATGAATGTAACAAAGAGCAGATCGAGTCTCCCTGGATATCCACTATGTGACACTATTGAAATCAACTACAACATTCCCAGTGGTGTTCAAACGGTAAGAATATGTAAAACTGAATTTTTATTATTTTAAGAAATGTTTATGATTACACAGGGAGATAATATAGCTCCTAATATAGCTAATATAGCTGTTCTTCAAGTGGTTTTCATCATCAACAGTTTAACAGTATGCAGTTTATTTTCAACAAAACAAAAGAAAACACAAAAGCCTATATCATTGAAAACATTTTTTGTCTTACATTTCATAATTAACCAGCAATCTTGGTGCTGACTCATTTTCCATCAGTTTTGTTGTTGTTGTTGTTTGTTTGTTTGTTTGTTTGTTTGTTTGTTTTTTGCTGAAAATCAGTGAAAACACGAACACACAGTATAAGGCAGGGCTGGGCTAGTCTGCTTCTGTGGATCCACTGTACATTTTACTTCCAGCAATCAAACACACCTGTCTGTAAATATCAAGTAATCCTGAAGACTTTTTATTATATTAAATTTTATTTTATTAAATTTTAGATTATATTGATCAGGTGTGTTTGATTACCGTCTGAACTACTGTAAAATCTGTGGAACAGTGGCCCTTCAGAAGAAGAGTTGCTCGGCCTTGATATGCATGTACAGTATAAATGGCTGACTTATCTCAGTCGACCATTATTTATAATCCTTCAGTTTCTCCTAGTAGACCCTCTTCCATTCTTATATAGTTTTGTTTTAGGTTGTGGTTACATCAATTTCCTGCTTATTTTTAGAAGAAGCATCCAAACCCGGGAAAGCCTTTTCATGGGACACATCATCAAGCGTACTTGCCTGACAATCCTGAAGGAAATGAAGTGCTCACACTGCTGCAGAGAGCTTTTCAACAGAAACTGATCTTTACTGTCAGGAAATCTATAACTACAGGTGCAGAGAATGTGGTCACCTGGAATGATATTCATCATAAGACTGAAAGATATGGTGGGCCTAAATGGTATGAGTTCATTAAGATCTGCTTTCAGTTGTCAATCATGTTCTGCAAAACCACTAATCAGATATTTCATATTTACTTGAGTTTAATGCAAAATATCACTGTATTTGAACTGTTGCATTTTTATTTTTTTTCTGTCCACAGTTCTGGTTATCCAGACCCTGACTACTTGAAGAGAGTGAAAGATGAGTTAAAGGCTAAAGGCATTGAAACAGAGACAACAGGGCTGGACAGCCAATTCAAAGACAAACTTCAGAAGAATGTGTTTGATGACAAGATGAAGAAATCCAGTGGATACTCAAGAAGAATAAAACAGAATCAGACGCCTGATTATGGATCAGGAGCAGTGGGAGGCTCAGTATGGGATGAGGGAGTGAATTTTAGAAGACAAAGTGAAGCAGAAACTGGATTCAATGAAGATTCAAAACACAGTTCTGGACATGAGAGTAAAGATGCTCATGCTGAAGAGGAGACGTGTGCTATTTGTATGGACAGCTTCACCGACAAGAAAAAACTGAAATGTGGACATGAATTCTGTCAGGATTGTATAAGAATGTCAGAGAAGAGTCTGGGATCCATCTGTCCTGTGTGTAAGGAAGTGTATGGGACATTGGAGGGAAACCAACCGGATGGAACAATGAATGTAACAAAGAGCAGATCGACTCTCCCTGGATATCCACTATGTGGCACTATTGAAATCACCTACAGCATTCCTAGTGGTGTTCAAAGGGTAAGAATATGTCACTGAAATTTGGAACGTGGATAGTGATGCAGAATCACGAACTTTAGCAAAAATGTTCAATTAAAACATTAGTTTATCTGTTGCGATTGTGCATATGCAAGCTGAGATTTTATAGGAATGCTCATAACTGGTTAACTATTAACCAGCAGTATAACATCAGTTAAATGGTTTAAAAAATGTAAAAAAAATTTAAAATATTTGAAAAATGTTTGCTGCATAGTTCAAAAATACGCAACACATAAAATTCAGTTTTTGAGAGAGAAAAAAGTTACATTTTATTATTACATTCAGAAATGATGTAAAATACCAATAAATAAAGTAAAATGTTTACAGACATTATAATGTTTGTAAACATTTCATTTTATTACATAGTTTAAGGTTTTGGTTATACATCATTTTTTTTTAATCATTATTAGGAGAAACATCCAAACCCAGGAATGTCTTTTCATGGGACAAATTGTCAAGCGTACTTGCCTGACAATCCTGAAGGAAGAGAAGTGCTCACACTGCTGCACAGGGCTTTTCAACAGAAACTGATCTTTACTGTCGGGAAATCTATAACTACAGGTGCAGAGAATGTGGTCACCTGGAATGGTATTAATCATAAGACCAGCAGATACGGTGGACCTCAAAGGTATGAGTTCATTAAAGTCTGTTTTCAAATATCCATCATGTCCAGCAAAATCAAAATATTAATTAATCAAATATTTCATATTTAGAAGAGTTTCATGCAAAATATCACAGAATTTGGACTGTTTTTATTTTTCTCTTTTCTGTCCACAGTTACGGCTATCCAGACCCTGACTACTTGAAGAGCGTGAAAGATGAGTTAAAGGCCAAAGGCATTGAAACAGAGACAACAGGACTGGACAGCCAATTCAAAGACAAACTTCAGAAGAATGTGTTTGATGACCAGATGAAGAAATCAACTGGTTACGCAAGAAGAATCAAACAGAATCAGACGCCTGATTATGGATCAGGAGCAGTTGGAGGATCAGTACGGGATGAGGGAGTGAATTTTAGAAGACAAAGTGAAGCAGAAACTGGATTCAATGAAGATTCAAAACACAGTTCTGGACATGAGAGTAAAGATGCTCATGCTGAAGAGGAGACGTGTGCTATTTGTATGGACAGCTTCACCGACAAGAAAAAACTGAAATGTGGACATGAATTCTGTCAGGATTGTATAAGCGCATCAGAGAAGAGTCTGGGATCCATCTGTCCTGTGTGTAAGGAAGTGTATGGGAAATTGGAGGGAAACCAACCGTATGGAACAATGAATGTAACAAGAAGCAGATCAAGTCTCCCCGGATATCCACATTGTGGCACTATTGAAATCACCTACAGCATTCCTAGTGGTGTTCAAACGGTAAGAATATGTAAAACTGCATTTTTATTATTTTAAGAAATGTTTATGATTACACAGGGAGATAATATAGCTGATGAAAAAAATCTGTGTTGTAGTTCCTATTGTAAAAACACTATGTTTACTGTTGAGGGATTTAGGACTGAGGTATTGTGGTGTAAATATTATATGCACTTATGGTGCATGTTAACTCCACTAGGGGGCTGTCTTGGTCTTATTATAGTGTTTTTCCCTTGCCAAAATTGACAAGAAAGTGACTTCAGTTCTCTCATGTGCTGACAGGGGCATAAGCTGCTTGTGTTCTGTAATAAATGCCTGGTTTTGAGACATGCCTCTCCATGCATGCAGTTTATTTAATACACAACACAAGAAGAGAATACTACAGGTATATCAAGTTCTTCTTTATGCTGTTATGTCTTGTGCATTGCTGAGACAGACATCTTTGAAGCATTCAAACTATTTCTTTGTGATACTATTGTGTACAATGCAGGTCTACTAGGAGAGGGGATAGGTAGCTTACAGAGGAAACTCCCTCTTCACATCTCACAATAGTTTTAACACGTTTTACCTTTGAGGTTTAAATAAACCATACAGTTTATTTTTGATTATTTATTATGAATTTCTTAGTTTCTACTTTTATGTCTCTCATATAACAACACAGACTCGCTCTCTGGCTTCATTCAAACACAGCTGACAGCATCACTTGCATTAGAATGACATCAGAGGCCTTCAGCAGTAATATTACTGAAATCTTACATTCTGTCAGTGTTTGTTTTGTGATAATGACAGAATGACTTTACATTATCCCTCACTTAACATGTAGTAAACAAATCAGTCATCACCGCACGGAGTATATCTTCTCATATTCCTGAATATGCATAATATCTCACGATTGAGGATGAAAACAATAATAAAAGTATTTTGCACTAATGGACGCACATATATGGATAGTGCAGAAATCCGAACTGGGCAGCAAAAACTTTAAGTTGAGCATTAGTTCATCTGTTGCGAGAGCACACATGTAAGCTGAGTCTTTAATCTAGAGTCATTCACAGAAGTGCCTTTGTTAAAAAAAACAACTACAGAATACTGTGTCTAGAAAACATAAATACACAATATTAGGTATAAATGACTTGCCACAACGGGCTATTATTTATATACCCTAAATTTCTCCGATATCTGTGATCTCCTAGTAGATCCTTTTTTATTACATAGTTTAAGGCTTTGGTAATAAAGTACATAATTTTTCTGATCATTTTTAGGAGAAGCATCCAAACCCAGGAAAGCCTTTTCATGGGACAAAACGTCAAGCGTACTTGCCTGACAATTATGAAGGAAATGAAGTGCTCACACTGCTGCAGAGAGCTTTTCAACAGAAACTGATCTTTACTGTCGGGAAATCTACAACTACAGGTGCAGAGAATGTGGTCACCTGGAATGATATTTTTCATAAAACCAACATATACGGTGGGCCTGAAAGGTATGAAGTTCTGCTTTCAATCGTCCATCATGTCCTGCAAAACCACTAATCAATTCGTGTAAATATTCATGTAAAATATGGCTGTATTTGAATTGTATTTTTATTTTTTCTGTCCACAGGTATGGCTATCCAGACCCTGGCTACCTGAAGAGAGTGAAAGATGAGTTAAAGGCCAAAGGCATTGAATGATTATTTGACTTGTATGTTCTGTAGAAAATAATGTAGAAAAAAATACACATCTAAGCCAGGTGCAAATTTGCAAATGACTTTATAAAGATGGCAGCATCATTATTTTATTTGTACACAGAGATTGGGGGCTCTATAAGTAAAATCTGTTGACTTTAGCAATCTTTGTTGCATTACATGCAAACAGTGACAGAAAGCACTTTTTGTGTTTTTAGCCTCAGGTTTGCATGCTTTTAACTCAAGAAATATTAAAGATATCTTAATATGCTTTTAGATTCTGGTTCTTAAAAAACTTTCCTTTTGATATCTGCATATAAAAGCAGAGGTGGACAGTAGTGAAGTATTTTTACTTTACTCAAGTAAATTTAAAAAGTATCTGTACTTCATCAGTGTTTTTCCCTGGAAAACTGTTACTTCACTACATTTCAAAGCATTATGTTATACTTTTTACTGCACTACATTTCAGAAATAAAAGTTGTTTTCTTTACCATTAATACTTAAGTACATTAAACATGTATTTGCTTACTTTTACTGACTTACTTTTACTTGAGTAAAAGTAAGAAAGTACTAGATTTCTAATGTAATTAAATATTCAATAAAATATTAATATGAAACGTAGTGCAGTAAAAAGTACGACATTATGCGTTGGAATGTTGTGAAGTAAAAGTTTTCCAAAGAAAAACACTCTGATAAAGTACGGACACTTGAAAAATGTACTTAAGCAGAGTAAAAATACTTCACTACTCTGAATAAAAGGCATTCTCTTTTTCAATAACCGGTACTTTGGGTGTCATCATGTCACCATACTGTTGGGTTCATCATATTTATTTTCATATAAAGCAACAGAATTTAAATTAAATCCACTTTATAGCCACAAACATGAACGTGAATCTCGTGAATTATTTTGCAAAGCAGTTGGTTTAGTTGCTTCAAAGCTTCGAAAAGCTTAATTTTTCACTTCGGACCCAATTAAAAGTTTGAAATTTTGAAACATTTTGATTTTGAAGCCTAGTAAAAGTAAAAGTAAATAAGTAAAAGGCAATAAGTAAAAGCCTTTTTGCTATCATATATTCTTATCAGTTTTTTGAGTTATAGCTTTCAACATGTTTTCTATATGTTCTAAATTAGCCATAGTTAATTTTCATATAGGCAGCACTGATGTTTAAATATGTTTACCAAAGCTGTGGTCAAACTCAGCTGCCTGCAACTAGCCAATACTACAAAACAATGGTAGTTATGCAATTAGTACTGGTTTTTAAAAAAAAAACTTAATTGAGCCAATAATCAATAAAAGTGTAAATGACATGTATTTGACTGAGTTGCCATTTGTTATCAAACCACAGATATTCTCTTCTCCAGGCTCAGACATATTCAGGTACAGTTGAAAGCTACTAACAGCTTGATTGTAAGCCTCCTCTGTCCACTAGATGGCAGTATCCTATACCAAGAGTTTCAGACAAACACCATAACGACTATATTTCAGACAGTTACATAATGCTTATGTAGTAAAAACTACCTTAATATAAGTTTTTGTTCCATTGCTTTATATTAGGTGAAGATCCTTCACAGACAACGCAGGTCTGCTCTGTAGGTTGCCAAAATGATTTATTTAATTTTATTTTTTTAAAGGGTCATTAACATTCAACTGACTTCAAAGGCACTTCCTCACTTTTTGTTGCATCTTGTCGACCCTTTATCCTGTTTTGACAAGGACTCACAAAAGCCCAACTCAGGGAGACAGGTTGCACTTTCCAAAACCAACAACTCCAAGGGAGTTTAAAGTTGTTGAGACAAAGAGTGCATTGTGCATTTTCCCATGCCTGAAACATCTCACAGTTTGTAGTCAAATAAGGGCGATAGAACACGTTGTACTCATAACATGGCATTTTTTCAGCACAATGAATTATCTGCCTCAAGTAATATTGATGACCATAAATTTCCCTTTTAAAAGGAGCTTTAAAAACATCTCAAATGTGTTCATTTCTGTATTTATTTAAGGAAAAGATCAATTTTCATTAGATTCAGAGAAGTCTAATGAATGGCAAGAACAGCAGATTGTATCTCAGCTAACAGGAAACGTTCTCAGAACGTTCTGGCAAGGTTCTCTCAAAGTTATAAACAAACGTCCTTCCAGTGTTACTTCAAAGTTATCTGGTCTTTAAAAATATTCTCAAAACTTTAGCCAAAAAACATTATTGTTTATACAACTTTTTTTCTGAAATGTTAGTTGGACGTTCATCTAATGTTCTTTTAAATGTTACTACTTATTTCAGAACGTTCAGAGAACATTCAAAAGTAACGTTCCCATAATGTTTGCACAATGGAATGTTTCCTTACACCAAGAAAAAAACATTTTTAAAACATTAAAAAAACCTGGATGTTTTGAACATTCAGAGAAAATTCAGAAATAATGTTTTCATAACTTAACTTAAAAACACTAGCTTTTTTAATTAAACTTTTAATAACACTCTTAGAACATATTTTTGGTAGCTGGGATAATACAGCAGTGTGTAATACTGATATTTAATCATAGACGTTGGAACAGGGGGGGGCGGGGGGACAGCCGTCTTCTGAGCGGTGTCAACTCACACCAGAAGCATTTCAGAAGCGAAGCGCCTGGATTCCCGATACCACGAGATTTGCATGTCTGACGTTTTTTTCATTGATTTTTTTTATTGCTATGCCATACTTTATTTTGCTGTAGCCATACAGATGAAGTTAATACACTTAAAATTCCAGTTATGGACAACAAAACAAAGACATTTCAAGTTTTTCAACTTCGAATCTCTTGTCGACAGTTTCTGGCATCGTAGTGATGCGAAATATGACCAGGAGTTTACTCAGGGTGATTATTTTGACTTTATTTTGTATTTGAGCTGCGCGTCTTTGACGCGGCGTCTTTAGCGAAGTGGCGCAGCGAGCTTCTGGGACGCTTCTCAAACGCACCGCGGCGCGGCTGGTGTAAACACGAGCATTGACTAGAGTGGCCGCGAATCAGCTCCGGTAGCCACGTCTCAGCCGTAACGCGCCGCACACGCGTGCAGTGTAAACGAGGCTTAACACGTACAGACTCCATGTAGGCCTATGATTCGCTCTTTTGTTGTTCTGTTTTCTTTCAGGATCAAAAATATAACAAATGAAAGCGTTTATCTGTATTTCCGACTGATGAGAACTATGCATATACATTCATAAATCAGTCAATTTTGTATTCTATTATGAGATATTTTATTCTATTGTGATCAGTGACTCAAGCACTGATGGACCAAAGAGCGCGCATTTCGACATTTGCAGTAAAAACTTGAAATATAAATTCTCAGAAAATGCATTTAATACCAATATATTGAAACGTCTGTTTATATGCTCCATTAATAAAGGAGTCCAGACATTGGAAAAATATCAGTCCACATGCGTTTTTATATTTAATATGAGGGAAATAGACATGCATGCATGCGTGACACAAAAAAAATCTCTAACTTTTAGGTAGCAAAATATTTTTTAGTAATTCTGTCAATTACACTAAGGTTATTACATTGTCTGCCATATATTTGCTTCTTATTTATTAAATACGGGCAATTGATTGATAAAACATTGATCAAAATTAAGATACAATTTATACAAAACGAATATCTTTTAAAAAGAGTTTTATATAAAACAAAACTTAATGAAGTCGTCAAAATCATGTTTTACCAAAAACAGCGCCGTTGCTAGGAGGGCGCCAGCGCCTCTGCCTTTCAGTGCCTATGCCTCGCGAGTGGATGATAGCCCTGAAGACGCCTAGCAATGATATACCTTTAGTGGTAGTATACCTTTAGTTAAGTTATACCTTAAGAGTCTTCGTAGCGCGCTAAGAGACAATGTTATCGGGAAACGCAGCCCAGGTATGATGCGTTTTATGCGTAATGGAGATTCCAAAGCGCTCTTCTTTGGTCAGAACCATGGAGAGCGATCGCGGATAGGTCTGTCCTATGCACCGAAACCTTTAACAATGCAACAAAATATTTAAAATCTATATTATGCACAGATAATATAACAGTAGGCTATATTAATCAATATTTAACTAACTCATTTAAGCCTTGCTGATTTAAACCTTCAAGACCAAAACGCGAAAGAGAGCTCGCGCGCTGTGAGAAGATTTGTGTGCGCTCATCCGAAGCGCGCACACGCTTATTTCCGTCAGCGCGCAAATACTGAGTTCTCTTTCAAGTCTTGAGCTTCAGCGGACAAATTCATACAAAAATTATGTCAACATGCCCGTCTTAGCGAGTATCCTAGCAAACATAGTCGGTTATGTCTTAAGTGAACGTATATTAGTCGAGAAAGAAAGGCACATGTGTAACAGTATATGTAGGCCTACTGGATCGTACATGTCTTATAGGGAAAAAAACTATTCCTGCTGCCTGTTTTTAATGTTAAATCAAACAACAAATAACAAAGAAATCACTCACTGCTCTTGACTGAATAGTTTTTGTAACTTCAATAATGAGTAATCTTTATTTATTTTATACAGTAAAGATAATATGCAGTGATATTTTATATTTGATTACTTTATCCATTTTCTGTACGTGAAAACTACTGTTAGATACCTGAAAAACCTGAAAAGCACTGTTCCTGGATCCTGGATCTGTTTTTTCGCTCTTCTTTATTCTTTTTTTATGTATTATAGCAGTATCGGATCGGGACTCGGTATCGGTAGATACTCAAAATCAAATGACTCGGACTCGAGGGCAAAAAAACGTGATCGGGACATCCCTATACCATAGTATTTATTTTTTCTACTATGGTAGTCAATGGGGGGCGAGATCTGTTTGGTTGCAAACATTCTTCCAAATATCTTCCTTTGTGTTCAGCAGAACAAAGAAATTTATACAGGCTTGGAACAACTTGAGGGTGAGTAAATGATGACAGAATTTTCATTTTTGGGAGAACTATCCCTTTAATCAACAAATGGTCTACATTAACACAATATTACATTTCAAACAGTAATTCAACTGCAAAGTTGCTAAGTCTCCAAAGTGAGTGTGTGTTTCTATTAACATTCAGGCATTATATATCAAACTAAACAAGAGAATCTGCTGATTCAGTTGACAAGAGTAAGATGACGTGTTTTTTCTGTGTTTTTTCTCCTGCTCCAGCATCCAAATTTGCTCTCTATTTTCGCTCCCTCTTTCACCAGTGCCAGCATTAACTAGGACATTATCGAAATTATAGCTCTTCAGGATGCAGCAATAGTCTGGAATGCTGTGATGTTACACTGTACTCTCGGAACGGACTCAAATAAACTAACGATTATGTGAATTAATAAATAAATAACACCAACTATTTCTGGTTACACTTTACTTTAAATGTGTCCTTCTTACAGTGTAATTATACATTTAGGTACTGAGTGACATTAACTACATCTACTTTAGTGTTAGGGTAGGGTTAGTTTCATGTAATTATTCATAAATACACTTTATAATTTATACTTTACAGGTGTCCTAGCAGAGGATCCACAACTATAGAAATGTTCCACTGATGCTTAGTATGACAACAGATACACTGTTCAAAGTTATGTTCAAAAATATTGCGGCACTTTGTAAACTTTATGTAACATTCATGACATGATAAACTTAATTGCTGATTTATTGAAACATGAGTGAACAAGTAACAAACAAAAACTATATTAATAAGAATCCAGAAACATGACTTGACCAAAACATCTCGGTTACATATAGGGGCTTTCGCACCAGAGGAACCTTTTCATAGTTCCTATGGCTGAACTATTGGCTAAATGATTTCAGTAGAAACTCCTTTTGGGGGAAGTAAATTAGCTCCTACTTATAGGGTCTAACCCAGCCCTATTGGAACTATCGGTGACGTAAGTGTACATTGATTGGTCAAACGCATGTTAAACACTGGCACCCGGCATTTTTAAAACGGAGTGTCTATTTAAAAGTACAAATAGCTTCCTTTGTTGACAAATGCTATTTACACCAGCTCTGCCCACCAATGTCAGGTTGGGCCACTCAAGTTTAAAAAAGACATGCAGAATTTAACGTTTTCAGTGGCGCAGCAGTAGCGAGCAAGGCTCACAAACCAGGCTTTTAATGCGATCGACGTGGGTTTGAATCCGCCTTTTGCTGAGTTCGGATTTATTTTCAATAAAAATAAAAATAAGGTTCTAAAAGTGGAAATAAATTGTTTACGTGTGTTTAATATTAAAGGTGTTTATTGGGTAGGGTTAGGGGAAGGTGTAGGGAGGGTTTTTATTCTCCCAATGAGGCATCATCCATTTAATAATTATAATAAATATAATCATTTACACTCTAAGATATTATTGCATCCTGTTAATGTACAAAAATACTGAGGTGCAAATATTATCTGCCAATATAAAGTATAGATAGCATCTTTACTCTTATTGCAAAGAACTGATTGTTTTACATGGTGTAAATAGAATCTATCACTATTTTCACCTAGTGTATATAGCATATTGCTAAGAAAATGCTGCTATTGTCACTTAGTGTAAATAGCATCTATTGTCACTGCCTTTTTAAAAAGCTGTTTAAACATGTTTACTTATTTTGTTATCACGAAACCCATGACACACAACAAACAGCTCCGATCACAGCATCCTCCATCCACCGGTTTTTAGTGTTTGTAAATGCTGCGCTTAAAGACTTTAGAATTCCGCTTTAGAATTCCTATTCCTGGTGCGAATGCAACCAGGAACATGGTCCGGGGAAGAAATTAGTTCTCGGGGAACTATCCTAGTGACTAGTTCCTCGAACTATTCGGGGTGAAAGCCCCTTATGTATCCTTGGTTCCCAGGTAAGGAACAATATACTGCGTCAGTAGTTGATATTATGGGAACACCATCTGATATAAGGATTCTCTAAAGAGTGTA
This sequence comes from Megalobrama amblycephala, assembly GCF_018812025.1. NCBI lineage: Eukaryota > Metazoa > Chordata > Actinopteri > Cypriniformes > Xenocyprididae > Megalobrama > Megalobrama amblycephala. The sequence goes on along the minus strand of NC_063064.1, from coordinate 10,099,024 downwards.
TTTAATGATGCCGATTTATTGGCAGATAGCACTAGCTCCACCCACCCTCCAACTATGATAGCACAAGCACATCCGTATGAGTCTTCAATGAAGTGACGCCTCATAAAGATGTGCTTGCTTTATCATAGATGGATTTACTATGAGGGAAACCAAGCAGAGACTTAAAAGTAAGGCCAACTATGCAGCATCACATTCCTACTCAGGGAACCAAAGTTACGTATGTAACCTTTCTTAAGATCTCTTCAATGCTGCATCAGTACCTGACGATCCTGGAACAACATTCCTGTCCAAAAACATACTGTATTCCTATCCGTATCCCTAAACCTACCCATAACTTGTCCCTAAAATCAGAAGGAAATGATGGGTGAAAGGTTTGAAATCACTGGTGTTTCTGACATCACAAACTACCTTGTAACCAATCACATCAACTTGTGCTTGTCAATGAGTGGATCTCTGAGCTGGTGTGAGTGAGTGGAGGCGGGTATAATTTGCATATGCATAGAACCACGCATACTAAATAAGGCAAGGGTGTAGAGTTACATTCAAGGTATTTTGAGGCATGCAGAATTTTTTTTCAAGGAAAAAAACATTAAAGTATGTAATTTTGGTGATCAAAGATTAGCTTTATGTGATAAAATGATTGACTACAGGGGGACTTTAAAGCTATAACAGGATAAAGTCTATGCAACCTTGCAAGTCTATGCAAGGAGGAGGAGAGAAAAACTTCAAAATAACAGCCTGCGTGCAATGCGAAGAAGAAACCACCTTGAAAAAGATAACCAAGTCTTGGCCTCAGCAAGACTTTAACTAGACTGGGATCAAAATCCAAACAATAAGGGCTCACCAACAAAGCTTGAAAGTCCCCAGTTCTCATAAGATAAGTGAGGGCCAGCAAGAGGACCATCTTGAGGGTCAAAAGCTCATCTGAGGCAGATTCCAGCAGCTCAAAAGGAGGTCCTGCCTAAGCCTCCAGAACCCAAGATGGAATGAATACAGGACATTTAGGCTTTAGCCATCTCGTCCCATGCACTGAAACATGAGCGAATGTCTTCCTAAATATACGCCGTTAACAGGAACATGTTTAGCAGCAACAGCTCTGACATATACCTGCTCCAGCAGTAAAATGCTCCTGCAAAATCTCTAGCACTGGACCCATCCACTCTGTGTTGTATGCCCCTGGACGTAAATAAACAGTACTTCAAAGCATAGAGACAAAGTTTAGAGGAGGCTCTAGCATTCAGAATGATCTCAGCGATATCAGATGAAAGGCCTGAATCCATCAAAGTCCCCTGTTTGCAGGCCAAACCCATCGTCTCCATATCTCTGGACAGTGGTGCCATAGCAAGCCCTGAACATGAGAGAGATTGCCTGTGATTGGGATTCTCCAAGGAGGTTTCTCCAGAAAAAAGATCAGATCTCAGAACCATGTGTATGATGGCCAAAATGGGGACACTAAGAGAAGACGAACCTTGTTCTTCTGAACTCACCACAGAACAGCCAAAAGTAAGCGCACAAGTGGAAAGGCATGCAGACTGGCTTTGGGACACAAATGGGCCATAGCATCTATTCCCAGAGGCGCTGGGGGAGATTGAGTGAACCAGAGGGACAATGTTATATCTTGCTGGATGCAGACAAGTCCAACTCCTGACAACATGAGGGATGCTACCTTCACTCCCTGGACCTCAGCCTGTGCCTCGTAATATGGTGCGCTCCATGTTTAAAGGCCGGTTCACACCAAGGACAATAACAATAATGATATAGTTCTAAAAATCATTCTAAATATAAAATAATAGTCCGCACCACAACTATAACAACGTAATAGAGGAACAATATTGTTGGGATCACTTTCAGAATGATTTTTTCCAGCTGTTGAACGATAAAACACTGACAGCCAATCAGAATCCATTCTAATTTAAGGGCTCGCGCATTTAAAATGGCAGACGACATTGTGAAGAAATTAATCGCAGGGATCCAGAAATACCCAGCACTGTTTGACAATTCAAGGATACTTTAAAGAATATATGATATATATTCTTTAAAGATATATGGAAAATAATCGGTCATACCCTCGAAATAAATGAAGTATTAACAGAGAAGCGATCATTATGCCATGGAGGCTAGCAAATAGCGTAACATAAAATTACCTCGGGTATCCAGCACATTGTCTTGCTTCCTTTAGTTGCAGTGAAAAAGACTAGGCGTTGTTTTTATTCCACTATATCAGGGCTGTCAAACATCCGGCCACCTACTGTCAGAGAGTGAATTTGCATTTTCATTCAGTACATCTGCTGATTTTGTTTTGTGCAGGTGTTCTTATGTAGCAATAATTTCACAAAGCTAAAGTCAGACCATGCTGTTTTTCTTGAAATTACACAATAATTTAAATTAAAAACAACTGCTCATGCTCATGTGCATAACACCTTTGTTGGGATTGTGACAAAAATGCAGTGTTTTTCTCTAATATCAAAGAGCTACACATATTTTTTTGACCAAATAAACAACAAATAAATTTGCTTTAAAAAAAATCTGCAACAGTATCAGAATCGGTCAATTTGCTTCTAAAAAAATTCAGAATGAAAAAAAATCAAAATAGGTGCATCACTAATAAAAACATATTAAATAAAGCATTATTTTAAAAATCTAATAGTTTTTTCACTGTAAAAACAAACTCAGTTTTAAAGAGCAGTGTACTAGTTGTCTTGCAAATTAATTTGTTGTTTTTATGGTTAATATTAATGCAACTAACTTTTTATTATTATTATTATTATTATTATTAATTCGGCCCACACATGGTTATTTTTTTCCAATCCGGCCCTCAAACTAAAATGAGTTTGACACCCCTGCACTATATTGACTTGATTAGATCAATTACACTAGCTAGATTCACTGTTTAGATGCACTTGAAACGTAGCTTGCTGAGGACATCTGCTGGTAAAAGCTGTCCAAATGCAAAGCATGAATAAAATGTGTCTTCAAAAGACGAAAACTCTCTTTTAAGGATCTCATGTACCCAAAAGTGTCTGTTTTTCCTTTGATGTTTTTGTGTAACATAAAGCAGCAGCAGGTCATCTACATCCATTTTCACTACTTTGAAACCACAGCTTGTAATAAAAAAGACCGTTATCGTTCATTGGTGCGCATGCTAATATAGTTATCGTTATAGTTACCTTTATAGTTATCGTTCTTGGTGTGAACGGGCCTTTAGACTCCCTAGGAGATGAACATTTCTTTACCGACAAAATCTTGTTTTCAATATAGAGCAGAATGACAGCAGTTATTACATGGCTAAACAGCCCAGACTGTGAAATCAGAGCATCTAGCACAAATGTTTTATCCTTTCTCATGGATGTCTATTAAATTCAGCCAGAGATGGCTTTTGGTTGCAACTAAACCTGTCATCGAATGACCATTAGCATAACTCCTGCTGGTCCCAGCACACAAAACATACCTTATGATGGTAATCAGTAATGCTGGATTTTTCTGAAGATTAGTAGCTCAAAGCATTAATTCAGTTTCCCTACTTAGCTCTTTGACCAACCTCAAGGGGTCAAACAGTCACCCATGTCCCAATAAGTCCTGGTACGCCTGCAGAACCCACGTTGTGTGCAGTGCTGCACCTGCTTGACCAGCAGCCATGTAAGACTTGCCAATCAAAGAAGACAGGGTCTGGACGGAGGAGTAGTCCTTGATTTCCACAAGGGCTGACAATGATGCCAGCCCATGCGTGAGCACCATAGAGTGAGCCGGCTTAATTTCTTTCCTCAGAAAGAAAGCATGTTTAGAACGAAACACCAATTTAAAATTCTCCAAGAGTGAGCAGTTAGGGCTGTTAAGCGTGGCTTGAGCGTGACTGAATCTGAGACAATTAATACACTTATCATGCGTGTCTTTGCTTGTAATGACACAAAGACACACTTACAGAACAGCATCATAACTACTTCAATGCGAACCACTGAAAATGAAAAGAATAAAACTTTTCAGAAGAGAATGAATCATCTTTGTGAAGAAGAGAGTCATGGGGAATCAGGCTTCATATGCTGCTACAGAGTACCATTTATTACGTTCATAATGGCCACATATCTTTTTTTCAATGATGTGCCTCAAAAGATTTCTAATGGCTTTATGTTGATGGTTATTATGTAATCTGACTTATGCACTCTCCGAATAAAAGGTACAAAAGAGTTTGTGCTTCAAAGAACAAATCTGTCCCTTGATGTACCTTAGAAACACTGAAAAACCTTTCATTTTGTAATACCTTTTATGGTTATGGTTAATATGGCTGTTGTTCATATTTACAAAAAGGAGCCCATCTGCACTATGATTTTGCATCAAAAGAGCAGACAAAATAACAGCATTTGAACATTTACATAATTTAAATTTATGATTTATGTCTAATTGTGTGTCTGTGTGTTTATTTTGTGGACATGTTAAATTTTAAATTACTTTTTTGGCTGGTTTTTTTTAACTATTTGTTCTTTTTATTGCAACCTTTTGCTGTATTATAATAAATTGACAATGAATCATTATTGCTCTTACTGCTCTTATTGAATTACATATTAGAAAAATCCATATTGAAGCACTAATAATAATAATAATAAAACAATTTTCTAGAGTTAAGCTAAGACATTCAAAGTCAGCAGCTTGCTGAATTTTATTAAATGACATTGTTAGGGTTTGGTGGGTTCACTGTAAAAAGAATTGTTGGTTTAACTTTAAAAAAGGTAAGTTACCTGGTTGCCTTAAAATTTTGACTTCACTGAAATGACATTTTTGAGTTAATTTGATGAAGGCGATTGGTTTAATCAACAGAAACTCAAAATATTATGTTATCTGAACCACATTAATTCTTGAATTTGTTGATTTGACAAAAGAAAAAATTATTTGGGCTGGTGATTGGTTGCAGGGCCATTGTGGGTCATTATTAAAGAGGCACGGTCGAAGAGATTTAATGGAAGTCCACTATGCAGTACTCTTACATACTCAAATAAACCATTAAAAACATAGCTTTCATTTGTTGGAATTCACAGCACATCCTTTCTCTGTGCGATTACTTATTTATAATGTTCTGTCTGCATTGATGCCACAAAAAAACAAACATAAAATGCCATACCAAGCCCTTCCAAGGCTGCAAAGGAGTATAGTTTATATTCAGACTTATGTAAACATTTTTGTTTTATCCCAAGCACAGCCCAAATATTCAAGGAATGTTAATTACCATGTGATTTTTCTTGGGATTATGAATGTTATGGTCTAAATATTAACATATCCATTTGCTGACTGAAACTGAAAATGTAATTAAAGTTAAATATATTATTCTGTTTCTTGTTGGGAAGCTTATATGGAAGTGTTTTAGATTCGAATTGCCCTGAATTAGGCCAGTCTTTACCACCTTCACATTCTGTGGTAAAATATGCACTGTAAGAACAACAATCTTTTGGAAAATGATAAAGGCCTACTAGTGATTTTTTTGAACATTTCTTTTTTAACCCCAAAACACAAAATGCAATGCATAATTCAAAATAAAATCTATAGGCCTACAGAATATTCCTCATTATGCCCTATTTCTATGGTCTTTTCTTACAGTGTGGATGAGAATGTTTTCTCTGTTGTAGTGTCCTTATACAGTATTTTGTGCTCTTTACCATCTGTTAGAGTGTTAGACTGAAAGTTGTTGTTTACTTGCGCAGTTGGTCGCAGTGAGATTCTTGGATAAACTCATTTAGTTACACAACAGGATTTGAGCTGAGCACTGAGTGCACAGTAAGCAGTTCTGCATTTATGGAGAAAAGGAATAATTGTCGCAAATATTGCCAGCTAAGTCATTCAAAGTATTTTCTATGTGTGAGCCTTGAGCAGAACTAAGGCTGTTTTTCAACCCGCATGCACAATTTTATCTCTGTGTTTATTTGTATCTTACTGTACCCATGGTTTTGGTTTAAATGTTTCCCCCACACTGAGAGCTTTAAACGGCTCAGATATGCCTCACATTTTGTGTTCTTTCTGAAAGAATTTGTTGTTTATGTGTTCTTAATTATTCTCCAAATCCCCAAATTACTCTTAAAATGATCAGAACAGGAACTAAACATGCAGTATATGAGAATTAACAGTAGGATATTACAGTAAGAGGATGCTAGATGTGTTTTGCAATACAGACATCTTCACAATTAAACTAAATACTGTACCCAGTTCACTATAAACTTAATGGGTGGTTCATGTTTCCACATTAGATGTAATGACGTCGTTAAAACTCTGTTTTGCAAAACTAAATCTCTTAAGACGTTGTAGGTGTCGTATTTCTCGGCGTCGACTCACCGCATGCGTTTCTGATTGGATGACACCCTTGGTCGACATCACATCAGCCAATAACGAAGCTCCGCGCTTCTCCATCGATCAGGACAGGGATGGAGCTCTCCTCCATGACGTCACAGCAGCCAGCGGGGCTCATGTTGGGAAGTCCGAATCATTTGCGCGAATCGGTTCTTTCGAACAGTTTGGTCCTTTGACCAGTTCATCGGTTCTTTTACGTCCTCGCGGGTTCCTCAGACATTCCTTGACATTTCACATGCTTTATACATGTTGGTAAATATATGTTTATTTATTTCAAGCTTCAATGAGTCATCAGTTATTGGCTCATTTTGTGTCAGACCTGAGGCGCAGTACATTTTTATTAGGCTACTGTTATTTTATTACATAGGCCTACACATTAATAAATACACGATATTAACATAAAGACCTGGGCAACATGAAGATATTATTCATTTAAAACGACAAAAAAAGTGAATATAGCATTGATGAATATAATATTTCCCTGCAGTCTCAGATAGCCTACCAGACAAGTCGGAATTCTCGAACCAATTGATGTCCGACTCGCAACTCGCGGTTCATGCAAAAAGTGAACCGGTTCACGAGTCGAACATCACCAGCTCAGGATTGGACCACACATTTCGCCCAATCTGTGTTACCAGCAGCAACAGAGAGAATCGGGCTCGCATTCATAGGTGTCATTGGCACAGAGCGGAGCGCTGGCTGTCATCCTCAACAAAGGAATGGTTTGAGCGCACTGTCTCCATGGTGATGCCGTGTATCAGACATATATCAGCCATAGGTTGTGCCATGCATTCAAGGAATACGTGAATCGTGTGTGCCAGAAGAAGCCTTTTGCGCCAGTGTGCGCATTTGGAGAGGCGCATCAGCCGTGATCAGACTGCAGCCTTACTGGATCATCGGACCTTGCTTTTGCATTTTATTTGCTTTTTTGTTTCTGGATTTCCCCCCCCCCCTGTGAAATATAATGTTGCGCGTCGCAGCTGGCAGGCTGCTTGTCGGATTGTTCTTTTTGGGGGTTTTACACAGTTTGGAGGTGGTGCTTCCAGCAAGGGCAATAGATGGTGAGTGTATGATTTGGTACATGTATCATCACACAACACCCACAATTCAGCAACTGTTGCCATGCATTTATCCATCACATCAAGACGGCCATCCTTTGATGCGTTGATACACAGTTGCTATCTGAACCGAATATAAATGTCTCCACGGTTATGCGCAGGTAGATGATCTTATAATGCATTAGACGGTTTATGTTGAAGTAGCAGCGCGTGCATCACATAACCAGCTCAGGAGTGCAGATACATTGATAATCTGTGGATGAACCATCACAGCGCACATGAGCAGAATACAACATGACACATGCAACTTTTCCACATCAGTTCAGCATGTGCACTAATCTTGCACCAGCACAAAACATACATGTTACTGTCAATTTAGGGATGCGAATAGGATTGGATTCTTGTAAATTTTGTAGAAGAGGTCCAGTCCTCCTTAAATGAAGAAGATTGTTTGTTACGTTGAATCATGAGTAGGCTGTGTGCATCTGCAATCCAGCAGGCCCTTTCCATCAATAAGCTATAGATGCATTTGTAAAGGAAAGGAAGGAGTGGTGATCTCTGGACTGAAATGCATGATGGATTTTTGCCTCTTGTCTGCCTTTTGCACATTATTTTTTACATGCATGCAGTCTGTAATGAAGCTCAAAAGTTGAAGAGCTTTGAGACAAATGAGCTTCAAGCTCTAATCTATGTGATCTGGATAGGAATCATCTAGACTTGTATCACACTGGCATCTCGTCATTCAGTGCTGTGGATGCTGGTCTGAAGTCAACATAGTTTACTGTAGAACGTGTGTGTGTGTGTGTGTGTGTGTGTGTGTGTGCAGTAAATGCAACAAGCCATCTACTAAGTAAACTGCCCTGTGTGCAATTAAATCCTAACTCTGGAAACAACTACACACTTGTTTACTTAGCTCTGCAAATGAGGACGTAGCACAGACTTCTTTGTTTTTATATAAAGCTCCTGATAATTACTACAGACTATCCCTAAACAAAAGGAATACTTTACTCTTTTTCACAATTTATATACTGTTTATGAATTATTTTAACACTGAGGACGTGACAGATTTGTATCTTCACACACATAGGCCTACTTATCTGCTTGTTTACATACATTAAGAATGGAAAAATAGTAGTTTATTTCTTTGCGTAAACCTAAAACATTAACAATTCTGTTTAATGTCTGTGTTTCTTACAGACTGCAGTGTGCAGTTAAAACTGCTATGATAATAACACATAATTTTCTCACAATGGCTTGTACCGCAGTATAGAATACGCTGAAAGACTTTGTATTCAGTTCTGTCACTGGCTAAGCTCATCAATGGTGTTAATTAAGGGGCCCCTATCAGAGAACTACACAGAAGGTTGCTGTTTTCTCATGGGTCTTTTGAGGTGACACACACTGTCGTCTCCCTCTTAAAGCTGCCTCTTTATATAAAACAAGGAATTAAAATACCATTTTTTTTTTTTTTTTTTGCCAGAATATGGTCCTACACACAGTATTCCCTGAGCTGATATGATGATAATCAATTGTCACCATGCTTTCTTGGTCGTAAGTGTTAATTTCCCCATGTGTCAGGTCCAAAATCGGTCAAGCAGCCTTAGATAATAAACAGATAATATATTTTTAAAGAATTTCAAGTGTAAAAGTTTGGCATTTGGGTGAATTTAGAGTGTGTAATGTTAAAATACTATATCCCAGTTTAAATATTCAACTATAACGAAAGCTATTAGTAGCTTGAGTCCTTTGAAAAGTGCAACATTGTGACTCAGTAAGGCTGTCTAAACATCCTGAACAGCTCAACACCAACATTGGCTGAACCATGAGTTTGGGGCAGGACCAATCTGTTTGAGTCTTAGCAGATGGGGGACTTTTTTGAAAATATTTTTTTTGCACATAATTGGCAATTTCAGCAATTTAGTGTACAGTATGGTTGCTTTTATTAAAATTGTTTTATGTATATTTTGCCATTTTAGAAAACATCCAGTCATATGCTCTCAGGGAAACTGACCTTGGTCCACTAGAACTGCTCAGTTTATCATGATTTAAGAGCTATTCACACCAAGGACGATAAATATAATGATAACTATATTGGCATCCACACTAATGGACAATAACTTTATGTTTACTATATGTGAGCGCTGCAGTTTTGTCATCTTCCGCTTTAAATGCTCAAGCCTTTTAAAGTCGTACGGATACTGATTGGTTGTTAATGTTTTTATAGTTCATCAGCCAAGAAAATATCGTTATAATATTGTATCGGTGTCGTTATAGTTATGGTCTGGACTCTTGTATTATTTTAAACTTAGAAAGATTTTTAAAACTTTATCTTTATCGTTATTGTTCTTGGTGTGAACTGGCCTTCACTCACCCTCCTGTAGATCCAGCTTTGTATGGCTTTTTGTATTGCAATTGCAAATACAGCTGCGAGCGCATACATAAAAAGGTATGCTTTAATAAGCAAGACAGTAACCACCTAGATCATAGATGGAAAAGACCATTTAAAGCCAATACAGGCAATTTACCATAGGAAATTTATGGTTTATAAAGCTTTTTAACCTTTATCAAAGTTGAGCCAAAAATCTAGGACTAGTTTGCCAAAGCGTTTTTAAAAAAAAAAATCATCTCCAATATTTAACAAAGAATTCGATGGACAGCGGCGGTCCTAGAGGCAAAGCTGCTCAGAATGAGGAGTTCTACCATGTGAATAAAAAATATTGTGCAATACACAATGCTTCACGCACGTGAAAAACACGAAGGAGCCCCCCGGTGGCCGACCTCTTTAGAATTTCTCACAGGCCTCTAGGGCCGTGAGTCAAATAGGCTTAGCAAGTTTCGCTCCGATCGGCCACGGTTAACCTTGTCTGATAGCTGCTCAAATTTCATTGGCCGATGACAGACATGTTTTTTGAGATATGTCAATGTCCTCATAGGCAAGTCATGGCACCTTGGACAAAGACATTGCATGCGGAATTTGAAGTCAATCGGGCTAACAGTGAAGTAGTTATAGCATTTTCATATTTTTTGCTGTTATAGCGCCACCAATTGATCAGTCGCCGCGTCCTTTTTTATGCGACCACAGAATGGGCTCTTACATAGGTGTGCTGAGTTTGGTGAAAATATCTAATTCCGTTCGGTAGTTATAGCCATTTTCATAAAAGTAGCTCCGAAGACTTTAAACGTTTTGGCGGCCCTTAAGGCAGGAACACACCAAGCCGACGGTCGTCCATCAGGCAGTTTTTCTTCATCGACCGACTAAGTTTTCTCAGTGTGTTCCGCACTGTCAACTGAAGTTGGTCCTTGGTTGTTTTTTTTCGGCCGATTCGACATGTTGAATCAGTGTCGGAGCTCATCAGTCCGTCGGGCCATCTGATCATTCTGATTGGCTGTTCAGCTACTGCCACCTGCTGGTTCGAAAAGGCATTTCATCTTGCGCAGGCGCAGAACGGACGTGCAACTTGGCCGTCGGCTGTCGAGTGTTAGTTTGGTGTGTCAGGGCAACTTTGAACACAGACGCTGCTGACGTGAGCCAACCCCGCAGTCTGCTTTCGTCGCCACTAGTTTGTCGGCGTCGACTTGGTGTGTTCCTGCCTTTAGGGACCGTGAATCGCTGATAGCTGCACTGGTTTGGTTCAGATTGGGTCAAAAATCTAGGATTAGTTCATAAAAAGTAGGTTTTTCAAAAAATCCAAAATACCTGAAAATCTTGCTGAGGCGAATCCGATTTGTCTGATTTTTTGCGGATTTGTCCGTCTTGCCAAGGATTCCAGCGACATAAGACACGTGAGCCTACGGAGTTATCCGTCAGGAGTTATGATCCATTTCGTACTTTTGACCTCTGTATCATTATAGTTATGGTCTGGACTCTTGTATTATTTTAAACTTAGAAAGATTTTTAAAACTTTATCGTTATTGTCCTTGGTGTGAACTGGCCTTCACTCACCCTCCTGTAGATCCAGCTTTGTATGGCTTTTTTTTGTATTGCAATTACAAATATAGCTGCGAGCAGCAATTATCGGGGTTCAAGCACTTTAAGGCCTTTAAGCACATGTTTAAAAAGGTATGTTTTAAGTAGCAAGCCTGTAACCACCTAGATCAGGCAAATCCGAATGCAATTTGTCCATCTTGAGCCAAGGATTCCAGTGACATAAGACAAGTGAGCCTACGCCTAACGGTTCAGGAGTTATGAGCCATTTCGTACTTTTCACCACTGTAGCGCCCCCATCAGGCCGACTGGGGAGAGCCTTGGTGACGTTGTAGATGGTGTGAGTACTACCAGCCCTCAATGTTTCAAGTCTCTACGACTTAACGGTTTGGTCTGCCTTGATCACTTTTAGGGGAGAATGCTGATCCTTGGAAAATTTAACAATTACAATAGTGTTTCAGCGCTACACCCCTAATAAATGGTGACTAAAACCTTAAAAGTGGTCCATACAACTCATGTGCTGTATTCCAAATCTCCCGAAGCTTTGTGTGAGAAACCGACCACGTGAGTAGATAAAGACCCAATTTTACTGTTGTGCTTGGGTTGAACAAACTTCCTCTTGAGTCCATTGAGCCAGTATTGTGTGCAACCGATGTCTTTATATTCCCTGACAGGTAACGTACCCCCTGAGGGTTTGACATTTCAAGAGTTTGAACTGATGGGAAACCCTTACGGAGAGCCGAAGAGATATGAGATACGTACTGTATAGCACAGGAAAGACAAAGAGAGGAGGAAATAAACAGTTGAGACAGACGAGCGTGTTCCCCACCCCCAACCTCACGTCTCCTTCACTCAACTGTGAAACACATCTGGATAGGGAAAGGTCATTTGTTTGGAAGTATGCATGAGGAGAGGGTGGAAAGGAGGGAGGATATTCTCTCAAACACCCTTTACACATCGATGGCTTGTGCTCGATTTGTTTTGAGCAAATGATGTTTGGTGGAGAAACTTGAGTCAGCCTTCCCAGAAATTTGAAATATCAACCACAGAAAGGAAGTAACATGGATTGGAGAGGGGTGTATTTTAGGAAGTTGAGCTAAATAAGATGACAGGAGGAAGTCTGAGCTGCTCTTCCCTCTCTTTTATCCATCTTGCCCCCTTCGGCTATGTGGATAATGTTGCATGATGTGCTTTTGCTTTAATGATCTTAACTAGGTACTTTGTTTCGGTTTGTGATTAGGGTGTCTTGTTTGTTCTAAAGGTTTAAACTAAAGCTTGTCCAAAAATGGAAAATCGGTTATCACTTACTCAATTTGTATGACTGTTTTTCTTCCGCAGAAACTTAAAGGATTAGTCCATAAAATTTTCCTGATAATTTACTCACCCTCATGTCATCCAAGATGTTCATGTCTTTCTTTCTTCAGTCAAAAAGAAATGAAGGTTTTTGATGAAAAATGATTATTCTCCTTATTGTGGACTTTATTGGCCTCCAGGCGGTTGAAGGTCAAAATTACAGTTTCAGTGCAGCTTCAAAGGGCTTTAAACGATACCAGATGAGGAATAAGGGTATGATCTAGAGAAACCATCAGTCATTTATCGAAAAAAATACAACTGTATATGTTTTATAAACACAAATAATCGTCTTTGTAAGTGCTTCTGCTTTCCGTATTCTTCAAAAAGCTTACGCTGTATGTCCTACGCCTTCCCTATTCTACTTACGGAACGAATGCGCCACCAGTTACTGTACATTTTTTTCCGTAAGTAGAATAGGGAAGGTGTGGGACATACGGCATAAACTTTTTGAAGAATAGTTGTGTTTATAAAGCATAAGGAGAATAATTCCTGGAATGTTTTCATCAAAAACCTTCATTTCTTTTTGACTGAAGAAAGAAAGACATGAACATCTTGGATGACATGGGGGTGAGTAAATTATCAGGAAAATTTTATTTGAAAGAGGACTAATCCTTTAAAGGGATAGTTCACCCAAAAATGAAATTATCCCATAATTTACTCACCCTCAAGCCATCCTAAATGTATATGACTTTCTATTCTGTATATCCTGGCTCTTCTAAGCTTTGTAATGGTAGTGAATGGTACCCTGAGATATTGAAGCCCAAAAAAATGTATCCATCCATCATAAAAGTAATCCATACAGCTCCAGGGGGTTAATAAATGCCTTCTGAAGTGAAGCAATGTGTTTTTGTAAGAAAAATTTTAAAATTCCATATTTAAAAATGTATAAAGTATAATCAATGGCTTTCGGTAATGGGCATATGTAAGTCGAGTTCCGGCAGAAGAGTGACCTGTAGGTCTGCACAATTAATTGAATTTCTAATCGTGATTAAGATTACAGATGCCACAATTTCGTAATCATTCAGTAGCATGATTACATTATTACATTACATTATTCTGCATGTTTAAGAGGTGTGTTTAGAGCATGCTACGTTGTGAGCGGCGACTCATTACTACTTCAGAGTGTAAAAGGTCTAACCCAGCACAAAAGGAACTACCAGTGATGGAAAAGAACCGGACTTCCCATCACTAGTGCACACAGCCTATATTTTTATTCCACAAACTTAATCTAAATGGAAAACAGTGATAGACGGACCGCTTAACTAAGGAGAAAATCCAACATGACTTTGAACGGACCATGCGAAAATGATTATGTATTTCTGTTCAGCAAGTGACATTGGGCATCAACAACACGGCAAAAGCTTATACTTTTCATATACTGTCTATTTTCTACTTTCTTTGTCTAATAACGTATTAGACAGGACTGTTAAATAGATCGTAAACTAATGAAGATGGAGAATGCGAGCACTGTGTGCTCTAGCTGAGCTGTCAAAATAAAAGTCTCAACAAGTGCAGATTAGTCACTTCAGAGTTCCTACTGGTGGTGCGAATGCAACCAGGCAAATGGCACTATGGGAACATTAGTTCTCGGGGAACCACCCTGGTGGCTCGTTCCTATAACAACTAGAACAACATGGTGCAAAAGCCCCTATTATTATTACATGCATATTTTCGCTTTTTTAAAGAAGAAACCAAACCAATGTATAGTTGATATTTGATGCTTATTGCTATAGAAAAGCAATAAAAAATTCAGCTTGTTTTTTGTTTTTACATAAAATATGGCATACAGTTGATCAATGGTAGTTATTCAAAACATCATTCAATGTAATTGTGATAATCGTAAGTAATAATCGCAATTACAATTGCAAGGGAATAATTATGATTTTTGTCATAATCTTGCAGCCCTAGTGACCTCTGACCTGATGTATGACGTAAGACAGGGATGGACAACTTCAGTCCTGGAGGGTCACTGCCCAGCAGAGTTTAGCTCCAACCCTAATCAAACACACCTGAACCAGCTAATCAAGGTCTTTAGGATTAGTAGAAAGTTATAGGCAAGTGAGTTTTTATCAGGGATGGAGATAAACTCTGCAGGACACTGGCCCTCCAGGACCGGAGTTGCCCATCCCTGACGTAAGATGTAGGAGTAGTGTAAGCTTAGATGCCTCTCATGGTTCATAACCCCCTGGATTATATTCATCATGGATGGATGTGCTTTTTTGGGCTTCAAAATCTCAGGTACCATTCAGTCCTATTATAAAGCTTGGAAGAGAAAGGATATTTTTTTAATATAACTCCTATTGTGTTTGGCTAAAAAAAAAGTCATATACACCAAAAAAGGCTTTAGGGTGAGTAAATTATGGGATAATTTTTGGGTGGACTAACCCTTTAAAAGGAGAAATTTTGAAGAATGTTCACTTTGCTCTTCTCCAACAGAAGCAGTTACCAGCGGCTTGCAAACTCCATTTTTAGGTGAAAAATGCCTAAGCTGGTCTCCTAGCCTTGGCCAAGCCAGTGTTTAGCTGCCTAGCCTGTTTGTCACCCTGTCAGACAGCTGAAAAGTGCTCCAAATCTCTTTAAACCAGCCAGCAGACCAGCCTGATTTTGCTGGGAGACCAACTAAAGAGCAGCAAACCTGATTTAAGATGTTTTTATTCCTTTAAAAAATGAGCATGGCTCTCTATAGTTGTGAAGTTCTGTGATGACCATCTCAGCCCATAGACAGTGTTTGCCATCTTTAACGTGTTAGTGAGGGTGAAGACTGTTTTACCAGTGTTCATGACAACAGAGCTGTTCTTGGAGCTCGCAAGGCTGGAAACATTGAGCTCACAGGGCCATAGCTGTCACATTACTCAGACGCTCGCTCGGCCGCCAGCAGGCTCAGATGGAGGAAAACAGCACTGAAGAGCTGAGGGAACTTTCATTTAGTGAGACGTAAATGTTGAAGACTTTGAGAATTGGATTTGTGGGTGCATGTAGTACATGTAGTTCTAACCCGATTATGCATATCTGACAATGGTCATGTAAATGCATTAACCCGTTTTCCTTTATTGGAGTAAAGTCAAAAACAGCTTTAGCATAAACCAATTAACACAGCTATATTTTTGCCCATTACGGCATGTTTAGAGCACCTTAACCTGTGTTCTGTCAGCTTGTTGAAGTGCACATGTCTGGCTATGTGACAGGAAAGCGTCCTTAAGGTGAAGGTCACGTTAATGAAATTTTGATCAAAAATTAATAAAAAATTGCCAATTGCGTAGCAATGTACACTATGAAGCACAGCTAACACAGAAGACACTTTTCAAACCAAGCAGCTTTCTGCTGGATCTAGGGGTGGGCGATATGATGATATGAAACATTTTATTTTACGATAACTATATATAGCACAATATAGTTATTTTGTGTTATTTTATCTAATTTCTGTTATAAAAAAGAAAAAAAGAAGTAAATTACAACCAGTAGGACAAATACAATATAACAAAAATATGAATTAAATTAAGTTTTTCAGGTACAATAGGTTTATTTAAAATGTAGTTAGAATTAGTACAGAAATTTAATAATCAAATGTAAAAATAAAATATTGCATAGTCTTCACTATATTAATTTAATATAAATTTTTTCATATTAAAGCTAAAAACGTTATCCAGTCAAGAGCAGTAAGTTATTTTCTCTTGTTTGATTCACATTAATGAGCAGCAGGTTTATTAGGCTGCTGTCACTTTAAGACCAAACGCACGGATCCATTATACTGATACACATCTGGTTTGCTTTCACTTGAGACAGAATCAGCTGTGTTTACATGAATACTGACATAATTGCACATGTATTCGACCACTCAAATGCAATAATATGTGGGAAAAAAAACTGAATTTGCGATCACCTTCTGAGAGACGCAGTGCACTTTAACAGGATATATTTCTTTTTAGGATATATTGCTGGATATATAATTCCTGCTCTTTATATTCTCATTCATGCATTTCATCACTCTGAAGTGTCAATAGTGCTATATATTTACATACAGCAATATACACGATATAGCAAAATCTCCAACGATAGACTTTTTGCATTGTGGAAATTATATATCATCATACCGCCCAGGCCTAGTCGGAACCAGCGGCAAATTCACTTGACCAACATAAACATGAGTGAAATAATGTTTGAGGCACTTTTCTCCCTAATGTGAAACTCCCAAACGTCCAAATTCCCATTGAAATCACTGGCAGAAGAGCGGTAAATGCGACTGCACCTTTACTGTGGATTTAAGTGCATCTAGACAGAGCGACAGAGCGAGAAACTATGTCGCACACGCTGATTCTATTTTGACCCAAGAAACTATAAAAATGTGCAGATGAATTAGTTTCAGTCAAAATGCTGTATTCCATAAATGCATGACAGTATAATATGAGTCCGTATGTTTCCTGCTGACATTTTGAAATTCTCTTGGGGTTTTAATGCTTTATTTAACATCACAACTGACATAACAAACTACTCAAGAGTCAGATACACGAATAATTATATTTTGGCCCTGTTTCCACCTGGCATTAAGATGCGTTTTGGTCGATCGGATCACAAGTGGACAAGGCAGACACATACCCATTTACACCTGGTGTTTTAATCCATCTCTTTTGTCTACTTTCAACCACTAATGTCTTGATTTCTTCGAGGTGAGGGTCTATGGGTGGGTAAATGGGTGTGTTTTTGTCAGTGTTTCAACCTAATGGACAAAATAAGCTTGCACAATTTACATATGAACGTGACCAGTGATGACTTCCCATAATGTTTACGCGTTAGGTCAGTAGGTGGAGAGTCGGTGGGCTTTTGTGGCTGTTTGAACATATTCGACTGTATGAGCGTCTACACCACGAAAGCAATCCGGTTGAATGCATTTTTCGACTACTTTTGGAAGTGGCCGGAATGTGGCCAAGCTCAAAACCTTTTAGACCCCGTTTACACCTTTATTTAGCGTCGTCCACTTGTGATCCGATCGACGAAAACACATCTTAATACCAGGTGGAAACACGGCCTTTGATGTCACTACCTGGGAGTAAATAAAGTCTTGTAAATGCGGTTTACTTCTTTGCCAGGATACTGGTTTTAACGTAAACTGTTATCAGTGTATTGGTGCGAATGTGAACGTGCTCAGTGAAAGAATAACAGTTCTCCTTTGAAAATTGCTGGAAACTGCAGAGGTGAGGTTAGAGAAAAGGCCACTTCCTTTCTCGAGATGAGTCACGAGTCTTCTGTTGGGTTCGTGGACGTGGTGGGGGGTATTGATTCCTAAAAGTACCTCTGATTGGAAAGAGCA
This sequence comes from Megalobrama amblycephala, assembly GCF_018812025.1. NCBI lineage: Eukaryota > Metazoa > Chordata > Actinopteri > Cypriniformes > Xenocyprididae > Megalobrama > Megalobrama amblycephala. Next base: position 10,081,056 of record NC_063064.1, on the reverse strand, counting down.
AACACACAGTAGTTGCTTTGGTAACATCCAGTTTACAGCTGCTGGTTGTTCTTAAGCTGTTGATTGTGGTGGATCTCTTTCATTCTGTTTTCACCTAACTGAAATGTTAAGCTGAAAAAAATGCATCTTTGATTTCTTCAAATTTCTACAATTTCAGTTTTGAACTGAACTGAAATTGTGATGCACAGTGGAGATAACCATTGCAATGATATGTAGTGATAACTATAGTTATTGCATTACCCAGAATGCAACAATTCAGTCTATGAAGTTCAGTGCTTGAATGAGTTGCATTTTTATTTTGGCTTTTATTATTAAAGGTGCCCTAGAACATTTTTTCACAAGATGTAATAGAAGTCTAAGGTGTCCCATGAATGTGTCTGTGAAGTTTCAGCTCAAAATACCCCATAGACTTTTTTTAATTAATTTTTTTAACTGCCTATTTTGGGGCATCATTAACTATGCACCGATTCAGGCTGCAGCCCCTTTAAATCGCGCTCTCCCTGCCCTCCGAGCTCTTGACTATAATACAGTGCATTTACAAAGTTCACACAGCTAATATAACCCTCAAATGGATCTTTACAAGATGTTCGTCATGCATACTGTGTGCATGCGTCGGATCATGTGAGTATAGTATTTATTTGGATGTTTACATTTGATTCTGAATGAGTTTGATAGTGTTCTGTGGCTAAAGCTAATATTACACACTGTTGGAGAGATTTATAAAAAATGAAGTTGTGTTTATGCATTATACAGACTGCAAGTGTTTAATAATGAAAATAGCAACGACTCTCTTGTCTCCGTGAATACAGTAATAAACTATGGTAACTTTAACCACATTTAACAGTACATTAGCAACATGCTAACGAAACATTTAGAAAGACAGTTCACAATGAAGTTGTGTTTATATGCATTATACAGACTGCAAGTATTTAATAATGAAAATAGTGATGGCTCTCTTGTCTCCGTGAATACAGTAATAAACTATGGTAACTTTAACCACATTTAACAGTACATTAGCAACATGCTAACGAAACATTTAGAAAGACAATTCACAAATATCACAAAAAATATCATGTAATCATGGATCATGTCAGTTATTATCAATCCATCTGCCATCGCTATTGTCCTTGCTTGCTTACCTAGTCTGATGATTCAGCTGTGCACAGATCCAGACGTTAATACTGGCTGCCCTTGTGTAATGCCTTGAACATGGACTGGCATATGCAAATATTGGGGCGTACATATTAATGATCCCGACTGTTATGTAACAGTCGGTGTTATGTTGAGATTCGCCTGTTCTTCAGAGGTCTTTTAAACAAATGAGATTTACATAAGAAGGAGGAAACAATGGTGTTTGAGACTCACTGTATGTCATTTCCATGTACTGAACTATTAAACTGTGCCAAGGTAAATTCAATTTTTGATCCTAGGGCACCTTTAAAAATCGTATTATATTTCAAATGTAATATTAGGTAATGGACTGTATGCCATCAAGCTAAAAGAATATCCAGTACAGAAACTTCAAAAAAAATTGTTTAAGGTTTAAAGTGTTTGTGTGAAGTCCACTGCCAGAGAATAGTTGTCATACTTGACTAGACTAGACTGGTGTCTAAATAGGAGGCTATAATGTGTGTTTGAGACGGACTGTATATACAACACCTCACTGCTCTAAATGTGACGAAAGTCTCAGACTCTACAGTGTTTATTCAGTGAATATCAAGTTTTGTAAACTCTTGTAAAACTCTTGTAAATGTGATAGATCCGCACTGATGTAAGAGACATGAACAAATCAATAGCATAACCGTCTAACTAAGAAATCATGCACTTTCAAGTGACTTTTTTTCTTGTAAACTTTTTTAGTTGAACATTTACAATCAGAAGTTTATCAAGAGTGCCTCAAGAAGTTCAAACTCCAGTTGCGACACATATGTGGAGAATCTGATTGTAGATAAAATGGGTATTATATTATCAGTCTCCTTGATTGTAAACCATTTGGACGAAAACATTTGTCCAAAGTTCTTGAAAATGCTGTAAGTCTTCTTTGACTGTCTTGTCAGTGATTTTGGCCCATTCTTCTTGGCTTTGGATTTGAGTGTGTTTATGTTGACTATTCTTATTTCACTCTTAATATAAGCTTAACCTTGTGATTGGGATTATTGTCCTGCTGACAAAATGAATTTTCTCCAGGACTTCCAGAGATTGACACACATTGCACCATTCCCTGTATTTTCCAGTAACTTTGAACAGTGCATATTGGTTTACCATGAAACCATCCTGCCCATAAATAATGACATCATGCACAAGTGCTGTTATATGGGATGTAATCAAGCAGTTCTCATATACCAGGTGTAATAATATCTCTGATAGAGATTTTGGGCAATTCCAAGCTGTTGTAATGTAACATTAATATAACTGGCTCATAATGGCGAGGCACAGGGTATGACTGGAGACCTGCTTTCACATGGTTCTTTTTGAGCACTGCGATATTTTGTGAAAACATCTCATACAGGCCAGATCTCCTTAAAGGAGACCTATAACGCCATTTTTACAAGATGTAATATAAGTCTCTGGTGTCTCCAGAATGTGTCTGTGAAGTTTCAGCTCAAAATACCCCACAGATCATTTATTATAGCTTTTCAAATTTGCCCATTTGGGTGTGAGTAAAAACACGCCGTTTTTGTGTGTGTCCCTTTAAATACAAATGAGCTGCTGCTCCCGCCCCCTTTCCAGAAGAGGGTGGAGCTTTAACAGCTCAACAACAACAAAGCTGGAGAATCTCACGCAGCCAAAAATGAGGATTGTCAGTAACAGTGTTCAGCCTTCCCAGATGAAAAAAAGTACACCTCTATGATGTACTTAAAGTGCTCTATTTTCATGCACTAATTAGGGCCCAGCACTGATGGTGTGAGGACCCTATTGTAATTGCTCAGTCAATTCTTCCTCTTCTCTGAAATGAATCACATTTTTGAGGGCCTTAAACACCTTGAAAACTCATGAAACTTTGCACACGCGTCAGAAGTGGTGAAAATTTACGTCTGGTATGGGTTTCTGGATTAGGTGTGGCAAAATTGGCTTCGATAGTGCCACCTACAAAATTTCAATTAAGCGCCTTTCAAGCTACATTTCACGCACAGGTATGAAATGCGATAGACACATGTAACAGCCTAATACCTACAAAAAAGTCCCTGGGTCCAAAATCTGTAAACCCAACAGGAAATTGAGATATTTTTATTTTTTTCTGCAAAACTTTTGCAGTTTTTGCCATTTCCAGACTATCTCTGTATTTTAAAAATGTATTTAGATACCACTACCACCATTTAGATACATTTGAACCCATAGTGCACTAAAAGTGGTAACTAAATATATTTTTTAAATACAGAGATAGTATATTAAAAGCACATTTTAGTTCATATTTCATGGTGTCTCAAAATAGCACAGTTGAGTACACTTAGATGTTCTTAAGATTATCTTAAGAAGTACTAAAGTAGAATTATTAGTAAAATTAGTGTGCGAAAATAGAGCACTTTAAGTACAAAGTATTAAGTATTAAGTATTAAGTTAAGTATTAAGTATTAAGTGTTCAAACCGGAGTCGACACTGATGGAGAGACTCAGGAAGAAGTTACAACTTTTAGAATGAAACTGGACGTTTCTGAATGGTTAGTGGATAAATTTATGTAGTTGCTGTGGAGTTGATTCAACTCATCCACTAGCATGTGCCGTCATGTTCATCTTTTGTGTTGAATTGACCCTCGTTTGTGAAGCAGTCCGGCGTAAAATGACGGCATGTCAACAACACTCTACTACAACAAGTCTTCCTCTTCTCTAAAGCAGCTCAACATGGCCTCAACCCCTTTGTTGTGTGTTCTTGGGGGCGGGGTTTATGTAAATTTTAGGGTTAGTGATGTCACATTGTCACAATGTAACATTTAAGGAGGACCTATGCTTTTTTATTTTCCATATTCGTCTTCCTTTAGTGTGTAATGTTGCTGTTTGAGCATGAAAAAGTTCCTCCAAAGTCACTCCAGCAGGAGTTTTTCTCTATATCAGTAATAATAATACATTTTTTATTTGTAATGCCCTTTTCTTAAACCCAAAGCGCTACAGTAATAGAATAAAACAAAAACAACAAAAGCAATACAATTCATTAGAGAAAGACAGTCTTAAATAAATGTGTCTTAATCAACTTTTTAAAATGATCCAACGTTGGTGCATTTCTGATGGGTAGAGGAAGCACATTCCATAGCTTAGGGGCTTTGTATGAAATGGCTCTTTCCCCCATGGTCTTTAGCTTACATGAAGGCTGTTGAAGTGAAAGAGAGTTAGAAGAGCGAAGAGAGCGTGATGGAGTATAAGGACTGATGAGATCACAAAGATACTCAGCTGCAGTCCCATGAAGTGCCTTGTATGTTAAAATAAGAATTTTAAAATCAATTCTCGCATTTATGGGAAGCCAGTGTAATTGTGAAAGAACCGGTGTAATGTGTTCACGAGGAGAAGTATGAGTGAGCACACAAGCGGCAGAATTTTGTATATACTGAAGCTTGCTCAACGATTTAGCTGGAAGGCCAGAGAACAAGGCATTACAGTAATCTAACCTAGCTGTTATGAAGGCATGTATAAGCCTTTCTGTGTCTGCAAAAGAGAGAAAAGGTCTAAGTCGAGCTATGTTTCTCAGGTGGAAAAATGCAGTTTTAGAGATGTGTTTTATGTGTGCTTCAAATGTTAATTGTGGATCAAAAATGACACCAAGATTTCGCACCTGTGCTGGAATCAACAATCAAACTGATCTGCTCGGCCTTGCGAGTAGCCTCCACTGTACCAATCTGCATCAGTTCAGTTTTGGAGCCATTCAGCTTCAGGAAGTTATTCTGCATCCAGATACTGAGCTCTGCTAAACAACCACGCAAAGCTATTAATGAGCAATGGACATCAGGACTAGTGGTGATGTAAATCTGCGTATCATCCGCATAGCAGTGATACCCAAGACCATGTTTCCTGATAATCTGCCCAAGTGGAAGCATATAAATGTTAAATAATATTGGACCCAATACTGAACCCTGAGGAACTCCCGGTCGAACAGGCACGGTATCTGATTTGTAGTTATCCAAGCCAACAAACTGGGCACATGATTCGTTAAATAAGACCGAAACCAATTGAGGACAGCTCCAGAAAGACCCAACCAGTTTTCCAGCCTGTCAAGGAGAAGAGAGTGACATATAGTGTCAAAAGCAGCACTATGGTCTAATAAGACCAAAATACTGCATGCACCGGAATCTGCCACGATAAGAAGATCATTTACGACCCTAATTAAAGCGGTTTCAGTACTATGCCCTCTTCTGAACCCAGATTGAAAAGGTTCAAAGAGACTGTTCAGTGCTAGGTGATTATTTAACTGAATAGCCACAACATGCTCAAGAACTTTAGCCAAGAATGGGAGGTTAGAAATCGACCTGTAATTGGATAAATCAGAAACATCACAACCAGTCTTCTTAGGGACTGGTGTAATGGCAGCTATTTTTAGTTCTGAAGGAACAATTCCAGAAGTCAATGACAAGTTCACAATTGAAGTCATAAAAGGGCAGATTGATGCAAGGCAGTTCATAATAACCGAGCAGGGAACCGGATCTAAAATACTGGTAGTAGAGTTCATGGACTTCACTGTACTTATAATAAAATCATCTCCAACCGTTTCAAAGTTCGAAAAGGTAGTGGTTGGGAAATTTGAAGGCTGGATATCAACTAGCTCAAGAGGAGTGATGATATTTAAAGAGCTATATATACCCTCAATTCTTACCAGTGAAATAATGAAGAAACTTATTACACTGGTCAACAGAGGAATGAACAACGGCCTTAGTTGGTTTGAAAAGATTGTCAACAGTCTTAAACAGTGATTTAGAATTTGTTGCAGCGTTACCAATGATGCTTGAATAATGGTTCTTACGTGCCGTATTCAAAGCAGAATGATAAGCAGACTGTTGTTCAGTGTAAAGAAGCCTGTGCACCATCAGGCCAGATTTTTTGTACTGCTGTTCTAATTGCCTTCCGGCAGCTTTCATTAAACGTAAATCCGGGGTAAACCATGGACAGGGTTTCCTAAAAGTAACAACCCGTTCTCACACAGGTGCGAACTCATCCAGAAGTGAGGATAGCATGGAGTTATAGTGCTCAACGGAGTTAGTAGTGGGAAGCCCAGAGACAGAAGTCGAAAAAAGAGTGAAGTCCGTGTGCTTGATGTTACGAAATTTGATAGTGCGCTCAGAAATGGATCGTGAAGACATAACATTTATGTCAAAAGTAAAAAGTCTATGGTCACTTATACTCATGTCAATACTATCCAGAGATTGGATACCAACACCAGCAGAACATACCACATCCAATATTTGGCCCAGCCTATGGGTTGGAAAAGTAGGATAGTGTCAGTGATAAGTGCCGTTTTATTGTTTATTGACCTCGTGTCGAAGTGAGCAAGTCGCATAGTGCTACAGCACACATTCGCCGCGGGTTTTTGAGAGAGAACCTCAGGATAGCGTATGTTACCATGGCCGATTCCACGGCAACCAGAAGTACGACGCAGCGAGCGCCTGCGGTTCGACCAAAGTGCAGTGACTCCAGCACCGGCAGTAGAGCGACTCTGACGAGAGCCTCTATGATTATAACTAGGCCGGCGAAGGAGCTGCAAGGAACGCAAAGTTTGTATGACGCTGATATTTGGACGGCCATGGTGTCTCAGGGATAAGAGTTCAGAGAGAGAGAGTACTTCAGCATGGTGAAGTCCAGAAGTTCATTCCACTGCTTAACGCTGGTTCCTGATAAAATCAAGACGGCAATAATCCATGTGATCATATGAAGTCACATGATGACATCCAAGAGTTGTTATACCGCCATTGCACATGGAGAACTTGACGCAACTCCAGGGACCTGTTTGATCTCACATGGAGACAGCAGCAACAGGCAGAGACAGTGCAGGTGAATCACGGCAAACAGATGGGACCAGCAGCAGACAGACCAGGGGGAAACACTTTAAAACGCTGGCTCAGACAATGTAAATATTTGGAAGTCCAGCAGCAAGTCAAGACTCAAAAGAGTTTAAGATGATTCAGAAGAGTTTAAAATTAATTAAAATAATAAACAACTAAAATACGGCAGGAGAAGCGGCAGCCAAACGTGCACCAGCGTCCTCTCCGAAACCGGAAACTATGATGAATGACCTTTGACCTCAGTGTTTCTGAACTCCCTGAAACGCCTCCATTGTAGTCTTGAGTTTTCTTCACAATATTCCTCATTTAAATTATTCATATGCAGAATAAAGGGGCGGGGCCTGGTTGAGTTAGTTAGTAGTGTGTTGAATCTGGCGGTTATGGTAAGGGGCGGGACATTTCCCAAACATCAATCACAACACACTGCTCCAGCCGACCAATCAGAGCACATTGTGCTTTTCAGAAGGAGGGGCTTCATAGAGACAGGAACTAAACAGAGCGTTACTGACAGACTGGGAAGAGAGGTGCTGCAACAATATAAATCAACATATAAGTATCATATAAGTATATATAAGTATAAGTATAAGTAACATATAAATCAAACAACAAATAATCAACATTCAAGCAGGGAAACCTGTTCTAGTAGAGCCTGAAAGTCAGTCTTTTACTGACTTTGTAAAAGAGCATTAAATGGCCTCTTAAAAAAAAACAAACAAACAAAAATTGAAATGTTATTTAAATAAATAAAATGTAATGTTATCACCTAAAACTAGATGTCTTGGCACAGTCATTTTTTGACAAGATAAAAAGTGTCAGAAATGTCAGTTCTGCATCACAACTTCAATTTCATATATACTAAAACTGTTCAAAACCTTGAGAAATCTTGAGAACTCTGCATTTTCTTCGATTCTGTTACACTTTGTCTAGCTGCTTTTGAACAAGAAGGCATCCTGTACCATGTCTGCTGTCGTTTAGTGTGGTTTGGCATGATGTGTTTCCTGTAGTACTAGCTGGTTCTGCACTGACTTCAGATTCACAAAAACATGATGGTGGTTCTCCAGCAGTAGGAAAATCACATCATGAGTAAACAATTATTTTTATATATAATTAAATTGTACTAGATGAATGCATTAATTTCACAAAAAGATAAAAAAAATAAAATAACATAATAGGAGTACTTACATTTCCCAACCAATAGTCAAAGTTAACAAGCCATGAAATGTGTATGAAAAATGTTCAGTGGAAAATGCAGGAATATCTTGATATAAAGTCACCTGTATGTCATTTACAGTCAGTTATCTTCTGTTCCCTGCATGATGGACTGCATTCATTACTGAAAAGTACTGATCATTAAAAATAATAGCCCATATTAGTATATGTAACACCAGATTGTTAGTCTTACAACACTGTTGTCCAGGTGTTCATTAAAAGAGAAGCTCTATTAGCAGCATTAAGCATAAATTGGTCCACTGAAAATAATTTCAGGTCAATTTCTGACAGCATTCTGGAATGTTTAAAAGCAGAATTTGAAGTTTTTATTTCTGTTACTGCACATATTTTAATTATTTCATACAATTTTTTTTTTTTATTTAAGCTGTATAGTTGTAAAAGGAGGCTCTACTTTTCTTGGCATCTGAGTTTTCAGCTATACGTGTTCTAGGAGCTTGCTCCATGTAAACAGTAACGTTCAGATTTTTGCGTTTTCAATGCCCAGTGCGGTGCGACACAAGTGTTTTTTGCTAGTTTCAGCCCAATGCAGTTATCATTTTCACATCCAGCTTCCACGTTGTTTAAATAGCAAATGCATTTGCGCCCATATGTTCACCCATGGGTGTGCTGGTCTGAAAACGAGGTGTGTTCAGGTGCATTGTTGGCGTGTTGCTATTTTGAGGAACTGAAAACGTTCATTGACCAACAAAACCTGGTCTAAAGTAAATGGTGTATATTTTTTTGTTATTTAAAGGGCGCATTAGTAATATGGTGCACAACGTCCGTACACTCTGCCTATTACACACACAGGGCACGCAAACAGCAGCACACAAACATGCCAAATATTAAAATTAAAAGCATTACAATGTAAAAGATTATTATTGTGTACATAAAGATAAAATTGCATACTTGTCATAATGGATAGTCATTGCATGTATCAGAATTACTATTTGCAGTAATGATGAATGAAATTGGCTAATTATTTGACCAATCGTGGCAATACACACATGTATTTAAACTGAATCGTCAGATTGAGGGTGTCTATATTCCACCATGTAAATAGCGAATCCACCATGATGCAAGCGCACCTGGCTTTTAAAGGGAATGGGAGATGAGACTCTGATTGGTTTATTGCATGTTACGCCCAAAACACACCCATGACTCATTAAGAGACTAGGTATAACCCTTTTGGATCATGCGCCTGGCGTGCCAACCTTTTTTTAGGTTGTTAATCTAGCAAAAGGTGATTCGGACACGCTTAGATCGCTAAATAGGGCACTATATGTTAAATTTTGGCTCACAACAGTGTGTATTTAATGTGTATTGTAATGATTTAAAATGTGCAAAGATACCCATAGCTTGCCACTAAGGCCGTACAAGATGGTATTTCTATATATTTCAGCCATGTGCAGAGTTGTGAATCATTCAATCAGATGGACTATGATTAAAGAGAAAGACAAATGAAACAATTTCAACTTAAAACAAAATCTACAGAAATTAAATAAACCTTATAATCCCACAATTTTAATATAGCATTAACTTTATTAATGCTAAACTGACAAATTTTCCTGTATCATAATTTCCAGCAAATATAATGTCAATATCAAATGACTCATGCGTTGTTGAAGGATTTTGGTCATGCCGCCCACCCTCACTGTTGAGCATCAATGGGGATTCTTCTTCAACAGAAGAATATTTGGACATTCTGGTGTGAGCGTGTACAACACTGAACAACTGTTGGCTTTAAACACCTACTCAGGCTGCAGGAACATGTTATTGCTTATTTTATTTTGCCAGTAACTCTCCTGTTCTGACATATGTGCACAATTCAGTTGAGTTACAGTATTGCTTTGTTTTTTCCTCCATTTCTGGTGCATTGTCTCCAATTTAGCTTTGTCTTTAACTTGCAGGAAATTCACACCAAATGTGTCTCCTGTAGACGTGTGGCACTTGTAGGAAATCACAGTGTGTGGTTTAGTTGGTAAAAAGTCCTATTGGTAACACTTTACTTAAAGCCTTTATTTGTAATGCATGATAAAGGTATTCATAATGTACTTTGTAATGCATTACATATTTTCATAAATCACTGTAACCAAAGTTAAAATGTTTATGATACAGTGGTGATCAGAATTATTGGCACCCTTGGTAAATATGATCAAAGATGACTGTAAAAATAAATCTGCATTGTTTAACCTTTTGATCTTTAATTCTTAAAATTAGCAAAAGTCTAACCTTTCATTGAAGAAAAAGAATTGAAAGTGGGGGGAAGTCACATTATGAAATAAATGTTTATCTACAAAACACGTTGGCCACAATTATTGGCACCCTTTTATTCAATAATTTTTGCAACCTCCTTTTACCAAGAAAACAGCTCTCACTCTTCTTCTATAATGCCTGATGAGTTTGGAGAACACCTGACAAGAGATCAGAGACCATTCCTTCATGCAGAATCTCTCCAGATCCTTCAGATTCCCAGCTCCATGTTAGTGCTTCTTCTCTTCAGTTCACTCCACTCATTTTCTTTAGGGTTCAGGTCGAGGAACCCTAGGTTTCTTTAGCTTCTGCCATGGACTGGGATGGCCATGGCAGAAGCTTCATTTTGGGCTCAGTGACACATTTTTGTGTTGGTTTTGATGTTTGTTTTGGATCATTGTCCTAATGGAAGATCCAACCATGGCCCATTGTTGGATTTCTAGCAGAAGCGGTCAGGTTTTGAATTTTTATCTGTTGGTATTTGATAGAATCCATGATACCATGTATCTGATTAAAGATCCAGCAGTATGTTTAATCGTGGGCATGGGGTACTTTTTATCCATGTGTGCACCAAACCCATCTGGTGGGTTTGCTGCCAAAAAACTCTTTTTTTAGTTTCATCTGACTATAGAAGCTGGTTCCGTTTGAAGTTCCAGTCTTTACTGACAACTGAATATGCTGGAGATTGTTTCTGGATGAGAGCAGAGGATTTTTCTTGAAACCCTCCCGAACAACTTGTGGGGATGTAGGTGGTGTTTGATAAAAATTTATAGGCTTTCTGAGACTCTGACTCAATTAATCTCTGCAATTCTCCAGCTGTGATCCTTGGAGAGTCTTTGTCCACTCAAACTTTCCTTCTCACCACACATTAGGACGATTTAGACACACGTCCTCTTCCAGGCAGATTTTTAACATCTTTAGTTGATTGGAACTTCTTAATTATTGCCCTGATGGTGGAAATGGGGATTTTCAATGCTTTTCAATTTCTCATGTTTGTACTCCTGTGGAACAGGAAGTCATGGCTGGACAATTTCATGTTCATGATCACCCTGGTGTGCTAAAAAAATATAAATATGAATGGGAATATACTTTAGAGATATTTTACTCATAAATATTCTAGGGGTGCCAATAATTGTGGCCAACTTGTTTTGAAGAAAAACATTTATTTCATAATGTGATCCCCCCCCCCATTCTTTTCCTTCAATGAAAGGTTAGATTTTTGCTAATTTTATTAATTAAATATCAAAAGGATAAACAATGCAGATTTATTTTTATAGTCATCTTTGATCATATTTACCAAGGGTGCCAATAATTCTGATCACCACTGTATTTGCAGATTCTAAAATTGGTTGTTTGTAGTGTGTTTTAATGCTTTATACTTTCTGAAGGTGTAACAGTCAATAGATAAGTATCAAAACTGTGGTTATAATTATTCATGATATCATAGAATGCATTATAAGGTGCATTACAAGGCACAATTAATGCATTAAAAATACTTTTATAATGCATTATATGTAAAGGCTGAAAGTGAACAGATTTGACATCACATTTATCTGTAGCACAAATACCACGAGGACCTCAATTTACCCTTCACTAAGCTATGTAAAAAAAAAAAAAAAGTCGTGTCACTATTATGCACTTTTACAGTGCACTTTTATTTTTCTGTATATTTTAATAATTTCTGTAAAATAATGTTTAAAACGATGCAAACACACATTCTATGCAAAACTTTGTCTGATAATATATGCAACAATTATTAAAGTCCTCCTGTATTCAATAATTTAGATTATTTAAAAAAAAATCCTTACATTGAATGTAACTCTACACCCTTGCCTCATTTAATATACAAGGATCTATGAATATCATCGTTAGCCCCTCACTCACTCACACAATTTCAGACGAGGTCCACTCGGTCAACTTACTGAAGTAAACGCTGCACATGGTATTGCTTTTTACAACGTCGGACACATAACGGTAATTAATAAGATTAGCCTTTTGCTTGAATATGTTATCAAACAGCTAATAATGTGTTGCTAATGTTACACAAACCATGTTCCTGTTCTTCATCTCAGAGTCAGACAGCTGCCTTCTAACAATCAGTATCCTTACAAATGCTTAGAACAACTCAGAACGTCAGTGGAGAAAGGCATATAGTTCATCATAACATCGTAATATGCATCAATCATACACCCACTATATTGCTAAATCTACTGGATTTTTCATATCAACTGAAAAATATACCTGGATAACCTTCTTTTGAGACTCTTGCACGGTCAGTTAATGATATGCTAAAGCCCACCGGCATGTTGATGTGATTGGTTACAAGGTAGTTTGTGACGTCAGAAACGCTAGAAATTTCTTTTCGATTTCTTTGGACTGTCTTTGGTTTACTGCAGTTTTAAATAGAAAATACTCAGCAATGGTGTTAACTTATGAATTTGCACATGGGTTGTCTTAAAGCATATTAAAAACACCAGATAGACATATAAACAACCATTAAAGGGTTAGTTCACCCAAAAATGAAAATTCTGTCATTTATTACTTCACCCTCATGCCGTTCCACACCCATAAGACCTTCATTAATCTTTCGGAACACAAATTAAGATATTTTAGTTGAAATCCGATGGCTCCGTGAGGCCTCCATAGGGAGCAATGACACTTCCTCTCTCAAGATCCATAAAGGTACTAAAAACATATTTAAATTCGGTTCATGTGAGTACAGTGGTTCAATATTAATATTAATAAAGCGACTAGAATATTTTTGGAGCGCCAAAAAAACCCAAAATAATGACTTATATAGTGATGGCCGATTTCAAAACTGCTTCAGGAAAGCATCGGAGCACAAATGAATCATTGTATTGAATCAGCTGTTCGGAGCGCCAAAGTCATGTGATTTCAGCTTGGCAGTTTGACACGTGATCCGAATCATGATTTGACACACCTGATTCATTTGTGCTCCGATGCTTCATGAAGCAGTGTTTTGAAATCGGCCATCACTAAATAAGTCGTTATTTTGTTTTTTTTGGTGCACCAAAAATATTCTTCGTTGGCTTATATAATATTGAATATATAGTGAACCACTGTACTCACATGAACTTATTTAAATATGTTTTCAGTACATTAATGGATCTTGAGAGAGGAAATATCATTGCTCCCTTATGGAAGGCCTCACGGAGCCATTGGAATTTCAACTAAAATATCTTAATTTGTGTTCTGAAGATTGAATGAAGGTCTTAAGTGTGTGGAACGGCATGAGGGTGAGTAATAAATGACAGAATTTTCATTTTTGGGTGAACTAACCCTTTAAACACTTGATTTTCACCATAGGGGGACTTTAAGGTAGGATTGGTCAGTAATGTTTTAAGGCAGAGTTCAATGTTAAATGTTTTAAAGTAGAGTCAATTATGGTGACAATCAAACAGACTCAATGTGTTGTGCAATTAAACTAAAAACAACTAATAAAGCCTAAGAAACACCCTAATTTCATATAAGTTAAGCAGTTTTTTTAAAGTATCTCTATTAAGCTTTTGGGATATTGCCTTCCATGTAGTATCCTAATAGAGCTGTTTGTGAATGTAAAAGGTCTGCAAAGTTTCAAAGATCAAAGTGCAGATAAATGGAGTTTCTTCACAGCCACATCACCACATTTTTGTGGCACCACATCACCTTAGTTTGTAGTTTTAGTTTGGAAGCGGGGAGTCCCAGCTTGACTTTGAGTTATTTCTTTTCCCTTTCGTTGCCAGCCTATGCTCTTCATTGGCTGAACCGCGTCTCTTTGCCCCGCCCTCAATCACTGTAGTTGTATCTGAGACTGGAAGAGTTTGGTTCGTGTTGTTCATGTCGAGAAGCTGTTTTCTGCTGCCAAAGCAAATCCACTTTGATAAGATTGATACAGTAAAACCGACGCCATCGTTACTGTTCGTATCACTGTGAATCAAGAGCTGAGATTCAGATATGATAATGAGCGTTTGGTTTCTGACCAATCACAACAGACTGGGCCATCTGACCAATCACAGCAGAGCAGCTCTCAGAAAGGCGGGGTTTAGAGAGACCGAATCATTGATCAAACCGTTTTGGACACTGAGAGAAAAGAGCTGATGCTGAAATGGATATTATTTGATGACTCGAGTTATGTGAATAATTGCCAGAAAATGAAAGTTGTTTTAGAGCAGTGGTTCTCAAACTTTTTTCCCAGTGGGCCGCACAATGGTCCAAGTGCAAGTCTCACGGTCCGCATATAATTTACATATGACGTCACCAATGCAAACCAATCAGATTTAATGTTATGGTATTAGCAGATAATACTATTATTATACTTAGATGTTGCACACAATAAATAACAAATAAAAACTAACTTACTGACATTAGCTTTACAATAATAATCAGTAATGCTCAATGAACACACAAACTGTATATACAATCACTTTAAGTTGCTATTTAATTCTGTATGACTTTATGACTCTCTTCAACATCATCGCAATAGTCACCAAACAATCACATAAACGCCTTAATAAGCAAATATTACTCAGCTCTTTTTACAAACAACAATGAGTGCACTGTAGGCTAATTACAATCTCTGACGAGATCAAGCTTTCTGTCATGTCGCAATCCCTCGCGCAGCATCGGATCAGCGCGCGGCCGAGTTGGGCTCATCCAGCCGCGGGTGCGCTGATGCGGTTATTTTTACTGATTTAAAATACATCAATCAAACACATCGAATTCACAGTTCATTCTTTTGAAATTGTAGGTTTTGCTTATCAAGTAGGCTACTTTACTACAGAGCAAACAGGAAGGATGCCCATCTCGCTCATTAACAGCAAACTGATTCTTCCATTCTTCTTACCTTTACTGCTGATGCTGCGACTCTTCTTGTTTGCTTGTGTTCCTTCATTTATCTTCCACATTTAGTTTTTCTCCTTTAATAACAAATTTGACCATTTTGAGGCTTAAATTTACAAAATTAATGGCTACTGTTTGAACTCTTCCTAAGCGCGCACTTTGTTTGTTTCGTTAACTGAGTGTGATTGCATCATTAGCCTACATTGGCTGATGTCTGAAAATAATAAATGCTCACCCAAATTATTTTATATGACAAATAAAGCATTATAGCTCATTTATATTTTTTTAATTCACTTTATTTAAATTTTAAAACAAAAATAAATTGTATGCTAATTTTTTATTATTATTATTATTATTGTGGTCGGCATATCGCGGGCCGCATTTACATTTGTGACGGGCCGCAGGTTGAGAACCACTGCTCCACACCCATTCAAACGCTTACTGCGCGTGAAGTGTCGCGTCGCGCAACTCGCGCCCAATTACATCAAAAGTAGCCTATATGCTCACTGGATGTCATGGCAACTGAATCACGGAGGAAAACTTTAAATATCTCGCCTTCGCTTTAATTTCGGACCATCTCCAAAAAGACATAAAACACTAAACAAATGATTTTGACATGCGTTTATCAAAGTAGGAAATCCAGACTTTTAATCCCTTACACACAATTACTGCTGTTGAAATACGAAATGGAGGCGGGTCCGGATTGAATCCCCTCCGGGTCCGGATCCGGACCGGAGTCCGGACTTTGAGAAGTGCTGTTTTAGAGGAAGAACAAGTTATGAGAATTTGAAATAGACTCATATCCAGTAAGACTAGAAACGTTGCACTCAGCTTTGTCAAGTAAACTTTCTTTTTCTAATTAAAATGACACACAGCAGATATGCGAATGTCGATGAACTGCAGGCCTTTTTAATTCCTGGTTTAATGTGAATAGGATTTCTGCGTCCTGTTTTCTTCCTTAGTTCAAATTCAGGAATGAAACTGTAATTTAAAAGGCATTCTCAGTTCACACAACCCTGATTGATTGCATGTGTGACATTCCTCTGCGCTGCGCTCTCAAGTCTCCAACACTCCATTTGTTCTCTTCATACATTATTATTCTCTCCTTTATTGTTCTTTTCCTTTGCTCAGATCCAATTTTCTATATTCGTAATGTAATTACAGTCGCATGCCGTCTGCAAACTGCAGCCTATTACTCACAGTGTTATTCACTGTTCACCTACTTTAGAGACTCCAGACGGGGAAATCATTGCTCATCTTCAAGAATAATTCAGTGTTTCTTCTGTGATGAATGTCTTTGATTATATTTAATGAGGTTACTTTACTTTAGCTTAATTCTATCTATCTTTATTTTTCAGCAGTAGTTAGAGCTTTTTTTTATTTGCATGTACTCTTTGCTCGAGTTCTACCATAATGAACATTGCTTTCTTTTATCCTCAACATACTGAAGATGTTGTCAGCCCAATATTATAAGACAAAAAAGAATATTATATTGTGCATAAAGAAAATGATCATTATTATACATTTAAAATGTGTTCAGTAACAAATCTGAGCACATCTTGAAATCTATATTGGTATCATCATAAAAGTTGCAACTTTATTTAACTGAAAATGTGACATTATTTTTTATGACAGTTATGCCTGTTTATCTCCAAAAAGGAAGAAAAAAGTGTCGAATAACCAAGTTTGGACACAATTTTTGTAAATTTTAATACAACAAATGCTACATAAACATTTATTGTTTATTTATATATGATAAATGACATTGAAATATCATTGCCCCCCTTTATAGGCTATTGAATTTTATAGTTAAATGTACAGATAAACCCAAACTTTTAGCTTGTTTATCCTGAAATGGAATCAATAAAACCCAGTGGAGTTTTAGTGGTTCAACTTTCACGGACAGAATTTTAAACATTGTTATGCAGTTATACTGACAAATAAATAATTAATGACATCAGAAATGTGTGTTAAGTCCCACTCACACTAAGAACGATAACTACACTGCCCTCCAAAAGTTTGGAAACACCCCTGGCAAAGTGTGGTTTTGGACAATATCAGCATAAATCCTTATCATTTTTTGTGCAAATACATTACAGTAACTTGACATTATTATTGAAGACCAGCATAATAATTTTCATTTTGATTACATAATAATGGTCAACATGCCCCTTTGCCAGCTGTGATGCTGGTTACTGGTTAAAACTTGGTCCAGGTTTGTAAAAGATTTTTGGGTCAGCACACCTTAATAACTTCAACAATTGATTGCCAATTAAGTTTAGAATACAATGAACCAATCAGAACCCAGTTTAGATCAGATAGCTGCTAATGCTGGATATTTTGATGAATCGAAAATTGTCAAACTGTTTATGTAATAAAATATGTTTTCGTAGTTTGTGTTGTCCCTTATCAGTGCAAAATTATCACAAATTAAAAAGGATTCATGCCAATATTGTCCAAAACCGCACTTTTCTAGAGCGTTTCCAAACTTTTGGAGAGCAGTGTATAATGATAACTATATTAGAGTACACATCAGCGTTTGGTTTATTAAAGGGATAGTTCACCCAAAAATGAAAATTGTCAACATTTACTCACCCTCAGATCTGTATAAACATCTTTGTTTTGCTGAACACAAAGGAAGATATTTGGAAGAACTTTTGCAACCAAGCAGATCTCGCCCAGCATTAACTACCATAGTAGGAAAAATAAATACTATGGTAGTAAATGGGGGGCGAGATCTGGTTGGTTACAAACATTCTTCCAAATATCTTCCTTTGTTTTCAGCAGAACAAAGACATTTATACAGATCTAGAACAACCTGAGGGTGAGTAAATGTTGACAATTTTCATTTTTGGGTGAACTATTCCTTTAACTGCGCTGCACTTTTGTCGTCCGCAGCTTTAAAGCAGGATGGATTCTGATTGGCTGTCAATGTTTTTATCACTCATCAGCTGGAAAAAAAACACTCTAAAAGTGATTCAAACAATATCTTTTCTTTGCTTCATTATCATTATAGTTGTGGTGTGGACTCTGATTCTTTTACGTTTAGACCAATTTTTAAATCGTTTTTAAAAAAAAAATATAATTATATCATTATCATTATGGGCCTTTATAGTGTGATATTAACATTTGAGCTGTGTCAGAATATTCTAATACTGCATATAACTGAGAATCAAAGATACACCAAAGAGACTGTTGACAACTTTCACCTTTTTTTGTTGAAGGTTTATTTAACCTCATTATTGAGTCAGACTCTCCAAAGATGAGTCTAAGTGAAGTGTGGCAGATAACCTCCTAACCACTTCCTCTTCCTGGCCGGCAGTCGGGCGGCTGCTGCTGGTTATAGTGTCTGATTTATGATGCCATGTAAATGCTTCCATTTATTCCTCTGCCATTACAGCTGCAGTTGACTTCAGCAGTGTGTATGCAGACTCCATCTAGGGCCTCAGTGTGTGGATCCAAGTATCTCAGTTAGTATGTGCAAAGAATGTTAGAATTGCTGAGATAAAATTAGCCAGAAGAGAGAAAAAAATGAACAGTAAATCCATTGATGGTGTTAAAAGAGTGTGGAGTCCAGAACTGTGACAATAATAGTAAAATAGAATTTGAAGATGTTCCTTCATCGTTTATATACTGTATGTCTTAATAGTAGCAGTAGGTCTTTCAGTTTTGCGGTAGTGTATGTGTATATGTGTGCGCTTTCCCTCACTGTCAGAAACCCACATAAAGATACCCTTCATGTCTTTGCAGACCAGGAATGCTCTGAAATAACCACTGGTCAAACTTATTTAAGTAAATATATACAATATAAAAAATAAATAAACACTGTGTCAGTGTGGTCACCTTGAAGAGAAACAGAATCAATGGGACCTCAGTGATTCCAACATTCTAGAGTCCGTTGAAAAATGTGTGGATTCATTTCTATTTCCTGCCACTAACATTTTTGAAAAGTTAAAGGGAGTCAGAATTAAGAAATCAACTTATATATGAGAAGTCATCATACTATAAGAATATCCTGTAAGTTTCAGAACTGAAAACTTCCTTGTTAGTCCAATAAAAGCTTTTATTGACACCAGACCCATTGAACGATTGATCCTGGAATGTGCCTATAGATAGGTGAAACTCCACCTCCACAGAAGAAATCAATGTCTACTTCATCATTGCAATGTTAGCCCCGCCCACTGGTGTGTTAGTTAGATGAGGAGGAGAGAAGAGCGATACAGGACTAAAATAACATTACCTTTCAAAGGATCCTAATGCAAGGAATATGGTTAATTATTTTCAACAATGTGAAGTGTCTCAGTTTATTTATTTGTATAAACTGTGGATTCTTTGGTAAACCAATCGCATTTCGGCGCAGGCTTTGCAAACAGACTTTTATGATATGGACTCAACAGTAATGCAACAACATGTAAGTAACTGTGTTCATTCTAATGCCTGATCTGATATTAATGATTCTTGTACAGTCAGATGATCTTTGTCTCAGTGTCAGTAAATCAAACCAGTGACTAAACGCTCAACTTCACATTGTTTCTCTTAGTAGGATGAAAATAATTAAACAGTTATTTAAACAGTGATTCAATTATATAAAGAAAGCGATCAAAGAATGCTGCCTTAACAATCGCTGGAGCTGTCAATCAAACAGAGCGAGTTTATCAGTGACGAGTCCAGTATATTTTGGCACGAGTCCAGAACTCCCGTTTTATTCAACGAATCTCTTAGATGCGTTTGCTCTGTTAGTTGTGATGAAAGCATTCGTTAGTGTGCGGAAATGGAGTTTCAATGACTGTTCAGATCACTGTTTTCATGAGCTCAACAACATGTCTGTGATTGACCTCAATGTTCATTACTGCAACCTTTCATGCCACGATCTAAATATAATGCCATAGATCTAAATGTAATGCTATAATCAACACTTTTCATGATTAGTTAACCTTGAGAGCTGTGATAATAAAAATGTTCTAAAAGTTTTTGAGAGAGTAATATTTAACTATTTCATATTGCAAAGATGTCAGCCAATCACAGCAGTGGGCGTTTACACTGAAGTCTCACAGCAGACACACCCCTTAAAACAGAGCGTCAAATCAGAGGACTAAAATCAGGGTAGGAAAAATGCCTTTTATTTCTAAATTATGGCAATTTTTGATTTAAAAATCATACTAACATTATAAGTGCACCCCAGGGAACATTATAAAACAATAAAACAACGCAGTTCATGACCCCTTTTAAAAAACATGTCAGAATGTCAGCATATTATACATTTTACTTAAAAGCTTCAGACATTTGAACAATTTTCATAATATTCCCAATTTTTAAACTTGAGTCTATTTTGGATCAACTATTTTGATTGCAAATCAATTAATTGTATATAAGCAAGGTTTTAAATTTACCATGAAATCAAAATGGACATTTCTTTTTTTTTTTTTTTTTTTTTTTTTTTTTTTTTTTATGGAATATTGCAGTATTTATTATAAATGTTTTATCCGTGCACATCATCATCATTGTTTTAAATTTATGTGCCTCATAATCTTTTTTCAGAATAACTTCCCCTCCCTCTTGCAGTGACATCTCAGGCGGGGCAACCTGTCACTCATCCACAAATAGCAAACCACAACCGTCCAATCAATTTCCCACGGACAAAATCAAGCCCCGCCCGTCCTACATTTGTTCTTGTTCCAGAAGCTGTTTCGCTTGGATATACTGTACGTCACAATTGAGAAGAAAAGACCATCATAACTTCTGATTCATGCCAACTTTAATGTATTTTAAATCATTATAGGCCTATCTATAGTAAACTCAAATCTTATTGTACGCAACCAGAGTTGGTCGAAAATAACCCAAATCTGTCCATAAGTCTGCATAATGTTTTTTTCTTTTATAGTATAATGTAGGAGCTCACTAAATCTGCAGGAGCTGATGGTGGAAACTCAAGTGTTGTGGAGGAAGTTGCAGTTGATAGTCAGCTCTAGTTTTCTAGATGTTTGTGTCTATAGCAGACTTGAGGCCTTTAGAGAGCTTTTGAGAATCTGGTCTGGAATGAATTCACACTTGATTCCAAATAGTCAACCAATGAAAAGCGGTCACATTTTTGCACCTTCTGCAGCCAAACCAGAACAAGATGTCCTTTGATGGCCTGTAGACTCATTGCATCACTGGCACTGGTGTGGGAACACTGACCTGGATGTGCCAAGGCACGCTGGTCTGACTCGAAACACGTACAGTCAGGAGAGAGCGGGAAAGAGCTCAGCACTCACAACCCCCTTTCGCAGTGGCCTGGCTCCTGGAAATACCTTTTCCATTTGTTTTCTCCATTAGGTATTTCAAACATTTCTTCAATAATGAGTACTAAACCTTGAACCTAACCAACTCTGAGATGAATCATTATTTTACAATATATTACAAATATACGTGACTGGGTGCTTGGCATCTTTCATGTCAGTCTGCAAAACAATTTTTTTGTTACTGAGTCAGTCTGGGTTTTCTAGAAATCTTAACTCAGGAATGTTTTCTAAATTCAAGGGTACATACAATACTGAAGCTCGCAGCTTGCTCAGTCTTCTGTCATGTCGATGTGCACTTAAAGAAAACTGGTTGAGAACTAAGTGCATTCTCCTCCCTGACTTATGAAGCTGACATGTCAACGTGTTTCTTGACATGTCAACAAATAATAGCTCATTTTTTGTGTGAGTGTGTGTGTGTGTGTGTGTGTGTGTGTGTTCATTTGAAATGTTGCTTTTTTCTATTTCAAATGTAAAATGCAAAATGGCTGTACACTACTGTTCAAAAGTTTGTGGTCAGAAATATATTTGGTAACACTTTATAATAACTGCACACTATGAAGCATTAATTAGGCATTAGTTAATAGTTAATTCATCACTTATAAAGCATTAATAGACATTAGTAAGTGGTTTATAAATACAGCTATAATTGCTTTATTCTTGATTTATAAGCATATCTATAATGTGTTTAATAATTGTATTTTCATACTTTATTAATAATCAATTTATCATTTCTAAATTAAGTATTACATTATTTACAAACCAGTTATTTGGGAGTTGTCAGTAGTTCATTTAGTAAGTGTAAGTAAATGATTAATAAACTATTTAAACATTTATTTATACATCTTATTATTTAGACACATAGTAATAGTTACTTAGTTTGTAAGTAAATGTTTTATTAACACATATTCCTACTGCAATTCATGCTTAATTCAGATAATTATAAAACATTTAGAAGTGGTCAGTTAGCTATATTTGTGAGCTCATCTAAAGTGAGGACTATTTATGCTTTATAAAGCTTTTATAAATTAGATTTAAAGGTTCAGTGATCTTCTGCATTGCTGTTCTCTAATGTTTTAAAGTTAGTACCGAGGTAGTTTTGACACTAGGAATATGTTAATAAAGCATTTATTAACACACTGAGTAACTAATACTATATGTCTAAATAATAAGATGCATAAATGTACACTTAAATATTTTATTAATCATTTACTTACACATCCTAAATGATCTTATGAACCACTGACAACTCCTAAATTACTGGTTTGTGAATAATGTAATACATAATTTAGAAATGATAAAACGATCATTAATAAAGTATGAAAATACAATTATTAAACTCATTATAGATATGCTTATAAATCAAGAACAAAGCATTTATAGCTGTATTTATAAATGGCTTACTAATGTCTATTAATGTTTTATAAATGATGAATTAACTATTTACTAATGCTTAACTAATGCTTCATAGCGTGAGTTATTCTAAAGTGTTACCACATCTTTGTATATTTTTAAAGAAATAAATGGACAATAAATTGATCAAAACTGAAAGACATTTATAATGTTACAAAAGATACTATTTCAAATAAAGATTACATCTTAAGAAGAGGTGTGAGTTTACTGCAATGCAGGGCATTTTGTTGCAGACTACAAATATCAAAAAGTGACAAATGTCTTGTAGAGTCTTATTTATTAGCAAAAACACAACATCCTATATTCACTAATATAGATTTGTAATTGAGACATCTTTATAAATCACTGCTGGGGTTTTCAGTTGAATGTGTCACTGATACTGTAGAAAATTAACTCATGAACAAAACAATTCAAAAAATTGCACAGACAGAACTGTAGACCAGGTATTGATGCAATCTCACTTTAAAGCAGTTTAAAAAATAGCGACATTAATGCATGTTCTATTTGACCCTATGAATCACCCGTAGATTCAAGCCTGGGTTGCCAAGTACGCGGGTTTTCTCTTCACCAAATATTCCCTTCACATTCAAAAATAGCAAAGAGCTTTGTGCTTTGCTACTTCTGATAAGAAGCAAAGTCTTAGCTTTCAAATTATGTCCAGTTTATCACGAAATTTAAACAATAAATGCCAATTTGACGCTGAAATGTGATGTGACAGATCGCTGTGACAGATCGCTTGTAGTAATACAAGTTACAGGAAATGAACATGAATGAACATCAGAACAGAAGGTATGCTGAAATACTAAAGTGTATTATTTCACATGTAATCACTTAAGACGTCAGTAAAACTTGTGAACATACCACTTATTGCTTTTACCTTAGGAAAGTTAGCAGTAGCAGTTGAATATAATAGTTTTAGCTGTTTTCAATTTTAACCTGTAATATTATAGTAATGTAGTTACCAAATAAGAGGGCATTAGTTGGGAGACATTTTTTTTTTTTAACTAAAACTTACATGTAGGCCTACGAGAAATTACAAATGAGTCAATATTCAATCAAATTGTGTAAAGGCCCGTTCACACCAAGGAAAATAACTATAATGATAACAATAAAAATATAGTTCTAAATATCGTTCTAAATAAATAAAAGAATAGCAGAGTCCACAGAGAAACAATATCGTTGGAATCACTTTTTTCAGATTCGATTTGCTCAATCGTGCGCACAATTAATTAATTTGTTCTCTTGATTTGCTAAATCATGCACACGATTTACTACTATTTCATCCCATTGATTTGCTAAATAATGCGCACAATTTACCATTTCATTCCCTCGATTTGTTCAATCGTGCAATTTACCATTACGTTCTCTCAATTTGTTAAATCTTGTGCACAATTTACTAATTTGTTCCCTCGATTTGCTCAATCATGCGCTCGATTTACCATTTTGTTCCCTCGATTTGCTAAATCGTACAGATGATTTACTGATTCGTTCCCTCGATTTGCTAAATCGTACAGATGATTTACTGATTCGTTCCCTCGATTTGTTCAATCGTACAGATGATTTACTGATTCGTTCCCTCGATTTGCTAAATCATGTGCACAATTTACCATTTCCTTCCCTCGATTTGCTAAATCGTACAGATGATTTACTAATTCGTTCCCTCAATTTGTTCAATCGTACAGGCGATTTACTGATTCATTCCCTCGATTTGCTAAATCATGCACACAGTTTACCATTTTGTTCCCTCGATTTGCTAAATCATACAGACGATTTACTAATTCGTTCCCTCGATTTGCTGAATCGTACAGATGATTTACTGATTCGTTCCATTGATTTGTTCAGTCGTACAGATGATTTACTGATTCGTTCCCTCGATATGCTAAATCATGCGCACAATTTAGCATTTCATTCCCTCGATTTGCTAAATCATACAGACGATTTACTGATTTGTTCCCTCAATTTACTAAATCGTGCAGATGATTTACTGATTCATTCCCTCGATTTGCTAAATCGTACAGATGATTTACTGATTAGTTTCCCTCGATTTGTTCAATCGTACAGATGATTTACTGATTCGTTCCCTCGATTTTCTAAATCATGAGCACGATTTACTATTTCGTTCCCTCAATTTGCTAAATCGTGTGCACAATTTACTGATTCATTCCCTCGATTTGTTCAATCGTGCACGATTTACTATTTCGTTCCCTTGATTTACTAAATTGTGTGCATGTCTTTCTACAGTCTTTCTTCAAATCTCCATGGGTGTTTGTGTTCAGAGACTCACTCCATTGTGTCTGAAATTGAATACTTTCCAACCATATAGTATGTGAAAAACAGTAAACCAAAAGAGTGGTATGTCTGAATACATAGTACTGGAAAACAGTAGGTGAAAATTCCCAGGATGACCTACTACTTCCTCAGAGATTCTGAAGTGCACATTTGAAGGACACTTTACTATCCCATGAGGTCACAGTAGAGGATTTATGAATGGAAGTGAAGCGACGCAACCAACACTCGTAGGTCATGTGACAGTAACAACATGGCGGATGTAGTATGTCCGAATTTCATTCATACTACCCACATTCATACTATATAGAACATACTTTTTTAACAGTTGCGGAATAAATTCAAATTCAAATATAGTACCTACTTAGTATGTGATTAGTTGGTTTGAAGATTATTTCGTCCCGTATTTCCTGGTTTCTCTTTTTCCTGTTTCCTTGGTTGTCATGATTTCTGAATGTTGTCCCATTCTTGTCTAATACAGGCTTCTAGTTGCCCAACTGCCTTAGGTCTTCTTTGTTGCATCTTCCTCTTTATGATGCGCCAAATGTTTTCTATGGGTGAATGATCTGGACTGCAGGCTGGCCATTTCAGTACCCGGAACCTTCTTCTACGCAGCCATGATGTTGTAATTGATGCAGTATGTGGTCTGGCATTGTCATGTTGGAAAACGCAAGGTCTTCCCTGAAAGAGGATCCAGACATCTGGATGGGATCATATGTTGTTCTAGAACTTGGATATACCTTTCAGCATTGATGGTGCCTTTCCAGATGTGTAAGCTGTCCATGCCACACACACTCATGCAACCCCATACCATCAGAGATGTAGGCTTCTAAACTGAGCGCTGATAACAACTTGGGTTGTCCTTGTCCTCTTTAGTCCGGATGGCATGGCGTCCCAGATTTTCAAAAAGAACTTCAAATTTTGGTTCGTCTGACCACAGAACAGTTTTCCACTTTGTCACAGTCCGTTTTAAATGAGTCTTGGCCCATAGAAAATGCCTACGCTTCTGGATCATGTTTAGATATGGCTTCTTTTTTGACCTATAGGGCCCTATTTTAACGATCTCAACGCAAAGTGTAAAGCGCACTGCGCAGGTGCACTCAGGGCGTGCCCAAATCCACTTTTGCTATTTTAACGACGGAAAAACGGTCCGTGCGCGGGGGCGCATTTTTGAAATGGGTTGTCCCTATTCTCTTAATGAGTAATGGGCATAATGTTCAATAAACCAATCAGAGTGTCATCTCCCATTCCCTTTAAGAGCGAGATGCGCTCGCGCCATGGCGGATTGCTATTTACATGGCGGAATTTGTTGGCGGAAAAGCAGAATGCTTTTCAAGCGAAGAAACCGATCTGCTCATGCGCGAAGTTAAAGCGCACGAGCAGATCATCTACGGGACAAGCAGGATATAACATTATATATATTATATAATTATATATTATATGACATTATAAAATACACTGACTTATTAAACACACCGATTCAACTGAGGAGTTCAACGAGTGATGTTTTGCTGAAATTACCTGTTAAGTGGCCAGTCAATCTTTCAGTCGTCTGCGTTGGATGCAGGCTTTCAAATAGCTCCGCGCGATGAGTCAGTTAATATATATATATGTGTGTGTATTGGCACGATTGTTCAATTAATTAGCCATTCATCATTAGCCTATAAGTAGTAATAGGCTGAATTGAAAATAGGTAGCCTAATTCTAATACACGCAATGACTATACATCATTACATTTTTATATTTATGTAGACTACACAATAATATTCTTTTACACTGTAATCCTTTTGTTTTTAATATTTGGCATGTTTGTGTGATGCGCATCCCTGTGTGTAATAAGCAAAGTCAACGCACACTGTGGACGCGCCCAGAGGCGCAGTTTCTACCAACGCGCTCTAACAAAAAAATATTGCGCCATTGACTTTAGACCAGGTTTGAGTTGGTCTATGGCGCAGTCTATTTTCAGCTCCTTAAAATAGCAATGCGCCGGCAATGCGCCTGAACACACCTCTTTTTTAGACCAGCACGCCCATGGGCGCACTAACTGGCGCAAATGCATTTACTAATTTAAGGACGTGGCGCTGAACGGGAAAACGCGAACGGCGCCGGACGCAAACTAGCAAAAACACTTGCGCTGCGCCTTGCGTCGCATTGCGCCGGGTGTATTATAGGGCCCATAGAGTTTTAGCCGGCAACGGCGAATGGCACGGTGGATTGTGTTCACCGACACCGTTTTCTGGAAGTATTCCTGAGCCCATGTTGTGATTTCCATTACAGTAGCATTCCTGTATGTGATGCAGTGCCGTCTAAGGGCCGAAGATCACGGGCATCCAGTATGGTTTTCCGGCCTTGACCCTTATGCACAGAGATTGTTCCAGATTCTCTGAATCTTTGCATGATATTATGCACTGTAGATGATGATAACTTCAAACTCTTTGCAATTTTTCTCTGAGAAACTCCTTTCTGATATTGCTCCACTATTTTTCACCACAGCATTGAAGGAGTTGGTGATCCTCTGCCCATCTTGACTTCTGAGAGACACTGCCACTCTGAGAGGCTCTTTTTATACTCAATCATGTTGCCAATTGACCTAATAAGTTGCAAATTGGTCCTCCAGCTGTTCCTTATACAGTACAGTCCAAAAGTTTGGAACCACTAAGATTTTTAATGTGTTTAAAAGAAGTTTTGTCTGCTCACCAAGGCTACATTTATTTAATTAAAAATACAGTAAAAAACAGTAATATTGTGAAATATTATTACAATTTAAAATAACTGTTTTCTATTTGAATATATTTCACAAAGTAATTTATTCTTGTGTTGGCAAAGCTGAATTTTCAGCATCATTACTCCAGTCTTCAGTGTCACATGATCCTTCAGAAATCATTCTAATATGCTGATCTGCTGCTCAAGAAACATTTAATGTGTACAATTGTACAAAATATTTGTGTACAATATTTTTTTTCAGGATTATTTGATGAATAGAAAGTTCAAAAGAACAGTGTTTATCTGAAATCTAATCTTTTGTAACATTATAAATGTCTTTACTGCCACTTTTGATTGATTTAATGCATCCTTGCTGAATAAAAGTATTAATTTCTTTAATTTCTTTTCAAAAAAATAAAAATAAAAATTCTTACTGACCCCAGACTTTTGAACGGTAGTGTATAATGCTACAGAAGCTTTGTATTTCAGATAAATGCTGTTCTTTTGAACTTTCTATTCATCAAGGAATCCTGAAAAAAAAAGTACACAACTGTTTTCAACATTGAAAATAATCATAAATGTTTATTGAGCAGCAAATCAGCATATTAGAATGATTTCTGAAGGATCATGTGACACTGAAGACTGGAGTGACGATGCTGAAAATTCAGCTTTGCATCACAGGAATAAATTACTTTGTCAAATATATTTAAATAGTACACAGTTATTTTAAATTGTAATAATATTTCACAATATTACTGTTTTTTACTGTATTTTTAATTAAATAAATGTAGCCTTGGTGAGCAGACGAAACTTCTTTTAAAAACATTAAAAATCTTAGTGGTTCCAAACTTTTGGACTGTACTGTATGTACATATAACTTTTCCGGCCTCTTATTGCTACCTGTCCCAACTTTTTTGGAATGTGTAGCTCTCATGAAATCCAAAATGAGCCAATATTTGGCATGACATTTCAAAATGTCTCACTTTCAACATTTGACATGTTATCTATATTCTATTGTGAATAAAATATAAGTTTATGAGATTTGTAAGTTATTGCATTCCTTTTTTATTCACAATTTGTATAATCGGGTTTGTATATTATATTGCATTTCTGTCAATAGATCCTCCTAAATATTACACACTGGACCTGTATCAGTTTGATTCTCTCTTTGTGAGAATGTTGTGTCTTTCGGTATTATTTTTGTTTTACAAAGCTGTCACTTTCCTTGCATTTGGATTATCTTCTTTGTTTTTGTGTTAAGTTATAAGTTATATTGCAGCAAATAGATCCCCTGCTCTACATCTTCTCTGACCTGTTGTGACAGAAAGCAGTTGATTAAAAATGTTTGACATTTATTATAATAGTTCTTTTTTAACTCTATTGGACCAGAATAGAAAGAGTAAAGCAAGCAGGAGTCAGACATCAGCCTTGTAGGGGAAATGACCAGCCTAGGGAAAAACAGTCTGGCGGGCAGATAGGCTTGGCTGCGATAATTTTGTTTTGAAATAGACATCAGCAACTAGCAGTAAACTGGTGGCACTTGACGTCCTCGTACACTGTCAAACACTATCCAGACCACAAACATTCATACAGACTGTCTGATTTCAGTTGATTTTGGACACAAATGTGTCACATATATGCATTTTTTCCCCTAATAAATAATAGCTGATATGCATTTAATCATTATTTGTTTTGGCTCTTCTTTTTTGTAGCTCCAAAAACCTGCAGCCCCAAGCAATTTGTTTGCAGGGATCAGGTGACGTGTATCTCCAAAGGCTGGCGGTGTGACGGGGAGAAGGACTGCCCGGACGGATCGGACGAGGCCCCAGATGTCTGTATGTATCACTGTTTTTTTGTGGTTTTATTTGCATCTTAGACCTTGAGTACCTTGATAGTCTTGCAGGGTCTGCAAATAATTGTTGCAGTGTGTTCAGGTAATCCTTGCAGTTCTGCATTTCTTTCTGTAGCATCACATTTTCATTCAATATGTCCTCGGTTTGAGTCCCAGCTGGAGGACTTTCTGTAGTAAAGTGTACCGGTAGTAGGCAAAAGTGATGTCCAGAAGGAATATTTGTTTTTAATGACCCTCGATTTAACCATCAACACATGAGGATAAATATATTTATATATATATATATATATATATATATATATATATATATATGATTACAATTTACAATGATTACAATTTAAAATAACTGTTTTCTATTTGAATATATTTTACAAAGTCATTTATTCTCGTGTTGGCAAAGCTAAATTTTCAGCATCATTACTCCAGTCATGATCCTTCAGAAATCATTCTAATATGATGATTAGTTCCTCAAGAAATATTTGTTATTATTATCAATGTTGAAAACAGTTGTGTACTTTTTTTTCAGGATTCCTTGATGAATAGAAAGTTCAAAAGAACAGAATTTATCTAAAATACAAAGCTTTTGTAACATTTTACACTACCGTTCAAAAGTTTGGGGTCAGTAAGAATTTTTAGTTTTAGTTTTTTGAAAAGAAATTAAAGAAATTAATACTTTTATTCAGCAAGGATGCATTAAATCAATCAAAGGTGACAGTAAAGACATTTATAATGTTACAAAAGATTAGATTTCAGTAACATTTTATATTATATTTAATTATATAAAACTTTCTATTCATCAAAGAATCCTGAAAAAAAAATATTGTACATACATATTTTGTACAATTGTAAACAATAAATGTTTCTTGAGCAGCAAATTGACATATTAGAATGATTTCTGATGGATCATGTGTGTGTGTGTATATATATATATATATATATATATATATATATATATATATATATATTTATATATATATATATTATTATTATTATTATTATTATTTTATATATAAAGAAGAGCAAAACACTAAATTTGGTTAATGTATTTATCTGACAAAATTATTTGGTAAAAAAAGCAAGCTACAGGTTTTATTTTACTATGCAAAAGAAAAAGCTCACAGGAAAATGCATGCATTGACTACAACGTAATCAGTTATTAATATTTCATTGCTTCTCTCTTGTTTTTGCAAGTGTTTTTCATTTCTTTGTATGACAGTCTGGCCAAAAATGATGTCGCACAATTTGGCATGTTTCATTGTGCTATTATCACAAATAAAACGACTCCAAGCACAACTATGCAATATGCTTACAAAATCTTTAACACATTGTTAATAATAATTGAATAAAGGGTGACAATGTCAATTTTCCTAGGCAGGACATCACTTTTGTCCATTACTGTAGACGGAAGGATTTAATTAATCGAAGATTTTTAGATTCTTGATGTTACTCTACTTGCAAAGCATGAAAAAATGGACCAATATACTATGATGCTAAAGTTCCACTGAGGAAAGAATAATACAATATTTTTTACGAACAGTAACAGAAGATTGAATTTAGAGGTAATTTGATCCAACATGTAATCATTTTTCAATTATGAGAATTGTTTGTTGATATGGTGTCTTATGTGAATCCCTTTAAAATATTGCATATACTGTATGTATGATTTACAGTTTTGTTGAAGGATAATAAATAGTTTCTCAGAAACTGTTGATTAAGTGAAAATATTTGGTGTAAAAAGCCCACATGGTACTGTGGCAGGGGAAAATGCAGAAGGCCTGATCTGCATAAATTTTTGTCCATAAGTGACAAAAACGTGCAACGTGTATTTATATTTACATTATCCTTTAAACATACTTACACCATTTCTTTTTACACAAACAATGTCAGTATTTAATAAGGAAAAATACTTTTTTTATTGTCATAAAAATATTCTTCATTTGGAGCTTTTAGCCTTTTATACTTAACTTTTTTTTTATTCATAAAAATAGCAGATGAAGATGAAGATTTGAATGAAATCTGAGTCCCAGCACAGGCTGTGTGCAGCTGTTGCGTGTTTCTGATAGGACGTATCGCTGTTTGGTTTCTCTAAGTGGTCATTCTGTTTCCCAGAAGGCTTTGACCTGAAGCACACGTTCTTTCGCTCTGCTTGTTTAGTCTGATCAGTTTCAATGACATTGACTTAATTTGGCCTTGCTTATATCTGTTTATGGTGAGCTTTTAAGAAGACACAGAGAGCACCAGATCTGTTTTCCTATTTCCTATTTATAATAAACCTAGATCACCATTATAATCAACAAAGCTGACATGCCATCAGTTGACAGATGACCTCTTTTTATTATCTATGTACTGACTTTAACTAGCTTGTTTGCCCAAATCTGACAGGAATATAAGTGATTATTCCAACATACACGATTAGGCATAACATTATGAGCACCTTCCTAATATTGTGTTGGTCACCTTTTGCTGCCAAAACAGCCCTGACCCGTCGAGGCATGGACTCCTCTAGACCCCTGAAGGTGTGCTGTGGTATCTGCACCAAGATGTTAGCAGCAGATCCTTTAAGTCCTGTAAGTTGTGAGGTGGACCCTCCATGGATTGGACTTGTTTGTTCAGCACATCCCACAGATGCTCGATTGGATTGAGATCTGGGGAATTTGGAGGCCAAGTCAACACCTCAAACTTGTCGTTGTGCTCCTCAAACCATTCCTGAACCATTTTTGCTTTGTGGCAGGAGCATTATCCTGCTGAAAGAGGCCACAGCCACCAGGGAATACCGTTTCC
The DNA here is from genome assembly GCF_018812025.1 of Megalobrama amblycephala. Lineage (NCBI taxonomy): Eukaryota > Metazoa > Chordata > Actinopteri > Cypriniformes > Xenocyprididae > Megalobrama > Megalobrama amblycephala. The sequence continues at coordinate 10,048,463 of NC_063064.1, read as the reverse complement.
ATGAAAGGGTGTACATGGTCTCAACAATGCTTAGGTAGGTGGTACGTGTCAAAGTAACATCCACATGGATGGCAGGACCCAAGGTTCCCTTTCATGGGAACATCGACGCTGCGTAGTCGCTTTGGGAACGCCTCTGCGCGTTTTGTCTTGAAGCACTCGTGAAATCGAACCAATAGTGTGACGGGACGTCAGTGCGGGTGACGTCACGGACCAGGAAGCTATAAAGCACTCCTGAGAACAAAGAACGCCAGCTTCTGTGTCTTCAGCAGCGCTCTGTGTCATCGTGTGTCTTATTTGGTGTTGTCTGTCATTTACATATACAGAAGCGATCTCTTTTGTTTGAGAACAAGAGTATCAGTATTACACCACATATATATGTATATAAAAGACACTATAATGGCGAGCAAACAGCATCAGACCGTGTGTTTCCCTACTTTCATTACTTCACGGGTGGGGATACACACAAGCTCTGTGTTGTTTGTCTGGGAGCGGAGCATGCTCAGGCGGCCCTCGAGGGGGTTGTTTGCGAGCATTGTAATATAAAACCTCTCCACTCCCGCCGGGCGCTCTCTGAGGAAGGTGCCGCGGCTCGCGTTCTTCGTGGTCGGGTCCCGCGCATCTGCCGAGGCAGAGCGGCGGCTCAGATCATGGAGTTCGCAGATGAATTTGGCAGAGGGGTTAGAGACGGGTGCTGCCCTTTCTCTGCCCTTACCTGCCAGTTTCAGTGCCGTCTCCCAGGTGGAAGCACGCTCTGCGGTTTCTTCCCCCGGGTTGAGGCACCGGTACTTCACATGTCCAGCTCTGAGGAGGTGGATATTGTGATATTGATTTGAGGACTCGCCACCTCACACACATATCGTGTTTCAAAATCACACGTTTATTCTAACATCAAAAACAAATCAGTTGTGTTTGAAAGCCATGATTATTTTGTTTAATATTCAGACCGTGAAATACTTGTCTGATTATTTTCTCGATTTAACTGAGAAGTTAAATATCTTTCTGAATTTGTCAACTTGCAAATATTGAAGATATATTTGTATATATAAAGAAAGTGAACAGCAGTTTGAGTTGCGTTCCTTCCAGTGCTATACTACAAAACGAGTAAGGATGCACACGATGTTTTGTTTGCTGAGAGTGGAGCATGCACATCAGTTCACAGCTGACAGTGTTCATTCATAAAAATGTCCCGAAGTGTAAAGAGAAGTATGCACTAGCGAGAGTTTTTAGCTCCACTCCTGTTGGCTTTATTCTCGAGGGAATAAAAGTCTAACGCAAGGCTCGAATCTCGCGTTTGCCGCGGCAGCGCGTGGATTAAGCCTGCAATAAAGAACATATAGCTCGGATCTCGCGTTTGCCAAGGCAGCGCGCAGATTGAGTCCGCAATAAAGAATATACGGCTCGGATCTCGCGTTTGCCGAGGCTGCGCATAGATATCGTGCCCGTAATATATTTTATATATATGTTTATATATATATACGTTTATATATATTTGGAGGGAACTGAGTAGACGGGAGTTCCCTTTCTCTCTTTCCCTATAATATTGCAAACTATTTCGAGCTATAATTCTTTTTGTATTCTAATATATTCAGCCTGTCATTTTTGACTGTTTGTTTTTGGCTGCATTTAATTTGAGAATTAAATGAAATATTGAATACATTAAATTCTGAGGAATTTAAAAAGAAAAGAGGCCGGTCTGCCAACCCTGCCACCTCGTGTGCTTCAGGGCGCAGCGGTTTCCAGTGATCCTCCAAGGAAAGGAGGGTCATAGAGTGGTCAGTTCAGTTGTTACCTGCCGGTTCGCCATTTCAGGGCACTGGTCTGACCGTTCATTCAAAAAAAAAAAAAAAAAGTGTCGCCACCCGTGCTCCCCCGCAGAAAGCTTGGGGACCGGGACAGGCAACACAGCTGAAGTCTTTGTGGAATCTGCGGACTGTTATTATCACCAAGAAGGCTTCGAAAAGGTCCTGACGCCAGTGGCATGGGACAATCGAGGGTAGCCCCCTTCCGAAGAGGGTTCTTTACCACACTATATGGTATCCGCCCCTCCTCGGTGCCCTCAGGGGGCCGTTCTGCCAACCCTGCCACCTCGTGTGCTTCAGGGCGCAGCAGTCTCTACTGACCTTCTGAGGAGGGCCGGTTAACATTTGATTCGGTTGTTCCCTGCCGGTTCGCCGCTTCAGGGCGCTGAGTCAAATGCTCAAAAAAAAAAAAAAACTCCAGAGGCCAGTCTTGAGAGACTGGTTCCCTTAGTAGATTTCTGGTAGATGGAAACTTCCAAGTATTTCTCAATGGGTACTGCTCACAATAGAAAAGGGTTACAGAATTCGGGTCTCGCCCGCCCCAATTTAACAGGGTCTTCCCTATAGTGGTGGACCCCTTGCAGTCTCTGGTATTGGAACACATAGTTCTGACGCTCTCGCAAAAAGGAGCCATAGAAGGGGTTTCTCCTCCCGGCAAGCTGTCAGGGTTTTACAGTCTGTACTTTGTTCCAAGGTCCGAGAGGGTTGGAGGTACTTTCATGTATCCATCCATCCTCAGCACAGGAGGTTCCTCAGATTTGCTTTCGGGGGCGAAACTTATCAATACAGGGTTCTTCCTTTCTGCCTAGCTCTTTCACCCCACACCTTCACAAAATGCGTGGATGCAGCTCTGGCTCCTCTGAGACTCCAGGGCATTCGCGTGGTGAATTATATCAGCAATTGGTTGAATTTAGCTCAGTTTGAGCATATAGCAGTCCAACATCGAGATGTTGTTCTGTCTCACATCAGAAGGCTAGGGCTGGAATTAATGCCAAGAAGAGTGTGCTTCTTCCAGCTTAAACTACCAACTATCTAAAAGGGGTAGTCTGGGATTCCATCACAATGCAGGCACGTCTGTCTACTGCTCTGATGCGTTCCATTCTCTCGGCCGTGAATGGGGTGAAATTAGGCCAGTCACACACTGCAAAACAGTTTCAGAGACTGTTGGGTCTTACGGCAGCTGCGTCCAACGTGATACCTTTTGGCCTGCTGCACATGAGACCCTTACAGTGGTGGCTCAGGACCAAGGGGTTTTCTCAGAGAAGAAATCCTTTTCGCATGATTAAGGTCATGCGGCGATGCCTTCGTGCCTTAGTCATGTGGAAGAAGCCTTGGTTCCTGTCCCAGGGACCTGTGTTGGGGGCTCCTTGTCGTCGTGTAATGCTAACGACAGATGCTCCCTCACAGGCTGGGGGGCGATCATGAGTGGTCGCTTGGCTCAGGGTCTTTGGGAGGACCATCTACTTTCCTGGCACATAAATCATCTGGAAATGATGGCGGTATTTTGAGTACTCAAAGAAAACCCAGAGAAAAGGGTCGCCACTATGTGTTGGTTCGCACAGACAACGTGTCAGTGGTCTCTCATATCAACCATCAGGGGGTCTGAGGCCTCGCCAGTTGTGCAGATTAGCCCATCAGATCCTCTTGTTGGCCCTGGGGAAGCTCCTCTCCCTGAGAGCAGCACTTATCCCGGGGCATCAAAATGTGGGGGCAGACATCCTGTTGAGGCAGGGGCCGAGGCCCGGGGAATGGAGTCTCCACCCTGAGGTGGTGGAGCTCATTTGAGAACTTTGGTCGTGCAGAAATTGACCTATTTGCTTCGAAAGAACATCTCTTTGCCCACTGTGGTGCTCTCTGACTAATCCACCCCTCTGGGGTTGGATGCCATGGTGCAGACGTGGCAGAGGTTACGTCTGTACACACTATTTCCCTGATCGCTCTGTTCCCAGGAGTTCTGGAGAGGGTTTGCCTAGAGACGGTCTATCTCATACTGATAGCCCCGTTCCGGCCAACCCGAGTTTGATTTGTAGACCTAGTGTCTCTTCTACACTGCTCCTCATGGAGATCCCTATCAGACAGAACTTTCTGTCTCAAGTGGGCGGCATGATAATTTACCCCCGCCTGGAGTTGTGGAAACTCTGAGCCTGGCCTCTGAGGGGGCTAGGCTCATAGAATCCGGTCTCCCAACTGAGGTTGTCGAGACTATACTACACTCCAGAGCTCCTTCCACGAGAAAGCTATACAGACAAATAAATGGAAGTTGTTTTCTACTTGCTGTAGACAACGTCAGCTGGACCTGTTCCACTCTTCTATCAGTCTTGTGCTGCAATTTCACCAAGTATAAAACTTGGATGGTTTATCTCCTTCTACCTTGAAGGTTTATATAGTGGCTATTTCCACTTATCATGCTTTGTTGGGGGACTCTTCTGTGGAAGAGACTCCCCATTTATACGCTTTCTCTGTGGTACCCAGAGGCTGAGGCCTTCTGTGCGTACAAAACTCCGGTCTGGGACTGGGCTATTGTGTTGGAAGGGTTAGCTGAGGCTCCCTTTGAACCATTAGAGGAGGTGTCTGGAAGATTCCTCTGTCTTAAAACTGTCCACCTGTTGGCAATATCATCTCTCAAAGAATTGGAGATCTTCAAGCACTTTCGGTTGCTCCCTCATGTTTGGAATTTGCGCCTGGTATGTTCAGGGCTTTCCTTCATCTTAGACCTGGTTATAAATCCAAGGTCCCCACCAACGTCCCAGGACCGATTGTACTGCAGGCCTTTTGTCCTCCTCCTTTGATTAATCCGGATCAGGAAGAATGAGCAAGTGGGTGGTCGAGGCCATCTCTCTTGCCCATGAGTCATACGGGCAGCTTTCACCTTTGGCTGTCCGGGCACACTCTACTAGGGGTATGGCTGCCTCAAAGGCTTTGATCTCGGGGGTTCCCATTAACGAGATATGTGATGCGGCTGGGTGGTCATCTCAGCATACCTTCATTAGGTTGTATAACCTTGATTTGGGCTCCACTCCAGGGTCCTCGGTGCTCTCGTCGTAAGATAACAGACAGGCACTTGGTCTTATGGCCTAGTTGGGATAGCGTTCCCAAAGCGACTACGCAGCGTCGATGTTCCCATGAAAGGGAACGTCTCGGGTTACGTCTGTAACCCTGGTTCCCTGAATAAGGGAACGAGACGCTGCGTAGCTTAGCCATACTCCCTGCACGCCTGTGAGCGTCTGCTTCATCCATATCAGAAGCTGGCGTTCTTTGTTCTCAGGAGTGCTTTATAGCTTCCTGGTCCGTGACGTCACCCGCACTGACGTCCCGTCACACTATTGGTTCGATTTCACGAGTGCTTCAAGACAAAACGCGCAGAGGCGTTCCCAAAGCGACTACGCAGCGTCTCGTTCCCTTATTCAGGGAACCAGGGTTACAGACGTAACCCGAGACGTTTCCCAGCAGAACATTGCCCAATGCATCACACTGCCTCCGCCAGCTTGCCTTCTTCTCATAGTGCATCCTGGCGCCATGTGATCCACGCGATGTAAAAGAAAACGTGATTCATCAGACCAGGCCACCTTCTTCCATTGCTCCGGGGTCCAGTTCTGATACTCACGTGTCCACTGTTGGCTCTTTCGGTGGTGGACAGGGGTCAGCATGGGCACCCTGACTGGTCTGCAGCTATGCAGCTCCATACGCAACAAACTGTGATACACTGTGTATTCTGACTCCTTTCTATCAGAACCAGCATTAACTTCTTGAGCAATTTAAGCTACAGGAGCATCAGTGAGTCTCGGCCGCCCATGACCCTGTCGCCGGTTCACCACTGTTCCTTACTTGGACCACTTTTGATAGATACTGACCACTGCAGACCGGGAACACCCCACAAGAGCTGCAGTTTTGGAGATGCTCTGACTCAGTCGTCTAGCCATCACAATTTGGTCCTTGTCAAACTCACTCAAATCTTTACTCTTGCCCATTTCTCCTGCTTCTAACACATCAACTTTGAGGACAAAATGTTCACTTGCTGCCTAATATATCCACCCACTAACAGGTGCCGTGATGAAGAGATAATCAGTGTTATTCACTTCACAGTCAGTGCTCATCATGTATAATATACGTGAATTGGCTGATTTTTAGTGCTTATATATTAGATATTGACATTCAAAGCCAGATGATACTTTTGATACAGATAACTTTTTAAAAACATTTTTTATCATAAATATTATTACCAGAAGTAAAAAAGCTAAACTGTAGGTTATAAATGAAATAGTTTGCAAGAGTGCTTGTAAACACAACAAGGCTGTGAAACTGGACTAGTGAGTATGAGTTTAAATGTTCGTGTGATAACGTTTAATGTCCTTGACAACCTTTGTAGTCCCATTTAGACACTTGCTAGCGACCACCTTTTTCAAGACAACTAAAAGGGGGTTTTACTGATGTATTTAATGTCTTAGAATAAAACGTGAAAATATCAAACTAGAGGTCACACTTTTTCAATCCCACAAGACTCTATACCGCTCCTGCCTGCTCCTGCCAAAAATTTTATATTTTATCCCGCTCGTGCCCAAAACTTTAATGTTTTGTCCCGTTCCTGCCTGCAAAAGCCTGTAGGAAGAGATCTACATGAATTTTTCTGTTCTGGTCAGGTTAGATTCTGTCTTGTTCTGATGTCTAGGCTTCAGTTTCCACACACACAATGCTTCAGATATACAGTGACCGATTTCTGTGTGCTGTTATTATTAGATTATTATATTTTGCGGGAACCCACAAGTCATTTCTTTATTCCACATGCATTTCAGTATCTTCCCTCCTGCATCTGCACTCAGCACTTCAAAACTTGTCCTACGCTGCACACTGTTGCAGTCGGGGATTGCAGACCTCTATCACAAACCTTATTCAGGCAATTAACCAAAATCCCATTCAAAATAATCATTTGACTTCAGAACGATGGAACTGGAAGTGCTAAAATGCAACTTATTTCTGGGTTTTACCTGCAAAAATATGTCATTCAGCAGCACTCTATAGTAGGCAAACAACTACTGAAAAAGAGTCACATAGCACTGCACGTGATTTACATTCATTTGAATGCGAGAAAGTGAAGATCAATTTAACAACAGCTTCTAATCTCAGGTTGAGGTGAAAGTTTTTGACTCGCAGTGGGTGTGAAGTATGTGAGTGTGGAGTGTGGAAGTATCTTTCCATTCGCACCCTTTCTGGCAGGGCCGCCTAATAGAAAGGCGCTAAGCAAATAATGTGCTGTCAGTTTATCATGAGGCGAGCGGGAGAAGGGGGAGCGACATAATTAGAATTAACTTGCTACTCCAAATCTGGCCCTGGAAAACAATGGCGCAGTTCATGAAGCAGCATTAGGACTTATGGAATGTTTCTACTTCTTCGTCACAACCAATTACATGCTTTGAAATTATTTATCTGGCGTGGCTTTCAGAAGTGTTGGGTAAGAGAACAGGCAGTACGCAGAGGCTGAATCTGCTCCATAAGAGGAGGAGAGGAGAAACAGGCTGAGCTGCCTTCAGTCTGGAAGTCATTAAAACCCCGTCCAGAGGAATGGAGGAAAACGGCTGTTTTTTCATGACCTGCTTTTCTCGGCTCAAACTTCTCTCTCGCTTTCTCTCTCTCAACACACATAGACAACTGACACCCTGGTCTTCAGCGTTCTCTATTTTAGCTGCGCTACAGGCTGTTGACGCTCCTTTACGCTCTTTGCATTAAAATTAGACAGTCTTTTCTTAATACTTTGAGAGCCGATGTGACGTCTTACTCCCAGCTTTAGTAAAATGTTCCACTGCTCTCAAAAGAATTCTGTCATCATTCACTCAACCTCTTTTCAAACAAGTAGAATTTTCGTTCTTCCATGGAACACAAAAGATGTTTTGAAGAATCTCTGAGTTTCCCTTTTCCATACAGTGAACATATTTGATGACCAGTTACTATAAGGACAAAAAGATAAAAATGTCATAAAAGTAGTACATACAACTTGTGCACTATATCCCAAGTCTTTTGAAGCCACCTGAGTTTTTCATTTTTAATTCATTGGAATTATTGCCCTTTGCCATAGCTCTCAAATCTGATTCACAAATGCATGAATTCAAACTTGTTACATTCAGTTGTGAGACACAATGCCACTCCTAAAAATAAAGTTTCCAAAAGTGGTTTCTTATTACAATGCCATAGAAGAAACATGTTGGGTTCCCCAAAGAACCTTTCAGTTAGTGTGATAAACATTTTAAAGGGTTATTTCACCCAAAAATGAAAATTGTCATTAATTACTCACCCTCATGTCGTTCCACACCCGTAAGACCTTCATTCATCTTCTGAACACAAATTAAGATATTTTTGATGAAATCCGATGGCTCAGTGAGGCCTGCATTGACAGCAAGATAATTTACACTTTCAATGCCCAGAAAGCTACTAAAGACGTATTTAAAACAGTTCATGTGACTACAGTGGTTCAACCTTAATGTTATGAAGTGACGATAATACTTTTTGTGCGCCAAAAAAAAACAAAATAATGACTTTATTCAAAAATATCTAGTGATGGGCGATTTCAAAACACTGCTTCATGAAGCTTCGAAGCTTTACGAATCTTTTGTTTTGAATCAGTGGTTCAGAGCGCCAAAATCACATGATTTCAGTAAACAAGACTTCGTTATGTCATAAGTGTTTTGAAATTTCAATGGTTCACCACTTGGGGGCGTGACTTTGGCAGTTTGATACAAGCTCCAAACCACTGCTTCGAAACAAAAGATTCGTAAAGCTTCGAAGCTTCATGAAGCAGTGTTTTGAAATCGCCCATCACTAGATATTGTTGAATAAAGTCATTATTTAATTTTTTTGGCACACAAAACGTATTCATGTCGTTTTATAATATTAAGGTTGAACCACTGTAGTCACATGAACTGTTTTAAATATGTCTTTAGTAGCTTTCTGGGCATCTGAAAGTGTTGATTATCTTGCTGTCAATGCAGGCCTTTGTCTGGCTATCACCAGACCAAGCTCAATTTAAAATTGAACATTGGTCTGGGGAGTCTGCTATGTATTTTCTACTGCACAAGAGGCGTGATCAACGAGCATTATTCACGCAATTGGATAGTCCTTCAACCAATCAGATCAACGATCCGGGTGACGTACTTTGAAGAGCGACGCGAAAACTCCAGACAGGTTTAGTTTGTATTGGTTTGTAGCATTGATCGGCGGTTTGCAGAAGCAGTAATGGCAAAATCTTTTAAAACAGCATCGACAGCAGCATCAACTGGTTGCTGCGCTTCGGTGGCCTCCATGTTCAGTGTAAACAAAAAGCTGCTTGCCGTCGCTTCTCTATCGTCATCGTGTTATACCCGCCAATAGCAAGCAAGGTGGATAAAGCCAGTCTGTGATTGGTTCCCGCAAAAGTGTAACAGAAGCAGTAGAAATGAATGTACGGGTTTCCAGACTGAGTTGCCGGGCGAAATCAAATCGCAGGCCTCACTGAGCCATCGGATTTTATCAAAAATATCTTAATTTGTGTTCCGAAGATGAACGAAGGTCTTACAGGTGTGGGACGACATGAGGATGTGTAATTAATGACAGAATTTTCATTTTTGGGTGAACTAACATTTTAACAATTCGAAGAAACATTTTACACTATAAAGAACCTTCTGTGTATTGAAAAGGTTTAATGAATGTTAAAGGTGCCCTAGATTATGTTTTTAAAAGATGTAATATAAGTCTAAGGTGTCCCCTGAATGTGTCTGTGAAGTTTCAGATCAAAATACCCATAGATTTTTTTTAATTAATTTTTTTAACTGCCTATTTTGGGGCATCATTATAAACGCGCCGATTTTATGCTGCGGCCCCTTTAAATCCCGTGGTCCACGCCCACAGAGCTCGCGCTTGCCTTGAACAGTGCCTTAACAAAGTTTACACAGCTAATATAACCCTCAAAATGGATCTTTACAAAGTGTTCGTCATGCATGCGTCAGATTATGTGAGTATTGTATACTGTTATATTGTTTACTTCTGATTTTGAATGAGTTTGATAGTGCTCCGTGGCTAACGGCTAATGCTACTCTGTTGGAGAGATTTATAAAGAATGAAGTTGTGTTTATGCATTTACAGACTCAAGTGTTTAAAATGAAAATAGCGACGGCTCTCTTGTCTCCGTGAATACAGCAATAACCGATGGTAACTTTAACCACATTTAACAGTACATTAGCAACATGCTAACGAAACATTTAGAAAGACAGTTTACAAATATCACTAAAAATATCATGTTATCATGGATCATGTCAGTTATTATTGCTCCATCTGCCATTTTTCGCTATTGTTCTTGCTTGCTTACCTAGTCTGATGATTTGGTTGTGCACATCCAGACGTTAATACTGGCTGCCCTTGTCTAATGCCCTTTATAATGTTGGAAACGTGGGCTGGCATATGCAAATATTGGGGGTGTACACCCCGACTGTTACGTAATTTTTCATTCGAGGGCACCTTTAAAGGTTCTTCATGAACAACAGACGCCAATAAAGAACCTTTATTTAACCTAATGTTATTTTGTGTTTCAGTGATGACAGAAAGTCTTAGAATAACATTAAAAAGTGAGTAGATGATGACAGAATTTAAGCAGAAATATACCACCAATATCATGCTTAACCGGGATGTGTGTGGAAACGTGCTCTGTTTGTGGATTCCTCAGTGCAGATGTGTCAGATCATTGAAGATCTGCCCCATGAAAGAGGTTTATTTATTTACGTGGCTGGATTTCACTGTGTCTTTTGTGAAAGTGGCCATGGCTAGCAGTGAAGTCTGTCGCTGTGCCCACTGCAGCTGCTGTGGCTTTCCTCTGCGGACACTACTACACAATAGACAGCTTTGTACCACCGGTCCTCGGCTTCAATGAGATGTGAACATTGATATGCTTTTAAAAAGAAAAAAATGATCATTCTTTTAACGTCAAATGTCAAAAATGTGTATATTAAAACATGCAATATGTTGCATGTATGCATGTATCTTGTATCTACTGGAGAAGCCATCTTAAATGAGGTCTCACTCAAAAGCGAAAAAAAAACCCCAACAACTCAATTTCATAAAAGCATAATGATATAGAGTAGGGCTTGGCCATATATTACATATATATTACATATAGATATTTGATTTCGATGTTATAAAATCATGAATATCGTGATCATTTCAATTAACCTGAAATCAGATACTTAAAGACTGTGCTGGTTGACCAATTTCTCACCCTGAGGTTTATATTTTGTCAGTTACTGACAAAATATACAGTAAAATATATATTTTACTCTAACCAGAATCACTTGAATGCACACCACATTTTCATAACTTCCAAATTTGTCAGTTTGAACTTCTGTAATATGCCTAAATGGAACATCAGTCCTTTTTGGGCAAACTAAATTGTTCCATATGGTAAACTGAAATCCCAACAGCATTTAATTAAATGATTAAGAATTATAAGTAATTATTGACTTCTTAGATGCAATACCCTGCACTGTACCCACAACCAAACCTCTCTTCATCCCAGAGCTGTGGTCTATGTAGCACGTGTGTGTAAAAGTCATTTAGATCTGTCTCACGTTGAGAGGGTTGAAGGTCTGAGCTCTGATCTCACAGCAGAGCTTTGACCTGCTGCGCTGAGATGAGAAGAGTCTGTTGTTTAACATCTGACAGCTGGAAAAATGGGCCGAGCATAAAATATCAACTATGTGTTTATCTTTAGAGATTGAATTCTAGAAAATGCTTAATCGTTCATACACCAACTTGGTTAGCTGACTCATTCAAGAGTTCAATATCTGTGGTCTTTAAATGCAGAATGCATGATTGTCTCCCTCTAGCACAAACACAACTGGTGTCAAACCTGCTTTAAATCAGTAATGCCTAATTAAACAGGTGGATTCTTTGTTTAAATCTTGTTTAAATTTTGCGACACCTGATCATTTACAGGTACTGTAGCATTTGTTCTAAGAGGCAGGGCTTACAACACGAGGAATGAAAATTTGCATTATCTTTTTTAAAACCATACAGCAATATAAAAATATGACTTCCTCCACATTGTGAGATCACTGTGGAACCTATTAGCACACAACTGCCTCCACAGCAACACATCATGGCTACTTTAGCATTATTGTGATTTCACATATATAACGATATCCTGTCTCCATATGGACTTTGCCACAGTTGGTCACAAGATTCTGCTTGACTGCAGAACAGTGCTGGCCTATCACATCCAGTCCTATACTGGTTTAGATCCTGATTAAGTAGCTGGGGATAAGTACTGTATGTTGAACGAGGCACACACACCTCCACAAACCATGTGATATTTTGAGGTGTCCCCCAAGGCTCAATTCTGGGTCCTTTATTTCTTTTTTTATTACATATGTTTTCGAGCATTAATCGTTAAATGATCACAATCTCAATTTAAATACCTATGCAAGCTTATTGCTAAATGACAACGATTTGCCTGTTTCTATTAAACCTTTGACAAAATCACATTGAATATTCAGATCTGCGTTGATGCTGCCGCTGACCCAGAGAGAGCAGTTGTCACGTATGAAACAGCTTCATAAACAGTCTTTTCAACCACACGGTATCATTATTTCTGTCTTACAATAATTCAAATTATCACAAAATTACTGGCTTAAAAGTTTATGGTTTGGATATAAACACTGATGTCTAAGGTGGCGAATAAAATAAAGTAAAACTCCTGTTGAAAGTAACTTGAGGATTACAATAAAAATTGTGTCAATTACATCGTTACAACACTGTAAACAATTATTTTCATGATTTATCATAACATTTTTTCTTTCGTTAAATCACCTTATATAATTAATGTAGTTCAGATAACATGATATTTTGTGTTTCTGTTGATTAAACCAATCACCTTCAATGAAATCAAAATTTCAAGGCAACCAGGTAACTTACTTTAAGTTAAACCAACAATTCTTTTTTTTTTTTTACAGTGAGGTGGTGACAAGTGATTGTTAAAAAATGTGTTTGTCATTGAATCATTCGTTTCAAAAAAGCTGATTCATCCAACAATGAAATAATATTGTTGAGTGAATCATTAAATCATACATTCAAACCAATTTAAAAAAAAAAAAAAAAAAAAAAAAAAATATATATATATATATATATATATTAGGGCTGTTAAAATAACTTAATAATTAATTTCGATTAATTAATCTGAGAAAAAATAACGCATTAAAAAAATAACGCAGATTAATCCATTCCGTATTGACCTTTGAACCTGAAGCCGTTCTAGCCACTGTTCGACTGTAAAATGAAGGAGGGAGACGACTGCTGCGCTGACGGACAGAACGAGCAGATTCATTTTAATTAATCATGACAACAACTGATGATCTGTCCACACGGTCTGTAAAGAATCATTTACTCGAACAACTCTGAAATGAGAACATAAGTGTGCTTACCCCATTTAGCAAGAGTAGTTAGTAAAATTAGCCTTAATAATCCACAATATTTTCAGGTTATTTAAATGACAATGTGTAGTAAATTAGGCCTACCTATAAAATCAGTTAGTTTAGACTGGAGTGAGGTGAAACCAGAACAAAGCAAGTTGTTGTTAACTAGGTGCATTCAATTGAATATGGTAGAAAATTATATTATTAGTTAATATAACTTCTATATTCTACTTTTTAATACTTTTCAGGTTTATCAAAAAAGCATCTTATCTTACAAAGCTATAAAATCACTTTTTTTTTTTTTTTTTTTGCAAAGAGTGCAAGAAAGAATTATTACAGTGAGAGTGACGGGTACTTTATTGTCAGTATCGGGCTCGCAGATCACGTGGGTAGGGCACTTTTTACTGTTTGTGTGGATGACCATGTCTGTCACCACCGAAGACCATTTTTGACCCAGGAAAAACCCTGCATTGATTTATTTGAATTTAAATATTTAATACTTTCACAGCAAAAATTATGTATGCGATTAATTTAGATTAATTAATCACAGAGTATGTAATTAATTAGATTAACATTTTTAATCGATTGACAGCCCTAATATATATATATATTTTAGTCTGCAACAATTATCATTTTCTCTGAACCTCTAGTAAATTACATTTTGTTTAGTTGTTTTTCAGAATTGTGGGAGAATCGTGCTCTCTATTTAAAACCAAAAATCATGACTTTCAATTCATCCAGAACCGTGCAGCTCGAGTACGTTTGTTTCCATTAGCTGATGTAATTATCATCAGATCTCCTCGAATCAATTAGTACCCTGCTGGATGCCACTGTTCTAGTTGTACTAGAACATTATACAACCTAATTAATATTGATTATTTTCAGAGAAACGTCCATTAGTGTCCTTGTCTCTGAAGCCCAATAATCACATCAAGAATTTGGGAATCATAGTTGACATCAACTTCATTTTTAAGAAACTCTATTAGCAATGTTTATAAAACAGCATATTATCATCTCTGAAGTATGCAAAATTCTCTCCCCAACTGAAAGCGAGAAACTCATTCACACATTTTATATGAGACTTAACTGCTGCAGAAGTGTTTTGGCTGGAAGACGCAGCTGCAAGAGTGCTGACTCGTACTCAGCTGAGGTATCACATTAAATCCCTTCAGTGGCTACGTGTCACACAGAATTGATTTCAAGATCCCTTATTGACTTTTAAAGGTGCCCTAGAATTTAAAATTGAATTTACCTTGGCATAGTTAAAAAATAAGAGTTCAGTACATGGAAATGACATACAGTGAGTCTCAAACACCATTGTTTCCTCCTTCTTATGTAAATCTCATTTGTTTAAAAGACCTCCGAAGAACAGGTGAATTTCAACATAACACCGACTGTTACGTAACAGTCGGGATCATTAATATGTACGCCCCCAACATTTGCATATACCAGCCCATGTTCAAGGCATTACACAAGCCAGTATTAACGTCTGGATCTGTGCACAGCCATTCATCAGAAGTTCTGCAGGTAGGCTATTGTAAAGCATGCAAGGACAATAGTGAAAATGGCAGATGGATCGATAATAGCTGTTCATGATCCATGATATCATGATATTTTTAGTGATATTTGTAAATTGTCTTTCTAAATGTTTCGTTAGCATGTTGCTAATGTACTGTTAAATATGGTTAAAGTTTCAATTGTATTCACGGAGACCAGAGCCATGCCTTTATTTTCATTTTTAAATGCTTGCAGTCTGTATAAACGCTTCTTTATCCTTTATAAATCTCTCCAACAGTGTGTAATGTTAGCTTTAACATTGTTAGCCGCAGCATACTATCAAACTCATTCAGAATCCAATGTAAACACCCGCAAAATAAATACCATACTTACATGATCTGATATGCTGCATCACGAACACTTTGTAAAGATCCATTTTGAGGGTTATATTAGCTGTGTGAACTTTGTTTATGCAGTGTATTATAGAGTTGCCAGCTTGGGGGCGGGGAGCGCGAGCATTTAAAGGAGACGCACACTGAATCGGCGCATTTTTAATTACGCCCCAAAATAGGCAGTTAAAACATTGTATGATAAAAAAAATCTATGGGGTATTTTGAGCTGAAATTTCACAGACACATTCTGGGGACACCTTAGACTTATATTACACCTTGTGAAATAGGGTTCTAGGGGACCTTTAAATGTCTGTATGGTGTCATCCTAATGTACAGGAGCAATATAATTTCTAAAACAGTATACTCCAGTTAGATGCACCTAAAACATAGCTGTGGTGAATCAGCCTTTAGTATGGTAACACTCTCAATTAGCACCTTAAAAAGTATTGGTAAATACTTTACACAATAAATATTGAATGGTCTATTCATAGTTTTAATACATTTTTTTATTATTATTATTTTTGATTTTCAAATTTAAGAATTATTTAAGTAGGTTGGTTATATTATCCTATAGCATTTATGTATTGATACATATTTCACTGATGTCAAACTTCAGGCTGGAATTATATATTATCATCTGGGTGACAAGACTGTTGCTTCTGTTATTCTTGGTTTTCGATTGTTGCTTAACTTTTTAAAAAGAAGAAAATACTTTCATCTGGCCAATTTTTATTAACTGTTGTCATGAAGCTGTTACAGTTGCAGCAAGAGCATGCAATCAGTTAAAATAGAACAAATGCTTAACACAAGTCTAAAATGGTATTTTAAACTAGACAAGGTTGTTCTCGGCTCTTAATGGCTTTGAGTGTCGCTTCCATGATCTCAAGAGATCTGACCAAAATAAAGATCCATTCTGCTAGAGACTCATCAAAACAGACTCCTTCACTGAATGAGCTTCAGAGTTATCCAGGGGCAAGAAGAATTTCAGAAGTAGCATGCCAGTTCACACTCTTGGATTCCTCTTCAAACACTCAGCGGTGGTGGTATGTGGATGGTTTGCGTGATGTTGTGAGGCCTCGAGAATTCACATCCGATCCTCATTCATGATGTGAAATGGGTACTTGTATTGGATCATTAATCTCAGCTGGAAACCGCGGACATCTAAGGAGGGGTTGAAGAGAAACAATTGTTAGAGAAACACATGTTAGTAATAGTTAGTGTGGTAAGGTCTTTTGTTTGAATAACAGTTTGGCGTGCCCAGAACAAAAGCAGCGGGCAAGAAAGCCTCTTTTCTGCACCGTAATGTGTTTGTGTTCTATAGGATGCACTACTGCGACTGTGTTTTTGTTTTTGTCATTGCTTATGGAACCTAAAACAAATGTGCTTTTCTGACATCGGTTATAAATGCTGCATGTCTGTATAGAAAATTGTACTTGGCAAAAGATCTGCTGATGATTCGTCTTGTGTGTGGAAACTTTCTCATGTTATGTTTGGGCTGCTTTGTAGTTAATGAACAATTAAGGAGAGTAGTAAGACATGCATTGATCTTATTCACGCATGAATGCACCAGTGACCTGGAATGGCACATTACTGTACCATTATATGCATGAGTTATACGAAATGTCTGATATGGACAATTTGAGTTGTAGATTTCACTGATAGGAGTCTTGGAGGCCATTATATCAGATGTTGTGATATAAGCAAAAATGTATACATTTAGCTAAACAATACATCATTACTATTGCTCATACTTAGAGTTATGTGTTTATATTCAAAACTTTAAAGCTGCAGTCCGCAACTTTTTTGTGTTAAAAATTTACAAAAATTATATAATGAGAATATACAACATGAATCCGTTTTCCAAACCGTGTTTTTGCCTTATCCTGAATCATTGTGGTACACTTATAATAAGTGTTTATATTCGGACTATTTCAGACCAGACTGGTATCACAGTAACTGCGTGACTTGCCATAGACATACACTGAGAAAAGTAGCTCCGGCTACAATGTTCTTCCGCAAGACGCGTGCAGTTCTGTTTATTAACCGCTAGAGGGCCAAAAATCGTGGACAGCAGCTTTAAGTATTAAACTTTGATGCATAACATCCATTTGTGGCTTGTTGCGAAGAAGTGCTATTGTTTCTTAGACATGCAATTTTGACCTGGCAGATGAAAATAATTCCACTTGCATTGGAGACTTGAGAAACATCTATATAAGGTAGTTTTTGCACACATTTTGTACTTTAACTGTGTTTTAAGGCCTGTTTCCACCTGGTATTAAGATGCGTTTTGGTCGATCGGATCACAAGTGGACGAGGCAGACACATAACTGTTCACACCTGGTGTTTTAATCTGTCTCTTTTATCCACTTCTGTACTGATTTCTTCGAGGGGAGGGTCTATGGACCCAAGAGAACATTGTGCTTGGTACATTTTTCATCTTCAAATCAAACTTGGGTCTTCAGCCGACAAAGTTTAAATCCCATCTGGCTAGAGCACTTCCCATTATGTTTACGCATTAGGTCAGTAGGCGGAGAGTAGGCGGTCTTCAGTGGCTGTTCGAACACATTCAACCACATGAGACATTATGAAAACAATCCGGTCAAATGTGTACCTCTGGAAGTGGTTGAAAGTGGACAAGCTCAAAATGTTTTACACCCCGTTTACGCCTGTATTTAGCGTCGTCCACTTGTGATCCGATCGACCAGGTGTGAACAGGGCCTTACATTCGAAGAATGGATATTTTGTCAGATCTGTGGCTGCTACTCTGATAAAACACAGCGAAACACAAACTGTGGCTGCCAAATCAGCTTAGTCTCAGTCTCAAAATGCTGGTGTATTCAGAACAAATGTTTATTTATACCTTATTACTTTTAATCCAATATACTTCATATTAAGTTGATTGAAGATAAGCTAATTACTGGCACTGGCACAAAACAAGCAATTGCATACTATAATTCTCTTTTTGGCCCTGTGAAGTAGTCGTTTTTATCATGTTTCTTGATCCATTATTTGGACTGTCACTGTTTCACAAAAATACAGATAATAGACAGTGGATATTGGGCAGAATGCAGGAAGTTTTCTGAATACAGCCGGTGTATTGTATGTCTGGCTGCAGTTTGGTTTGTTTTCCACTCAGCCAGATGACAGTCAGAGATTTATTATATGGCTGACCCAAGCTGGGTTTGGGTGAACCACAGAGTGCAGAATAGAAACTAGTATAAATTAGACCAGAAGTCGTACAGAGAAACTTCAGTGATAAACCCTTTCACATTTGCTCACATAGACATTTTTTTTAGTTAACTGTTTTTCAGTCTGTTTTACTATTTTTAAAAGGTATATTATTTAAAGCTGATGCCTTTTGATTTGCTATAATACAAAAAATAGATTATCACTTGGAACCATTGCAAAGACATTGCTGATTAAAAAAAAAAAAAAAAAAGAACATTTATTATTTATTTTTCATGCTTATAATGGATTTTGCTTTGAAAATGAAAGCTTTAGTGTTGCTTTCAGCCTTGAATTATTTTTTTTTAGACATTTTTTTTGTTTTGTTTTATTGATATAATTATCAGCAGATGCAGCTGTGTGATACAGATATAATTGCTTGCATTGTATGTGTTAATGGTCTTCAGATTGACAAATGTCCTGACCATTTTTACTGATTATGGTCACCTGCAAGAAAGAATGTTTTTTTAAAAAGAATTTATTTGAAAAAAATGTATTCAGTGATGCAGTCAAATCTGCACATTTCAATAGCATTGTAGCTTAGTAAATTCCTGTGCTAGTTGTCACTGTTTGCTTTAATGAATATTTCTCGGGCTAGGTTTATTTTTGAAAGTCAATTTGTGACTATTGAGGCCACACCCCCTGCATGCACTGTGCATTCCTCCATAACATGAACATTTAATCAAAAATACAGAAAAAACAGTAATATTGTGAAATAATATTACAATTTAAAATAATGAGTTTCTATTTTAACATACATTAAAATATAATTTATTCCTGTGATCAAAGCTGAATTTTCAGCATCATTATTCCAGTCTTCAGTGCCACACGATCCTTCAGAAATCATTCTAATATGATGATTTGATGCTCAATTATCAATGTTGGAAACAGTTGTGCTGCTTAATATTTTTTTATAACCTGTGATACTTTTTGATGAATAAAAAGTTAAATAACAGCATTTATTTAAAATAAGAATCTTTTGTAACAATATACAGTATTGGTCAGAATTTTGGTGTCAGTAATTTTTTTCTTTCATTTTTAAAAAAAAAATAATACTTTTTTTTTTTCCAGCAAGGACATGTGGAATTGATTAAAGGTGCCCTAGATTATGTTTTTAAAAGATGTAATATAAGTCTAAGGTGTCCCCTGAATGTGTCTGTGAAGTTTCAGCTCAAAATACCCCATAGATTTGTTTTTATTAATTTTTTTAACTGCCTATTTTGGGGCATCATTATAAACGCGCCGATTTTATGCTGCGGCCCCTTTAAATCCCGTGCTCTCCGCCCACAGAGCTCACGCTTGCCTTGAACAGTGCCTTAACAAAGTTTACACAGCTAATATAACCCTCAAAATGGATCTTTACAAGGTATTCGTCATGCATGCGGCATGTATGCGTCGGATTATGTGAGTATTGTATACTGTTATATTGTTTACTTCTGATTTTGAATGAGTTTGATAGTGCTCCGTGGCTAACGGGTAATGCTACACTGTTGGAGAGATTTATAAAGAATGAAGTTGTGTTTATGCATTATACAGACTGCAAGTGTTTAAAAATGAAAATAGCGACGGCTCTCTTGTCTCCGTGAATACAGTAATAACCGATGGTAACTTTAACCACATTTAACAGTACCTTAGCAACATGCTAATGAAACATTTAGAAAGACAGTTTACAAATATCACTAAAATATCATGTTATCATGGATCATGTCAGTTATTATTGCTCCATCTGCCATTATTCGCTATTGTTCTTGCTTGCTTACCTAGTCTGATGATTTGGTTGTGCACATCCAGACATTAATACTGGCTGCCCTTGTCTAATGCCCTTTATAATGTTGGAAACATGGGCTGGCATATGCAAATATTGGGGGCGTACATCCCGACTGTTACGTAACAGTCGGTGTTATGTTGAGATTCGCCTGTTCTTCGGAGTAGAGGTCTTCACGGGTCAAAAATTCATACCCGAACCCGAAGAGACCCGTAAATGTGCTACACGGAACCGACCCGGCCCGACTATTATTTTGAAAGTTGGACCCGAACCCGTGCAGAACCGAGAAATGCCATAAATGTACTACCCGGACCCGTCTAAGCTGGACCCGAACCTGACCGGACCCGTCTGGACCCGATCGGCACATAGGTCTATTCCACAGCAAATTGCTATTAATAAGACAATAAACAAGTTGCGAAAATAAAACGTGTTGTCTTACCTAATATTAGTAGGCTATAGCTTTCTCCCTTGTACCTGACTGTGATGCACTTGCCAAGAAAGTTCATCTGTTATTCCTCTCTTGCCGATTGAAATGCTTAATCCACTCATTATTCCAGCTTTAAAAGTTCACTTGCTGTCACGATGACAAATACGACTTTGCAGTTTTGCATTATTTCGTTGTATCTGGAGACTTGAGTCAACTCACATAATAAAATAACTTTGACTGTTTGCCCTTTTGAACTACGATTGCTTGTTCAGTGACATGGCCGCTGACGCTAGCATTAGCCTACTTATTTGCGGTCATTTCTGTGCTTTCTGAGCTGAGTCTGATCAAAACTTTAGATATAACAAGACGGCATAATGTTATTATAAAAACAGGAGAAAGAAAGTGCGCTCGCATGAGACATGCGCGTTAGCTGGAGCAACCTGAAACATAAGCTTTAAGCGTCACAGAAAACATTTGTGTGATAGTTCATATTTTGTTAATGATTTGAAATAGGCTATGTTATTTAAATGCGAATGTGCAAGGCTACAAGCAGTTCTTGAGATTTGAAGTTTGTTTGCATTACTGTTGCACACGATAGGAATAGTAAAACTCGATGATCACCGTTCGCTTGCATTAACTCCGCCCGCTCTGCTTCTGATGGCTGGGGTCACTCGTGTTTTTTCACCTTATTTCCCGGCTCATACTTTGCAAGTTACAAAACACGCACAGCGCTGTCTGACTCCCAACATGGCCGGGTGATCTCCGAATCAAATCGGCTCGGGTATACACACAATGTTAATCAGACCCGGGAACCGAAGTAATAGATTAGGACCCGACCCGGACCCGGCTGACCATTTAAAATATAGTCCCGAACCCGTACGGGTCCCGGGTCGGGTCCCGGGTCCTCGGGTCTCGGGTCTTCTTTGTAGACCTCTACTTCGGAGGTCTTTTAAACAAATGAGATTTATATAAGAAGGAGGAAACAATGGAGTTTGAGACTCACTGCATGTCATTTCCATGTATTGAACTCTTGTTATTTAACTATGCCAAGATAAATTCAATTTTTCCTTCGAGGGCACCTTTAAAAGTGATATTAAAGACTTGTATTGTTAGAAAAGATTTTGTTCTTTTGAACTTTTTATTCATCAATGAATCCTGAAAAAACTATTACAGGTTCCAAAAAATATAAGCAGCACAACTGTTCCCAACATTGATAACTGAGTATTAAATCAGCATATTAGAATGATTTCTGAAGGATCATGTGACACTGAAATAAATAACTCATGCATAACAATTGCTGCAATAAAAATATATTTATTTGACATATTTACTAAATTAGAATTAATTGGATGCACAAAAGAAATAACTGTTATTTCATGTTATCATGACCAAACAAAATGTTTATATTTTGTATATGATACATTTTATATACATTTATATAAAATGTATATAAATTTCCCAAAATTTCCAATTAATTCCCACAAATTTCCATAAATTCTCATAAATTCCTGTTAAGTTTTCAAATTTGAATATTTCCAAAATTCCCCAGGTAAGTTTCTGGAAATTTACTCGAAGCTGTCCACCCCTTTGCAAATTTCACAGTGCATTAACTGATGTTTACAAATGAAACCTGAATGAAAAAGTGTGACCAGTAAACTGTAAAAACTGCATAAAAATACCAAACCATTGATTTGGCCTGATGAAACAGAAATTGAATGATATAAAATTATAATATACATGCAGTTGTTGTTGTTGTTTTTTTTTTTTCTTTTATAGAAAATAATAAAACACACGTGCCTGATATTTAAGACAAATACTGTTATTAGAACACAATTCAGCCGTTCAGTTAAAATCCGCCTTCACTAAATAGTTGACCCTTGCCCTAAATTATTTTACCTGGAGTGAATTATCCTCATAAAGAACTTCAAGCATCTGTGATCTATAATCTGTGATCTATAATAAACTAGACTTCAGCATGTGAAAACTGCACTAGTTTCCCACATTCAGTCTTTATATTTCAAAATCTCCCTCTTTGCCTCATTTGTCTGAGTGGCATGTGGTCTTGTCGCTGGGGCCCCAGGTCATGTTCCCCATGTGATGGCTCTTATTCCAGAGTTTTCCATGTGGCTGAGGTTTTTTTGACTGAGCGTTTCCCCTTCGACGAGCGTTTCCACCTCCAGATCCTCTGGAACGCCACATGTGATCATAATATTACAATAGGCTTATGGTCTCAGCACACGCCTGTGCAAGGTGTCCACAATCCCTCACACTCACAGGACCCCTGCCACAGCAACAATGCCAAAGGATTTTGATTTCTAATGCTGTTTGTCGTTTTTAAGCTTTTTAATTTCTTCAAAATATTAATAATGTAATATTACAGTAATATTATTCAAAGTAAAACCTTACCACTTGCTCTCTGACTGTTTTTGCTTAAGTATAAGATAATAATCTTGTATAAAATAGTCACCTAAAATTATAACGCATTAGTGAGTGTGTGAAGTGAAATCCGCAGATGTATTTTGTTACATGCATAAATTTAATTATGAATAATGAGGGATTGGAGATGCTTTCTGTGTGTTGTACTATACAGGGGTTTTGCAAGCTGTTTTTATTGGATTTTAAAAAATTGATGTGGACAAAATCATGATTTGGCAGGGCCTGTCCCACCTGTCCCAAACGCACATGACTCCTGTCTTCTATACTAAAGGACTTTTTACTTTTGTTTACCATTTAGTATTATTTTCTTAATTATTTTTACATAAAATATGTAATTATGTATAATTTTATGAATAATACAAGGCATATTTGTTATATAGAAAATATAGGAAAAATAATTTACTCTTGAAATAGTCTTTTTTTTTATGTATCACCCACATCTGATTTATCAGAATACAGATACAAATAATTTTGCCGTTGTTGCACACTGTACTGCCATTCATCTGGATGAGTCAGTTTGCTGATAGGATTCCCATACACATTCCAATCCTGAAAATATCAGAACATTTTTAATTTCAAATTCATTATCAATAACTATATGTCATAACCACAACAGTTTCAAAACGGGTTGTTTTTGCAGTTTACATGTTTCAGTGATGTCCGGCCTACGAACATTGACATCTTCACGATTTATTCATATATTACTAACAATGTGTTAAAGATTTTGTAAGCATATTGTGTAGTTGTACTTGGAGTCGATTGGCCAGGCTGTCATGCAAAGAACTTATGAACACATGCAAAAACATGAAAGAACCAATAAAATATTAATAACTGATTATATTGTAGTCAATATATGCTTTTTCCTGTGAACTTTTTGTTTTTCAATGCATTTTTTTCCCGCAAAATAATTACACCTAAACCAAGTTTAGTGTCTTGTTTTTCCCTCATATTTAAAATATATAAAATATTTTCCTTATATTTTGTTGGTTTAATTGAACTTGTAGGGTCATTAAAAACAAATATCCTCTCCGGACACTTTTGGCCACTGCTCTGTCAGTTTATGCTTATTATTTCATAAGAGCAAGAAGACTTCTGTTTTCCATCATATGAACCCTCTATGAACTTGGACAAATGTCTTCATTGGTGCAAACTCTTCACAGGTTTCTGTTGAGTAAATTCAAATTTCAAGGGTAGTTTTTCAGGAAGTCCCATTTCCAATGCATTTCCATTCAGGTGTCAACAGCATAGTTCAGAATATCACACTGAATCTACCTCATGAGCTGTTTAAAAGACTAGACTGTGTAGACTAGCTCACCTCCATATTCCCTTCTGCCTTAAACGCTCCACCATCATCCCAGGAGCACTAAATGACAGACCTGTCGGCGCTTAAAATGTCTTTTCAGAGACTGGTGTTGGCCCATGAATTTGTGGTCTTCAGTTTGGCATTCTTCAGTATTGAATGGCAAACTGAAGACCACAACTAGGATCTTTCATAAGTTCCTAAGCTGTCAAGGTGATATGCAATCCTATGTCAGCATTGTTAAAAATTGTTTAAAAACTGAAATGGTTCCAGCTCTCCAGCTCTCTGCCACCATCATGTCATTGGTCACCAACCTCTTGACAGATGGAAATTTGCATCTGCACATGAGCTGTCAGCATTGCCATTCTGCATAGATGTGTTCCTACCTTATACTAAAGACTAAACCTCTAAACACCCTCCTGTCAAGTCATAAAATTTAAAAATTTACATCTGACTTTTAACTTTCTGGATTGCTTCGGGTCCAAGTTGGACAAAAGGCTAGGCTAGAGCAGATAGGATTAGTTCCCCCTTACCACCACCTTTTACACCTACAGAATGAGGCAGAACACGGGCAGAAAATAATTGAATTAATTGAAGAATTGAATTACAGAATGCACATACCCAGATCCCAAGCTGTTTGAGCTCCAGCCCTCCAGCAGGCGCTACTGAGCACCAGACATCCAGGAGCACAAGAGCAGCTTCTTCCTTCAGGCCATTTCACTCATACACTGTTAGCACAGTTATTGTTAATCTCAACATTTAATACATTATTAAAATCATCTGTTAACATGAGTTAATGCACTGTGAACTAACAATAAACAATTATATTTTACTAACATTATTAAAGATTAATAAATGCTTAAATATATATATATATATATATATATATATATATATATATATATATATATATATATATATATATATACTGCTCATTGTTAGTCAAAGTTAGCTAATGCATTAACTGATGATAACACCTGAGACCTTATTGTAAAGTGTGTTTGTGTGATATTAGTATACTTACTACTTAAAGTATTTACATATAAACTTATTTACTTAAGTTAAAATGAGCTTTTAAAGGTGACTTGTTAATATAAATCCGAATGTGTAAGTTTACAAGATAGTACACTAAAAAAATGCTGGGTTAAAAACAACCCAAGTTGGGTTTAAAATGGACAAACCCAACGATTGGGTTGTTTTAACCCAGTGGTTGGGTTAAATGTTTGCCCAATGTGCTCTGTAGTTTTAAAAATGACTATATGGCTGGATTAAAATGAACCCAAAATAGGTTGGAAATTAAAAATCATATATATAATTACTAGAGGCAATAATAATCAAGTGGTGAACATTTATTAATAAGCAATTTAAGAAATGTTTATTGTTTAATAAATAAATGTTCATTTCCAACATACTTTGGGTTCATTTTAAGCAAGCAATGCAGTCATTTTTAAACAATAGTTGAGTTAAATAAAACTACCGAGCAGGTTGGGCAAACATTTAACCCAACTGCTGGGTTAAAACATCCCAATTGTCGGGTTTGTTCATTTTCAACCCAACTGGGGTTGTTTTTTAACCCAGCATTTTTAAGAGTGTATGTAAAACATGCTGGAGTACTGCCTCAAAGAAGCCAATATGTGTGAAAAAGTATTTAATAGTCTCAACCCAACTACATGCCTAGTGAACTTCTTCATACTCTTCTTAAGTATATCTCAATCAAAAGTTTTATTTTTAAGTATAGGTCAAATATACTTAGACTTTTCTGTATATTCGTCATCATTATATGTATAGTTGAGTATAAGTATATATCTGATTAGTACATAAAAAGTTACTTACAAACCCAATTCCAAAAAAGTTGGGACACTGTACAAATTGTGAATAAAAAAGGAATGCAATAATTAACAAATCTCATAAACTTATATTTTATTCACGATAGAATATAGATGACATATCAAATGTTGAAAGTGAGACATTTTGAAATGTCATGCCAAATATTGACTCATTTTGGATTTCATGAGAGCTACACATTCCAAAAAAGTTGTGACAGGTAGCAATAAGAGGCCGGAAAAGTTAAATGTACATATAAGGAACAGCTGGAGGACCAATTTGCAACTTATTAGGTCAATTGGCAACATGATTGGGTATAAAAAGAGCCTCTCAGAGTGGCAGTGTCCCTCAGAAGTCAAGATGGGCAGAGGATCACCAATTCCCTCAATGCTGCGCCAAAAAATAGTTGAGCAATATCAGAAAGGAGTTTCTCAGAGAAAAATTGCAAAGAGTTTGAAGTTATCATCATCTACAGTGCATAATATCATCCAAAGATGATGAAACAATCTCTGTGCATAAGGGTTAAGGCCGGAAAACCATACTGGATGCCTGTGATCTTCGGGCCCTTAGACGGCACTGCATCACATACAGGAATGCTACTGTAATGGAAATCACAACATGGGCTCAGGAATACTTCCAGAAAACATTATCGGTGTACACAATCCACCGTGCCATTCGCCGTTGCCGGCTAAAACTCTATAGGTCAAAAAAGAAGCCATATCTAAACATGATCCAGAAGCACAGGCGTTTTCTCTGGGCCAAGGCTTATTTAAAATGGTCTGTGGCAAAATAGAAAACTGTTCTATGGTCAGATGAATCAAAATTTGAAGTTCTTTTCGGAAAACTGGGACGCCATGTCATCCGGACTAAAGAGGACAAGGACAACCCAAGTTGTTATCAGCGCTCAGGTCAGAAGCCTGCATCTCTGATGGTATGGGGTTGCATGAGTGCGTGTGGCATGGGCAGCTTACACATCTGGAAAGGCACCATCAATGCTGAAAGGTATATCCAAGTTCTAGAACAACATATGATCCCATCCAGACGTCGTCTCTTTCAGGGAAGACCTTGCATTTTCCAACATGACAATACCAGACCACATACTGCATCAATTACAACATCATGGCTGCGTAGAAGAAGGATCCGGGTACTGAAATGGCCAGTCTGCAGTCCAGATCTTTCACCCATAGAAAACATTTGGCGCATCATAAAGAGGAAGATGCGGCAAAGAAGACCTAAGACAGTTGAGCAACTAGAAGCCTGTATTAGACAAGAATGGGACAACATTCCTATTCCTAAACTTGAGCAACTTGTCTCCTCAGTCCCCAGACTGTTATAAAAAGAAGAGGGGATGCCACACAGTGGTAAACATGGCCTTGTCCCAACTTTTTTGAGATGTGTTTATGCCAAGAAATTTAAAATCAACTTATTTTTCCCTTAAAATGATACATTTTCTCAGTTTAAACATCTGATATGTCATCTATGTTGTATTCTGAATAAAATATTGAAATTTGAAACTTCCACATCATTGCATTCTGTTTTTATTCACAATTTGTACAGTGTCCCAACTTTTTTGGAATTGGGTTTGTATTTTTAGTTTAAAAGTGTAGAGCACAAACAGAG
This sequence comes from Megalobrama amblycephala, assembly GCF_018812025.1. Classification (NCBI taxonomy): domain Eukaryota; kingdom Metazoa; phylum Chordata; class Actinopteri; order Cypriniformes; family Xenocyprididae; genus Megalobrama; species Megalobrama amblycephala. The sequence goes on along the minus strand of NC_063064.1, from coordinate 10,020,755 downwards.
CAGAATTCCAGATATCAACCTACCAATATAATTGACTGAAACTGGGATATGAGAACATATTTTAACAACCAGGAAAAAAACATACACGCCAGCTCCACACGCCTCGATAGAAACCCGTGTCATAACTTCATAAAGCCGTGACTTTGTGTGTTTGTACTGGCGCTGTATTGATGATCTCATCAGAAAGCTAGACATTCAGGGAACATTTATTGTTTCAAACTCTGCTGTGTTGCGTAACCTTTCGGCAAAAACACATTCGCTCATTTCTGGTCAATAATTTGGAGACTTTTGGTGTTTTTCACTCCACGCCCAGTGTTCTGTCCACTCCAGAGCAGATGAGAGCCCAGACACACAAATACAGCTCATCCAGTGACTCAGAGACAAACACATGACTGCACACTTATGGACACAGTCATAATAAAACCATAAACCGGGATATTTAACCAATTGTGTATGAAAGCAAGAAACAAAATCACCACAGAATGATGCATGTGTTACATTAGGTGAATTTTTTTTTCAATTACCACAGTTCCAAAAATAACAGATACCTTGTGTCACCACAGTAAATTGTAGTATTCTTTCAAAATATTTGGTCTACAATATTTTGCCTTGCTCAAGGGCTACTATAATTACAAATTGATTCATTAGAAAAGGTAAAAGTTACGTTTTAGGCGTGTCTGCTTCAGCGGTCTAAGAACGCTCATGTCGATCTCAAAATTATTGAGATAGCCAATCAAATCAAAGAAGGCAAGTTTTACTGTTCATCAAAGATGAGTGTGAATTCCAATGCAAACGATGAAAGAATATGTGTGTAAGAATGTGTAAGCAGCTAAATATTTTTTTTTTTTACAATGGTTTTGCAATTGAAATGTTAAACGACCGACAAATATCCAGTGATGCAAACTCAACTTTATTATCAAATTTCGCCATTTTGAATAGAAAATATGCTATCAGTTACATGATTCATAACTGAATGTGATGAGACCAGAAACATTTCGCATTTTTGACATATTAGACATATGAATAAATGAATGTGTGCATATTTTTTTAAAAATGCAAATAGATTAAATTTAAACTACAATTAGACCTATAACTTTTTTTTACTCTTTATTCCCATAAATCCGTTTTAATCCTTAACTGTTTAATTGCTTTAAAGAAAAAGCAAAAAAAAAAAAAAAACTTTGGTCCCACCAATGTTCAAGACATGGTTACGGCCTTGCAAAATGTTGTCTAGCATTTCAGCATTTTACATGGAGATTTTGAAAGTACTGTGAGTTGTTGAATCATCATCATAATGTGTTTGTTTTCTGCTCTCTTTCAGGTCCTCATAACCGTGTGTCGCGGTGTCCTCCCAATGAGCATCAGTGTCTGGGTTCAGACCTGTGTGTTCACATGAGCAAACTGTGTAACGGCGTCCCTGACTGCACTGACGGAGGAGACGAGGGGCCGCACTGCAGAGGTAACAACTGCACCACTTACTAACATTGCTCACTTGTAAAGTATGTACTCTTTTTGTGAAGAAAAGGTACATACTTTTGAGTGTGTAGCAGAAGAGTTTTGGGACATACTACCACCTTGTAATTGTGTCTTAAACAGAAAACTCTACATAGTCTGTCACTGTCTAGTGACACTGTCACTAGACTGTCAATCATCTTTTCATCTTTTTTTAAACTAGACTGTCAATCATCTTTTCAAAGTTAACATACACTCACATACACATTTCAGTTAATTTAATTATGCTATTCAACAATTCTTCCTACTGTATTGGAGAGAAAAGAAAAAGCACGTTGATCTGCCAGATGTGGGTCTTTCATGCGGAGAACTGGCCGCTTGTTTTTGCATAATGATGCATTTAAGCTCGACATGAAACAGAAGTTGTGCTAGTCTTTTCTTCCCTATTGTGACAAATATCTGAGTGAAATGGCTTCTGGAACAAGAACAAATGTAGGGCAGGGCTTGATTTTGTCTGTGGGGAATTGATTGGATGGTTGTGGTTTGCTTTTGGCTCATGCGAGTGACAGATGCCCCGCCCTTGTCATTAGAGAAGAGATGTCACTGCAAGAGGGAGGGGAAGATATTCTGATTCAAGATTATGAAACATGGATTTTAAAAAACATATGTGCTATAAGAATTTTCAATTTTGATTTCATGGTGACTTTAAAAGTTATTGGCCAAAAGTTTCTTTATAAATGTTTACAATGTTGTTGCAGATTAAATAAATACTTTTCATCAGTCTCGATATTGATCATTATCACTCAAATTCCTCTCTAATTCACTGTCAGTCTCGCACATCCACCTTTTTTATGACTTATGTTTATAGCACAATGGCTTGTGTTTGCTGTTAGAGTGTGCATGGATCTGCACTTCAAATTTTCACTGGACAAACACAAACAAAATGCAGTCATGCTAGAAATTAAGTCCTTAAGAAGTTTCTGAATTTCTACATAAATCTGATCTGCATTGTGATTATATCTTTCTATCAATAGAATTCAATAGCACACAAATCTGTGTATATTTTCTCTTATTTATCTCCCAAAATGATGCAGGAGTAAACATCATTCCTGGAGAAATATATGAACCTCCAGGATTCTCTATCCATTTAAAAACATAATTGGATTCAGGCATTTCTGTTATTTTAGTGGTATAAATCTGGTGTGAATTTAGCAGAAATCAAAAGTTTAGCAAAATCTGGACCTCATCACACCTGTTTGTGGAAACTGCCATGCCTTAATCAAAAGTTACTGACAAAAATGTATTACTACTCACAAGGCTGGAACAAAGTTAGGGAAGTATTTATAAAGAGTTTGATGTCCATCATTAGATACTGTACAAAGAGAAGAGATTCAACACCATCTCTTCCTCTATCGACGAGTGACCACAATATTCCAGGAGGTCACAAAGAACCGCAGGGTAACAAGGATCTACAGGTGTCTCTTGCATTGGCTAAGATTCATAAGGCTATCAAACAAACACTGAACATGAATGATGTGCATAGCAGCAAGGAGGAAGACATTTCTTTCCAAGAAGAACATTTCTGTATTAAGATTGCCAAATACCACATGGATGAGCCAGAAGACTATTGGAAAAATGTAATAGATGATAGATTCTTAATAGATGAGTCCAAAGTAAAAACATAAAAAAAGTTTAAGTTTGAATAATCAACATTCAATTTGGCAAAAACCACACATGCGTTCAATAATAGCAACCGTGTCCCAACTGTAAAGCACAGCTCGCGGTTATTTGGTTTAAATAATTCTGTTCTTTGCTTCCTTTGGACCAGGACAGAGTGCCATCATTGATGAAACTATGAGTATCGAGTTATCTGAGAAAATTCCACAATAGAAGGAGGAATGGCCCAACATTCCTCCAGTTGTGATTTTCCCCTCCAAACAAGTTAAAGGGGTCATGAATTTTATATTATGTTTCTGAAGGTTAGCTTATGATGTTAGCAAAGATTTTTGGTGCCAAAAAAGTTCAAATATTTGTAAAAATGAGATTTTCCATCCTCCTTTTCCACTCTCTGTCAAAGAACACTACGTTTCAAGGGGCGTTACTTTCAGAAACACAAGTAAACACCAACTGACATGATATCCCAAAATGCGCATAAAAATAGGTAGTTGGAAAAATAGCTAATGACACACTTGGTCTCTTAATAGCGTTAAACATTTGATGAGCAAAACAATCTTTTTGCACTCAATCATTGTATGATTCACTCAACTGATTTGTTCAAAAACACTAATATATTCAGGAACTGATATATTTACTACTGATGCACAATGGTTAATCCTGCTTTGAATTGGTTTGGAATTATTTTATAAATACACAAATTAACTGGCAATATTGTATCCTAAGTGTACGTTACTCAGTATTAACTTCTTGTTTATTAAATGGTTGTTAAAAAAACAAAAAAACAATATCACACTCACACATGCTGCTGGTTGGAACATTAGCACCCTTAAATACAAAGTTTTATGACTTTTTTATTTGAGGTTTTTATGTAGGTTTTTTATAGGACGGGTGAAGATCTGGGGCCGTGTTCACAAAACATTTTATCTTACCACTAAGAGTTCATCTGAATGGCAGTAAAAGTTCTTAGTTAAGAGTTTTCTCTTTTCTGCTGAGACCAACTTTTACTAGTGAATAGAGAAGCTAAGAGTAAAGGCGGGGTTAACCTCGTTGCTATGGACTATGCACACAGTGATTGGCTGATGGGGGAGGAGTCTCTGTAAGCGATTTAATCATAGAAATATTGTAGAATGAGGTATCATGTTGCCATATTCAAATAAAGATTTTAAAATAAAAATGTTGCCATATTGAAATAAAGGTTTAAAAATGTAGGCTAAATGTCACTAACAAAACTATGTCTAAATGTTTGTGTCTCGAGAGAATGCAGAATTCAAGTTCAGTTCAATTCAATTCACATTTATTTGTATAGCGCTTTTCACGATACATATCATTTCAAAGCAGCTTTACAGAGAATGCATGTCAACATTACAATTTAAAGAATGCAGTTAGCAAATAATGTAATAATTTAGGGAATTAATTTACAATCACTGTCTTCTTAAGAGGCTGGATCCAAACTGAAGCTGATGTCCTCTCTAGTCACCTCGGGACGGGTGTAAAACAGAAAAGCAAATGGAGAATAATTAGCGTATCTGCTGTTCATAACATTAAGCAAAGATAGTCATGTGCAATTGATCTGATATGAGATGCATTATGTGAATGCTTGGCTAAAGAGATGCGTCTTTAATCTAGATTTAAACCTGGGTGAGCGAGTCTGAGCCCCGAACATTATCAGGAAGGCTATTCCAGAGTTTCGGAGCCAAATGTGAAAACGCTCTCCCTCCTTTAGTGGACTTAGATATCCTAGGTACAACCAGAAATCCAGAGTTTTGTGATCTTAAAGAGCGTGAAGGATTGTAGGGCAATAGAAGATCGGTTAAGTACACAGGAGCTAAACCATTTAGAGCCTTATAGGTCATTAGCAATACTTTATAATCGATACAGAACTTTATAGGTAACCAGTGTTGAGATGATAAAATTGGTGATATATGATCATATTTTCTTGACCTGGTAAGAACTCTAGCAGCTGCATTTTGTACTAATTGTAGCTTATTTATTGAGGAAGCAGGACAACCAGCTAATAATGCATTACAGTAATCTAGTCGAGATGTCATGAAAGCATGAACTAACTTTTCTGCATCAGAAATAGATAACATATTCCGTATCAAAGGACAAGTTGCTGTCTAATATAACACCCAGGTCTTTAACTGTCGAGGATGGAGTAACAGCACATCCTTCTAAATGCAGATTGTAGTCTGAGAGATTCTGTGTACAGGGTTTTGGTCCAATAAGTAATACTTCAGTCTTATCTGAATTTAATAGAAGAAAATTACTAGTCATCCAATGTTTTACTTCTTTAACACACTCTGTCAGATTGGATAATTTAGAGATTTCATCTGGTTGTATTGAAATATATAACTGAGTATCATCGGCATAGCAGTGGAAACTAATTCCATGTTTTCTTATAATATTGCCGAGTGGCAACATGTATATTGAAAATAGCAGAGGGCCTAACACAGATCCTTGCGGCACTCCGTAATTTGCTATCGTTATCTTAGATTTTTCCCCGTTTATATAAAGAAAATTGTGAGGTCTGATAGGTACGACCTAAACCACCGTAATGCCTGGCCCTGAATACCAGTGTAATTTTGTAGTCGATCTAGGAGTATTTTATGATCTATAGTGTCGAACGCAGCACTGAGGTCAAGTAACACTAGTATTGAGATATAGCTTTGGTCAGAAGCTAGAAGTAAGTCGTTTGTCATTTTAACGAGCGCAGTTTCTGTGCTATGATGAGATCTGAATCCTGACTGAAATTTTTTATTACTCCACCACCTGCGTGACATCATTAACCAACATGGTTAAACGACAGGTTTGTGACAATATGGTTTGGGGAAACAGTCATGACTAGCTAGTTGATTTGTTCAACGATGCATCATACTATGGTAGTTTAGAAGCGAGTTACGCCGTTGTACGGGAAACGCACCCCAGCTCGAGAGGAGGTATATATACACAGACGAGAGCCGACTCACCTATAGTTACCTCAACAGTTTTCTGCATCCCTTCGCCATCCCGCTCCTGGGGATATGGGGAGAACTCTGGATTTGTTCTAAATTCCAAGCTCGGAGCCTTTGATCCCCTTGGACAGCACGACAAATAAGCTTAATATATTTTTTTACTCTATTCGATCATTTGTAAGTATAAACTCACGAAAACAACTGCCACAGGCAATGGGACATTATTTATTTATTTAGATAAGATTTATTTTGGTGTCTCATTGTAGATTCAAATCTATGAATCAAAATATGTATTGCATTTATGAAGAAAAGGTTCAGCACCCAAGGCTCTATCGCTATTGCCTCAATGGCGTACATTGTCTTTGGGCAGATTGGCAGCAATGGTCATTATGATCCTTTGTGATTTTGTCTTAGTGACTTAAGGAGTCCTCTTGACTACTCCTAACATTTCACAGATTTAGGAGCTATTTTTTGCTTTGTGAAATACTCTTTGAGCAAAAATTTAGTCCTAAAATTAGGACTGACACTGCCATTATTTTTAAGAGTTTCTCCTAAATCGGCAAGTTAGGAGCTACTTTTAGACTTAAGATGTTTTGTGAATACAGCCCCAGATCTCAATGTAGGTCAAATAGTGTATATAAGGAAAGGAAAAATCTTTATTGGTTCTGATGGGCTTTTCAAATGCAGTTAACCTCGATTACCTTCTGTCTATTTTAGCTTCACCCCATATGCACACACTCTCTCTCTGACACACACAGCTGTAGTGACTCTTTTAGGGCATGAATCTAGCGGGTGATCTCCAGTGAGGTGACACAAACCCGTCTGGACATGAACACACAGGCGAGGTGATAGAGGACAAGGAACCAGAACACAACACCCTACTGAAACCTGGAGAGATGCAGATAGAAAACTGAGTTAAAAGATTTATTCTAGGTTAATTACAATTGTTAGATCATCCAATTAAGTATTACTGCCATTTACAAGATTGGCATGCTTTACACCAGGTTTGAGGTCAGGGACAACAAATGACACTGGTTGCTGTGTGTCTTGTGACTAAAATTCTTATAACTTCAGAAATCTTGGAATAAAGGACCATTGTATGGATCACATTTTATTGTATGTTTTTGTTATTTTTTATACTTAAGTTGGCGGTTAAAAACACTCTCCAATTGTATGGAAAAGAACAGCTGCAGTTTTATATTTCTTTAACACCCTAGTTTCATTGTTAAATATTCATAAAAAAAACATTTTATTTTTTAATGTAATACACATTTTACCACAGTCCTACTCCAAGTACCTGTAGCTTTACACCGTTCGATGTGTCCAGTTTTTTATTAATGTTTGTTTATTCGCTGATGTCGCCATCAAAGCTGCTGATTTTCCGTGGCGACTTCTCTCTCATCTCACAGGTCTGTCTGATAAGATACAAGAGCACTGGCTGAAATATCATCAAATAAAGATTCACTCTTAAGGAATTCATGGTGTTTCGTGAGTGTGCATTGATGAGAGAAGTGTGAAGAGGGATTAGCGGTCTTATGCTCTGTACTGAATGCACACGTGACCTGAAATATCACCATTCGCAGAATGTTATTTGACCTTCTGTGTGAATAAACATCATTCTGTCTTGTTGAGTGTTGGGCTTTACCACGGTCCTACACAACACATACATAAACACATCTAGATTAATAAATGATTTAATGGTTTTTGGAGTAACTAAAATGTACTGATGGTACTAACATGTACATTTCTCAGTAGCTTTGACGTTTTCAAAGTCCTATTCAAATACACGCTCTGGTATGTATTTTTACGACCCAGTCGCATTACGAAAGTAAAATGGATTGTTAATGTCGTTTCATGTTGTTTGGTTCATCATGAATGGCTTTTAGCTTTGTAAACTGCGGTTGCACAGTAGCTTCCCAATACTGTTCAATGGCAGAAGCAGTGATTTCAAACTGCTTCACTTAATGCTGTGCATTTTCTTCAAATTTGAATTGAAACATGCTATTAGCTCTGCACGGCTCCATGTATGAGGCCACGTGTCATTTTAGATACTCGATGCAGAGTCAGTCATTGAAACTGAAGACTATCCGATCTGACCTTATATCTTGAGGAACGGTGAAACAGTCAACAGTTCACTGGTCAGCAGAAGGTGCATTAGTCAGGAAAACTAGAACAGACATTACCATCTCAGAGCTTGATGTTTGAAGCCAGTCTGTTACAGACAAATGGGTCAATGACGTGACAGTCATTTTTTTGTCCAAAGGCCTTAATAATAATAAAAAACAAAGATATGACATCCAAAGTATGCAAGGCAGTACAACTTGATCTATTTTATTGAATCCAAAAGGTTTTAATAATATTTTGCTACATATAAAGGTATTTTTAAAGATTTTGAAGTGTCAAAACAATTGACTGTCTTTTTACACTCAATCATTGTATGATTCACTCAACTGATTTGTTAAAAAATGCTAATATATTCAGGAACAGATATATTTACTGATATATTTAACTGATATATATATATATATATATATATATATATATATATATATATATATATATATATATATATATATATATATATATATATATATAAATTCAGTTTAACTGTCCAAAGGCCGATATAGTCATTTCATTTGTGATTAAAATATCTTTAAATGTAATAAATATATATATACACACAGTACTGCTCAAAAGTTTGGGATCAGTAAGGTTTTTAATGTTTTTAAAAGAAGTTTTGTCTGCTCACCAAGGCTTAATTTATTTAATTAAAAATACAGTAAAAACAGTAATATTGTGAAAAATTATTACAATTTAAAATAACTGTTTTCTATTTGAATATATTTTACAAAGTAATTTATTCTCGTGTTGGCAAAGCTGAATTTTCAGCATCATTACTCCAGTCTTCAGTGTCACATGATCCTTCAGAAATCAGAAAAAAAAAGATATATATATATATATATATATATATATATATATATATATATATATTTTTTTTTTTTTTCTCTGGCATCATTTTATAACATAATATATCAACATAGTGCAAAAGGGTATTAAAATGTGTAGAAGTCGTTACTTTGTTATGAGAAAGAATATCCGGAAAAATTAATTTCATTGATGTCATTCATAGTAACTAATATAAAGGGGCCATTTTTGATCAAGTCATGTGGTCAATATCATGTGACAGGATGTGACATCATTCAGGCACCTGCAAAGCACCACATGGTCTTGAAGCAAAGTAACTAACTCTCTTTTAACTATTTGAAAAATTCATGTTTTCACTTGATCATACGCATGTCCCGAAACATCAGGTCATTCGGTACAACCGCTATAAAACATGGAAAATGTTTTAATATTTTAAAAACTTGTACTAAATATAAAATGTTTGATTGTCCTCTTGCTAGCTAGCTAGATATCAGCCTGTTAGCATTGTTTGAAAATATCGTCATTCGGTATAACCAAAAGTGTCATTCGGTAAAACCGAAATTTTGGTTAAACTGACTTTTTTGGTGACAAATTCTGTCCATCTTGTAATAAATGGCAAAAGCAGTGTTAATTGATTATAAAAACCACATAATCTCATTGTTAACACTTAATAAACCTTAATTATATCTCCATTATATTTTTTGACATTTTTAAAAACCTTATTCGTCAATGACCCAAATACAGCATACAGTAATAATCATTCTTCCTACATGATATTTTAATGGAAAAACTTAGTCTTAGGAAAAGTTAGTTTGACTTGATTTGTTAAAAGACCAATATGAGTTTTTCATTTTACATTTATGCATTTGGCATACACTTCTATCCAAAGCTAAATGGATCCAAGATATACAATTTTGACGTCACTGGCAATCAAAATTATTATCTTGGCATTGCTAGTGCTGTTTGAGCGACAGGAACATTTTTCATTTTTAGTATTTATAACAATATCTAGACCAATAGTTGATATAATACCTGTGTAAATATACGATTTAATAGTTTAATTACAGCAAATTAACATAATGAAATGGAAAATGTGTTACACAATGCAAACAAGAAAGGTGAAATGTACAATGCTGGACTGATTTAACTTTATTTTGAGATGTAATTTTTGTGAAAAGTGTTAGGCTCTGTCAGTTGTAACCCATCAGAGTACTTGTTAAGTATACACACTTTACTATAGTGTGGTGAAATGTTAAGTTAAGGCAAAATCCCTGTCAAATTTCTCCTCAATCCTCTTAAGGATTAGCAGTAAAGAACTTACTGCACATGCTTACCCTCATCCACACACATATACCTGCATGCAAATCAAAACACATAATCACTGTCATATGCTTTCTGCTCTATCATATACTGACACTGTCCTAAAACCTAGCGAACCGTCTCGCTGGTACAGGCTGTTGTCTTCTAAAGCAGCATCCCAATTGAAATGGAACCTACTGTAATAAGTGACTGATTTGTAATGCTGTTCATAGCAGCTCTGAGTGCTCTCATTAGCATTTTGTTAAGCTAATGGTGAAGTATTATTCTCTGAACTTTCAAAACGTCCAGTTTTTAAATTTTAATTTTTTATTTTTTTTTGGTTATGTGAACGTTAAGGGAACGTTCCATTTGATCATTCTGCAAAGATTATAGAAAGGTTACTTTTGAATGTTCTCTGAACGTTCTGAAACAAGTAAAAAAAGTTGAACATCTAGATAAATGTTTCGGGTAAAAACGTTCCATGAACGAGTAATTTTTTTTGTGCTAACTTTTTGAGAACATTATTAAAGAGCAGATAACTTTGAACTAATGCTCTATTAACCAGTGTTGCCAAGTCAGCGGTTTTCCCGCGGAATTGGGCTACTTTTACACTGTTGCCACGGGTTGTTTTTTCATGCCCACAGGTTGAATTGACCCAAAATAACATGATATTTAGTCCCTGGAATGCAAATGTGATTTTTACCGTGAGACCCCCCTGAAATGCGATTGGGCCAGTTTTGAGGAGCAATTGGGTGGGTTTTGTTGTGAAAACCTGGCAACCCTGCTATTAACGTCACTGGAAGAACATTTGTTCATAATGTTCCCTGTTAGCTCGGAAAGCTACCTACACAAAGAGCTGTTAGCATATTAGTATAGTTGCTATGAGCTGTTGAAGCAGTTCATCTAGAGCAAGGATGGACAAATTCAGTCCTGAGAGCCACTGTCCTGCAGAGTTTAGCTCCAACCCTAATCAAACACACCTGAACAAGTTAATCAATTGCCCCCAGTCCCCCTAAATAGGGCATTATTTGAGGGAACAGTCATTTTAGTGGTGTCTGAAATCTTAGTGGACATTATTGAGTACACTCATTCAATCCCACAATGCACCACAATAACGAGTGTACAGCGGATGTACGCCTAGAATACCCATAATGCACTGCAATAGTCGCATGCCGAATGAATTCCCGCGTCTTGCCAGAAGATGGCGCCCATCCATCAATCCATTCATTTATTTTACAAACCGTTCGTCCGCAGCATACAGCATAATAAAATACGTTTTTAATTGATTGTTACATTGTTTATCTAAGGTTTATACATAATTTCCATTACATAATTTAGGATAAATCCTTTCATCTTTCTACTGGAGCTGCAAGTTTCAAATGATTATTAAACAGCAAGCACAAACTAAGCAAAGGCGGCTGCCCAGATTCAGCCAAAGTCTTCAGGATTACTAGAAAGCAACAGGCAGGTGAGTTTATATCAGGATTAGAGCTAAACTCTGCAGGACAGCGGCCCTCCAGGACCGACATTGCCCATCCCTGATCTAGAGGCTCATTTGTTTCTGACAGTGTGCTCATATTTGTGGCGTCCCATGAGCTCTGGGAAAGGTGTGTGAGTGTGTTCTTGTGTGAGTGTGTGTTAACATCACTCCTGTTCACCGCCTGCTGAGGTACCAGCTGCTGTTATTTCATTTCAGTCACTCTGTGGTTTGTTAAATCAGTTAAAGATGCCATTTCACAGAATATAGGATTTTTCTAACTGTGTTAAAATAAGAAACTCAAAATTCATAACCAAAGTCCACGCAGATCATTTGTTCAGCAACTCAAACTTACCATCACAATGTACTGTATTAATATGAAGGAATGTTCCATATTGATTTTTTCACAGGTGTTTTACCTGTATTTGTGAATTGTGTTGTTTTTGGGTTAAAAGAGATGTCTGTAAACAGATAATAACCAGTACCTTTTTCACTTTTCTACAGAATTTTTTCTTTTCTTTTTTTCAATGTGAAGTTTGGTGACACACAAAAGTTAGCCAAACATAACACAGCTGATTTATGTAGAAGTCTTAAAGATACAGTAGATCCAAAGCCTGTTTGATTGTAAGACATTTCCGATTGACATTTGATTTGACATTTTAGTTTGCTATGGTGTGTCTCGCTCTGAACATGCATTGTGAAGATCAATGATATCCAGGCTAAAGTGGTCTAAAAAGAGATCCAAGTTCCCTTGACCAGGGTCAAATAAATGCTTTTTAGATTGTTTGTTCAATTTCATATGTATATAGTAAGTTTTTTATATGTGTATCAATGACATGACAGGTCATTTTTTTGTCCAAAGGCCTTAATAATAATAAAAATCAAAGATATGACATCCAAAGTATGTAAGGCAGTACAACTAGATCTCTTTTATTGAATCCAAAATGTTTTTTTAATTATATTTTGCTACATATAGAGATTTTAAAGATTTTGAAGTGTCAAAAAGTCATTCGGTTTAACCGTCCAAAGGTCAATACAGCCATTTCATTTGTGATTAAAATATCTTAAAATGTAATAAATGTATATATTTTTTATTCTGGCATGATTTTATAACATCATATATATTAACATAGTGCAAAATTGTATTAAAATGTTGTGTAGAACTCGTTGCTTTGTTATGAGAAAGAATGCCCAGAAAAATGAATTTCATTGATGTCACTCGGAGTAACCAATATAAAGGCACCATTTTAGATCAAGTCATGTGGTCAATATCATGTGACAGGATGTGACATCATTCAGACACCTGCACAGGACCACATGGTCATGAAACAAAGTAACTAACTCTCTTTTAACTATTTAAAAAATTCATATTTTCACTTGCTCATACGCATGTCCCGAAACGTCACGTCATTCGGTACAACCGCTATAAAACATTGAAAAAAAAACTTGTACTAAATATAAAATGTTTGATTGTCCTTTTGCCAGATAGCTAGATATCAGCCTGTTAGCATTGTTTGAAAATACGATGTAATTAAAAGTGTCATTCGGTAAAACCAAATGACTTTTTTGGTGACAAATTTTGTCCATCTTGTAAAAAAAGACAAAAGCAGTGTTAATTGATTATAAAAACCACATAATCTCATTGTTAACACTTCATAAAACTTCAAAATTAATTATATCTCCTTTGTGTGTTTTTTTTTTTTTTTTTACACTTTTAAAACCTTATTCTTTAATGACCCAGCTATATATTTGAACACTATGAAAATGCCCTGGTAAATTACTGTATATTAGATGTTAGCTAGATTCTAGTGCTTAAAGCCTTACTTGCACTACATTATAATTCTAGTATGTGATGAAGTTCCTGTTTCTACATGGAGTAAAAATAGAGCTTGTGAGATTTCATATGTCATATGCTTTATTTGCTTTTAGACTGCTTTTAATAGTTTTTTTGCTCTTTTGAACTTTGTGGTCTTCATGGAATCTCTTTTAGCCAGCAGTGTGAGCGGTCAGTATGTTTGGTCATAGATTGCGTTGTGTTGTTTGACCTCTAGCTGTCCTCTGTTCTGATCTCTGTAGAACTGGCGCTCAACTGTACTCTCACTGGTTGCCAGGACAACTGTGCTGTCACACGCTCCGGCCCCATGTGCTACTGCAAGAGCGGCTATGAGATCAGCCAGGACGGAAAGAACTGTAAAGGTCGGTTGCAGTGCACACACTCACACCAACATATGGACGCAACGAAATAGACATTAATGCAGATATGGAGATTTGATAATTATTTTAATTGTATTGGAATAACCAATATGAAGACTGAAACTGTTAGAATCATGTAAGAATCAGGTATCATGAAAGGAAAAATGTCAGTCAGCCGGTCATTGTCACAAATTATTTTTCATATCAGGCTTTTTTAAGATACTGACAGTCTGACTGTACAACAATCCATTACATGGATATTTAACATAATTACATAAATGTACAATTATTGTATTATTTAATATGAACTCATTTGAGAAAATAACGTCATGCCACACTGTCTTAGGACATAGAGTAACATCTAATTTTTCTCATTTTCTTACACTCTAAAAAAAGTTTCATTTGTTAACATTATTTAACAGCATTAGTTAACATGAACTAATAATGAACAATACTTCTACTGCATTTATTGCCCATTTTGTTTGTCAGTATTTTTTTGTCTTATTTTTTTATTTTTATTTTTTTGTAAAAATGTCCAAACATCTTTTAAACAAGTTAAATATACTGGTGTGACAATAATGTGTAAAATAATAAGACTTGTGATCTGAGAATATATCTAGAATGCATTTTTAGCATATTGGCAAGTTTTTACTTGTAATACTTACTTGTACTAAATTGTAAATCTAGTAAGTATAAAAGATTGTTTCTACCACAGAATAATAAATGAATGAATGAATGAATGAATGAATGAATGAATAATAAATAAATAAATAAATAAATAAATAAATAAATAAATGAGGCTGTTTATCTGTTATTGTGAATTTTATTCTCGCAATTGCAAGTTTATTTCTCACAGTTCTTAGAACTGCCAGATATAAAGTCGCATTTCTGAGAAATAAAGGCCCGGTTTCACATACAGCCTAAGCCAGGTTAAGATCTTAGGTCAATTAGGGTATTTAAGTAGCTTTTATAAACATACACTAGAAAAACACATTACAGGTGTGCATCTTAAGACAAAACAGTGGCACTGACATATTTTAAGATATGTCAGTACAAGTTACTTTCAGTTGAAACAGCTCAAACATGCATTTTAGTCTAGGACTAGCTTAAAGGTGCCCTGGAATGCTTTTTCACAAGATGTAATATAAGTCTAAGGTGTCCACTGAATGTGTCTGTGAAGTTTCAGCTCAAAATACCCGTAGATAGCCTGGATGCCAGAAGCCGCCCACAACATTTTGAGGTCGGGGAGTTCGGTCTGGACTCGATCCGTAGAGGAGTAATTATGCCCGAACAGAAACTGTTCGGACCAATCACATTGTCAGGGCGATGATTGACAGATTAACACCAGAAACGTAATCAGCCACGTCATCAAAGAGCGCTTGGGGAGTTTGATTGACAAGCGATCTAACCAATCAGAACGCCGCATCCGCCATTTTGTCTGACAAAGCAGTCAGGAGTTAGAAGATTAACCTCGGTGGAGTTAAACTTGAAAAATTGTGCATATTGACGTCTTTCCGCGTTTGAAACAACATTCATTCTCATGTTCATTCATGTTTATTTGATGCTATAAATGGACTAGTAGGAAGAGATGATCGGTTCACGAGCCTCTTGAGCTGAGGCGCTACAGCAATCTGTCACGATCATGGTCACAACCCATTAAAGAGCCACAAAACGGTTTTTATTGTTTGAATTTTTTAATAACTACACAGTTTGAAAGCTGGGACTTTGTTTAATATCATAAGTAACCTGCTCTGTCTCGTCTGTCGATGTGTTGTCAGTTTCCTCTTTGCTCCGCGATGTTATTTTCCACTCTGTGTGGCGTGACAGCACCACGGCTTGTCGGACAAAGCAACAGTAACTAAGGGGGGCGGGTCTTTGCGAAAGGTCAATTAGTTTACAACAATGATGGCTGTTGAAGAACTGAGATGTGTAGATTCCGCCATCGCGTCCGTTATAGAAGATATCGACAGCGCATTAATTTTAAAAAAGGGACAGAGGACCGCGATCAAGGCATTTGCCGATGGGAAAGATGTCCTTCCTACGGAATTCGGCAAAAGTTTGATTTATCAGCTGGCCCCGATGGTCGCTAAGAAGACTTCTGTTGACAACTATGTCGCTCAACATACGTCACTTACTCTGTAGCTCTGATTGGTTGTAGGTCTATCCAATTGAGGTCTTTCCTGGATCGGTTGAAATACGCCCCCATAATCAAAGCCCAATGGAGCAGTATCAGACTCATATTCGAACTAGAATTGAGTATGACCACGTCAGGCTACCCCGTAGATTTTACCCCATAGATAAATTTTTTTAACTGCCTATTTTGGGGCATCATTAAATATGCGCCGATTCAGGCTACTTCCCCTTTAAATCCTCGCGCTCCCACCCCCGAGCTCACGACTCTAAACACATTGCATAAACAAAGTTCACACAGCTAATATAACCCTCAAAATGGATCTTTACAAAGTGTTCGTCATGCAGCATGATGGGATCATGTAAGTACAGTATTCATTTGGATGTTTACATTTGATTCTGAATGAGTTTGATAGTGCTCCTTGGCTAAAGCTAACATTACACACTGTTGGAGAGATTTATAAAGAATGAAGTTGTGTTTATGAATTATACAGACTGCAAGTGTTTAAAAAATGAAAATAAGGACGGCTCTCTTGTCTCCGTGAATACAGTAAAAAACGATGGTAACTTTAACCACATTTAACAGTACATTAGCAACATGCTAACGAAATATTTAGAAAGACAATTTACAAATATCACTAAAAATATCATGATATCATGGATCATGTCAGTTATTATCGCTCCATCTGCCATTTTTCGCTATTGCTATTGTTCTTGCTTGCTTACCTAGTCTGATGATTCAGCTGTGCACAGATCCAGACGTTAATACTGGCTGCCCTTGTCTAATGCCTTGAACATGGGCTGGCATATGCAAATATTGGGGGCGTGCATATTAATGATCCCGACTGTTACGTAACAGTCGGTGTTATGTTGAGATTCGCCTGTTCTTCGGAGGTCTTTTGCACAAATCAAATTTACATAAGAAGGAGGAAACAATGGTGTTTGAGACTCACTGTATGTCATTTCCATGTACTGAACTCTTGTTATTCAACTGTGCCAAGGTAAATTCAATTTTCAATTCTATGGCACCTTTAAGCCTTGTCTGTGAAACCGGGGGTATATCTTGCAATTCTGACTTTATAACATGCAATTGTGATTTATAAAGTCTTCGACTTTATAACTATGAGATATAAACTCACAATTCTGAGAAAAAAGTCTGTTTTTCCTTAGAATTGGACTTTATAACTTCTAATTGTGAGTTTATATCTTAAAATTCTGAGAAAATAAGTCAGAAATGCAAGATATAGACTCATAATTGCAAGAAAAAAAGTCAGAATTGCGAAAAGTCGCAATTATCTTTTACTTTTTTTTTTTTATTATTTGGTGGCAGTATCAAACTTTCATAAGTATCTAAGAAAGATGTTATCTTAAATAATACAGTTTCTCTGAAAGGCATTTTTTAAGGATGCTTGGATATTTCACTGTAAAACCAGACAAAAACATTGATGTTGTTTTATTGTGTCTGTGTGGGTTCAGATTTTGATGAGTGTACGGTGTACGGCACCTGCAGTCAGACGTGCACAAACACAGACGGCTCATACACCTGCTCCTGTGTGGAAGGTTATCTTGTCCAACCAGACAACCGCTCCTGCAAGGCCAAGAACGGTAAGACAAACATAACAGTCCAAGATAAGATAAAAATAAAAGGCTTCTCCATTTCCGTTCCCCTCACATACATGCATCCGAATCAGCCAGCAGTTTAATTCATTATGATTGGCTGAACTGTTATTATATTTGAGATGAAACAGATGTCTTCCTGTTGCCGTAGTGCCTGTGGATCGTCTCCCCGTGTTAGTGATTGCGAACTCTCAGAACATCCAGATCACGTCTCTAAGCGGCTCCAGCAGCCCATCACACATAAGCACAAAACAGACCACAGCCATGGACTTCCTGTACGCGCAGGAAACGGTGTGCTGGATCAATGTGGGCGACTCCCCTGCGGGCACACTTCTGAAGTGCGCTAAGATAACAGGACTCAAGAGCTTCACAGATGAGAGAACCATCAACATCTCCCTCAGCTTACACCGTAAGTCACGCTGACGTCATTTCACATTGCAAACCACTTTTTACGCAGTTATAATTGAGGAAATTCATGCTAATTAATGAAGATGCTTACACTATGTTTTTGAGATAATTTGGTGACGATTCAATTAAACTGTCTTTAAGGTCTGTAAGGTCAAATGTTCATCACTTCCACTCTGAATTATGCCATAAACAGTGTTTTTTTTTTTTTTAAAAAAACAACACGCTGCATGTTTCATCATTATTACTGTTGCATTCAGCTTTAAAGGAACAGCAAAACACCAAACCTATATGACTTTAAACAGATTTGTCAACAAAATTAAAGGATTAGTCCACTTTCAAATTAAAATTTCCTGATAATTTACTCACCCCCATGTCATCCAATATGTTCATGACTTTCTTTCTTCAGTCGAAAAGAAATGAAGGTTTTTGATGAAAACATTCCAGGAATTTTCTCCATATAGTGGACTTCAGTGGCCTCCAAACAGTCAAAATTACAGTTTCAGTGCAGCTTCAAAGGGCTTTAAATGATCCCAGACGAGGAATAAGGGTATGATCTAGAGAAACCATCGCTCATTTTCTAAAAAAAAAAAAAAAATGTATACATTTTAAACATAAATGCTCATCTTGAACTAGCTCTCCTCTTCTTCTCTATTTTAATTTCGGCAGTATAGACACTGCTAAGTGTATTACTGCCCTCCTCAGGTCAAAGCTTGAACTAAATTGTCATATACAATATGCTAGTGCAAGTATATAACAATTTAGTTCAAACTTTGACCTGTGGAGGGCAGTAATACACTTAGCAGTGTCTGCACTGCTGGAATTCAAATAGAGAAGAAGAAGAGAGCTAGTTCAAGATGAGCATTTGTGTTTAAAATGTATAAAATGTTATTTTTTTTTTTAGAGAATGAGCGATGGTTTCTCTAGATAAGACCCTTATTCCTCGTCTGGAATCGTGTAGAACGCTTTGAAGCTGTACTGGAACTGTAATTTTGACCTTCAACCGTTTGGAGTCCATTGAAGTCCACTATAATCCTGGAATGTTTTCATCAAAAACCTTAATTTCTTTTCGAATGAAGAGAGAAGGACATGCACATCTTGGATGACATGGGGGTGAGTAAATTATCAGGAAATTTAATTTGAAATGTGAAATAATCCTTTAAAGGGTTAGAGTTCACCCAGAAATGAAAATTCTGTCATTAACTACTCAAGCAGATGTCGTTCTAAAGCCTTAAGACTTTCGTTCAACTCCGAAACACAATATATGACAATATTTTCAATGAAACGTGAGAGATTTCTGTCCTTCCATTCCAACAAACCTTTCAAGTGCCAAAAAAGTTCAAAAAGACATCGTAAAAGTAATAAACATACAATAAACATAATAAATTCACATATAAACGTACTGTACATAGAGCACATCAAATATGGTAAACGAAAGCTCAAACGTGCTTGATTGACACACCAGAACCAATGAGATTTGATATTGCATGTCACATACAGTTTGGCTGCAGTTGACCATAATTGATGTTCCGCTTGATTCATATGGGCTACTTTTGATGCTTTTATATACTTTTTGAGGCTGGAATGTTTTGGTTGAATGGACTGGATCGGAATGGAGGTTTCATTAAAAATATCTTCATTTGAGTTTCAAAGAGGAAGTCTTGTGAGTTTGGAATGACATGAGGATGTGGAAATGATGACAGAATTTAATTGTTATTCACTGATAGTCTTTCCCTCTGCCATAGCTCTCAAATCTCATTAATGTATGCGGCGCAATGTCTTTTACAGTTATATTTATTCATTCACTAGATGATTTTTATCCAAAGTGAGGAACATCACATGCATTACGTTCATTTATGAGACATGTGAGAAACGATACATTTTGTTGTCATGGATGTCAAACCTGGTCAGACGCTACTTGAGCCGTGCAGTTTGATGAAACAGAAGTGCGTGAATGTTCAGCTAAACCTCCTTTGGTGTTTCATGGAAGAAAGTCATAAGGTTTTGGAAGGATATTTTTAGGTGAGCTATCCCTCTAAATATTGTTTTTCTGTCTTATAATCTCATCCTTATGAAGTTCACAGTACTGTGAAATAGTTTTTAAGTGAAAACATTGAGCAATTGTCTGCAACTGAATGAAAATATTTACAATATTAATCATCGGTCTGAGCATTAGCATGAAGGCGGCAGTTCAAGGTGTGTGTGTGTGTGTGTGTGTTCAGTCCTCATGCAGAGTGACTTCACATTGCTGAGGCTCAAAGTACATAAAACGTACATTTTCCTTTCATTCTTCCTGCTAAACCGAGAGAGGGAGAGTGAAACAGAGTGAGAATTATAGAGCAGTATGTGTGAGTCTTACCCATGATGCCTGCTGAAACATATGTCTCAAGTGGGTTACTGCTGAATCTTATTATTATATTCACCAGGGTTGTAACCACAGTAGGCATTAGAGGACCACCATATTCCCAACAATATTTATATTAATGTTCAACAGAAGGGCTTTAACCCGTCTTTAAACCCTGAAGCCTACTGTGTCACATTTGATGCACAAATTTCAACATCAAAACGTCCACCTTCAGCTCCTGGTTCACGTGTCTTTTTGCTGCAAATCTTTACTGATTTTTATAAAGCAAGTGTAAGAATAACTTTTATATATCTTTAGTAATATTTCAAGAATTAATTCAAGATCAATTTTGTTTAGGAAAATCATGTTCAAGATCTATCAAATATGATCCATCAGGCTTTTGAGAAATGACCATTTGTCATAAATCATAAACCTACACTGTAGAAAAAAACTCGTTAAAAAAATGGTAAATGACTGGCAGCTACGGCTGCCAAACAAAAATGAAAAATGTCTGTAAAATGATTGTTTTTGCACTTTATTTGAACTAACATATTTTACTTTAATTTTACGGGGGTGTTTTGGCAGCCGTAGCTGCCAGTCTTTTACCGTTTTTTTTTTTTTTTTTTACAATGTAAGAAATTATTTAAATATAATCTTACTAAGACATATTATTGGAAGATATAGAGTAACAACTGATATTTATATGCATTTTATGTAAATAGCCTTCTGTATTATAAAGATCTCATCAAATTACATTACAGGCGATCAGAATTTAATCTTGGTTTTTGGCAAGCATCTGCACCAAATTGTATATTTTTGCTCAGTTTTTTTCCTCCATATTCTGACTATATCATATTATATGAGCCATAAAAGACAAATATGATATTTAACAAAAAAATGCACATGCAAACTTTTTTATATATATTTTGTCTAAGGGTTCAATAAACTGTTCCATGAATAATATTATGAATTATATCTCTGAATATTATCTCTGAATATAATATTTCTGAATATTGTCAGACTTTACAGGGTTAACTGTTCCGTCGGTTGCACTTTATTTTACAATACGTGCACTTACATGTACTTACAATGTACTTACCTAAGAAAGTACTGGGTATTATAAGGTAACTACATGGGTGGGTTAAGGTTAGGTTTAGGGGTAGGTTCAGGGTTAGTACCTAGTTATTACCCAGTTATTGCAATTACGATAATAAGTACATAGTATGTACATGGGGAACAGGACTGTAAAATAAAGTGCTACTGTTCCCTCGGTATCAGGTTATAGCTTTACAAAGTACCATTTATCTTTACTAACACTGAACAGAGCCGTTCATTGGTGATCATCTTCAGGAAGTTAAAAATCTCATATTTTCCTTTTGTGCCATCTGATAGAGTCATTTATTTGCATATGCTGTAGAGTTTCACTCTACAGTGATCAATGCTGCTGTTAATTGTACAATAAATGCATCATTGACATGCATGGTGCAGTGCTGCTTCAGCATATTTAGCTGCTGTCTAAACTGGATTTCATGTGCTTAGATGCCGGTTTAAGATCACCTCTGAGTTTTCATGAAAGAGATGAAAGGTTGAATGAATGAAATAAAGAAGCATTCTGGGAAATAAGATTAAAAGATTTCAGAGGGAAGGAAACAAAACAAGTTTGTGTATTGTTTGGGAAATGACCAGAAACTGGGATTGACAGATTTGCCAGGATTTACAACGTCAAGAGAGTGAGAGAGATGAGCTGTTCTTATACCACAGAGACAGCATTTAAACACTTTTTCAAGGCATTAAAGAGGTCATGATTTGTGAAATGTTTTGACATGCAGTATAAGAGGCCATTAAACATGAGAGTTTTACAACTGAAAGCGATCAAAGAATGCATGCAGTTCATGACAAGCCAGTGTGAATTCTAAGGCAGCATTTCCTGAATGCACTTCCTGCAATCCCAGAATGCATTGCAAATTGTTAGTGAAAAAATAAATCCATCTGTATAGAAGTGTATTGCATTAATCAAAAAACATTCTTGTACTCTTGTTTTTTCTTTGTCCCTGCTTTCTTGGTCATCTTCTATAGTTGGATCAGTAGTGTAGACAGGAAATGTCTGTGTTAACCTGGAGTGCATATTTTGGGTCTTACAACAACGCTGGCACTCAGTAACCGTCCAGATGGAGATTTAGGCCATAAACGTACTCTATGCAAGAATGCAGACATGAACGAATGTTTGTGTTCTCTCATACTTTCGTAGAGTGTCTTAGTTTGAATGCTGCAGTGATTTCCAGGTTCTTGGCAGTTTTAACATGTTTCTCAGACACACGCTCACGGGTCACAGGTCACAGGGTTGACTGCGGCACTATGCCCTCACTAGGAAGCGATAAAGAGATCATTGGCTTCCTGTCGCCTGTTAAAGATAAAGCTGCCTGCTGCGTGTGTGAGGAAGAAAAACTAAAGAGAGAATAATAATGAAGGGGTGAAAGTGACAATCTCAAATAATGACCTTGGAATCGATTTAGAGTCTCGAGTTAAAACTTTTCTTACAGTAATTTAATAACTTGAAATAGTGTCATCAAAATGATTTGGTATTTTCATTGCGTATTATTGCAAAATTTTCCATATAGTTTTTAAGATATCTTTTTAAAATGACTTTCTTTTCCAGAGAGCTCATAAACCTGAAGCGTTCGTGTAGAAATACAGTCGTGAACCCAGGTTCAGATCTCTTTTAGCTGGCGGTCTCTGGAAGGGTCACACAGGAAATGTGTTTGCCGTGATTCATGACCTCAGCGTGACATGCAGATGAGACGACCAGATGTTTTCCACTCTTCTTCTTTTCTTCTCTTTTATTTTTAACACAGTGAAGGATAGCGCTGTGTTCTCTTTTTATTTCAACAAACTGAAAGATACTATTGTAGAATTCATGGAAACAGACGTTTTAATGCATGAAGAAAGTTTACCTCACTAGTTAGAAATCACAAATGATGGTATTAGTATATGTAAATCTGTAATGTTAGATGGCAATATTAATATGACTTCTATACATTGAGTTTTAACACTTAGGTTTGGGCTATTCAAACAGTACACTTTCTCACATTAAAAATCAACTATGGAGCACCACAAAATGTAACAAGACTGTTTTGTAATGAGAAGTCGTTGTTTGTATTTTAATAGGCAAATACTTAATCCTCTTATCAGCATGATCACAGAGGGTTTTTTCACAGCCTACCTGACTGAAAGAGCTCATTATGCGGCTCATTATGCAAATCCTTTGTCTTCTCAGGTGTGAATCACAGCATTATTCATGATGATTCACGCCTCCATGCATACTGTGTTTCTTTTTAAATTTAAATGTCTTAGAATTTAAATTTAAATCGCTCTATTGTTTTATATGAACGAGTAGGCAGGATAATTTTACATCATTTTGAAGCAAAAACTCTAGTCTATAACCTCCAATACCCAGAAGTCATGTGAACACAGATTTTAATAAATTTTTTTGGCCTTATTTCAGTGACTTAAGTTTTTTGTTTTTTCTATAACCATGCATAAACGTTATTCCTTCAAAAACACAAACATGTACATGCATGTTCCTCACATGTTATGGTAGCCTAGTTTGTGCTGAATACAGTGTAATGACACTTTTGTCATTTATATGTTTATGAACAACTGAAAAAAACACAAATGTCAAGGCATGTCAAAACTTCTCCAGGGCCCCAAAAATCCTCAGACCCCAGAGGGTTAAAGGATTAGGATAAGGCCATTTGAACTTAGTCTTTGCACGTTCGCTTTGTAAACCACCCTTTTTAGGAGGACTTGGGTACCGTTCGCAGATGTGCACCCGATTTCGGAAGCGTTCACATCCGAAAAGAACATGAAGGTTTTTGAGGATCAAACAAACCCAGGTACGCACCAAAAGTGCTATTGTCAGTTTAGTTTGAAACGGGGCATGGTTCGCATGGAAACTTGGTAATGTGAAAGCTGTCAAAGCGGACTCTGCGAGCGATCCCAGAAGTAAAAAATAAAGAAGGTGTATCTGAGTTCGGTTAACCACAAATGCTCATCTGTGGCACTGATTCTGCATGAATGTGAAACGCATTACTTGAATCTCGGTTAGAAAGGTCATGCTTGTTTAGATACTGTAGTAAAGTAACCTGTGTATGCATTTTAGCCAGTGGCGACGTCACTAATTCAACAAAATGCATGTAGGGGATGACAGTGGCGATGATTTACCTTATATACAATACGAGCGAGAGAGTGAGCATGTACTGTAATCATGCAGACTGAATGCAAATGAACAGCAAATGAATTCCTTGTAATACGCTGTATCCTCGAAAGAGCCGGTTTGCAAGCAGCAGAAAGTTGCCTTCATGCAACGCATATACAGTAGACGCAAGTGTTGTTGCATCACTCTGCTATGCATAATAGCATATAATTAATAAAGAACAATATATTGTGAAACCAGTGTGAAACCAAGTGTGAAACCAGACTGTGTGAAACTCGTGCTCAGACTCGGACCGCAGAAAATGTGCTAAATGTGAAAGCCTCTTAGTTTTTTTTTGAGGATATTTTTTATAGGATACTGTAGACATATACATTTGATATGCTGAAAACTAGCTCATTTCATCAGTGTTAATTTCATTGACAAATAAGTTTCATCATAATTTTCATCAACAACTTTTTTTCACTGACAAAAACGAGATGATAACTAATTTAAAAAAAAAAAAAAACAATTTTGAATGACAAAAACTATGACAAAAATCTATTAACATTTTCGCCAATGAATAAAAATGAGACAAAAATGTTAGGGAGGGATGATTTGGGAAATAGATCCAGTCAGAATGATGTCCAGCATGGTATATGCGCACATTTGAATTATAACGTGCTGATCTACCCAGTGGGACACAACATACCTTTGCATACACTTGCTGCATTGTCTCATAAAACATTAAAAATATAAACGTCTGGGAGAAAGAGAAGAGCAGATATATGGATAAATTCTGAAAAAGTAAAAGACACGTAAAGAGAGCTCAATTTTGTCAGTTTTTCTGTGCGCACACAGAAAGCCGTCTCTCAGACATCAGTGCACAAGTACTAAATTGAGTTCTCTTTTACATCTTTTGACACTTGAACGGACAAATACACACAAAATTATGTCTAAATGTCGGTTTTGGCAAGTATTCACATTCCTGTTACGTCTTAAGTGAACGCAAACACAATATCGGATGTGTATCAGTGTATTGGATCCGTGCATTCTGCCTTAAAGTGACATCAGTCTAATAAACCTGCCACTGTCTGTCGTTGATGTTAATCAAACAACAAAAGAAAAAGAGAAAAACACTCAATGTTCTTGACTGAATAATGTTAATAGCTTTAATAAGGATTCATTTATATTTAATGTATACAAATAAATATGTCTGCTTGAAAGAATTAAGAATGTTGGTATGCAAGTTGTTATAAAGAATGCATATATCATGGATTGAATAGACCATGTTCTTGTTCCTTTATAAATGGTTTTATTTAATTTTAAGATAAATAAAGACATGTTATATGTCACAGCAGTTAAATCTGTGTCTGTATTGCATATTCAAACCTTAATGTCATTAATTAACAGGATTAATAGATGTTTTAGAGAAATGCTTAATTGATGCATTATAATTTAACTAGACCTATTAGATTTTAGATGACTAAAATCTTATGATATTTAGTCTACTAAAACTAGACTAAAACAATTGCAGGTGACTAAAATATTACTTAAACTAAATGGCATTTTAGTCAAAAGACTAAAACTAAATTAAAATTTGCTGTCAAAATGAACACTGCATTTCATGCTACACTGTAAAAAAATATCCCAGTAAAATTTACGGTAAAAAACCGGCAGCTGTGGTTGGCCAGAACTTTACCGTAAAAAATACATCAGCAACGTAAAAAACAAATCTGTTAAATTTACGGTAAAATAACGTATTTCATTAACTGATATAATGTTAATTTACCAACCTAATGAAGTACTAATATCTGTTTTGTACCTTTATAATACACTGACAGTCACCAATCACAGTGGTGATAAGAGTCACATGATGAATCAAAGTTCATCACAAGCAGATTTTACACAAGCTGAGAAGGACAACACTAACATATAGAAGGTGCACACAGTGTCATTCACACACACACTAAACACCATCATGGTAACATGCATGAAATTTTAAAAATGCAATAAACATTAATTTAACAACATTAGATGTAACATAAAACCCTAATGTACATAACTGATTAGAAAAAAATTAGAAAAACTAAGAAGAAACATTTATTTCAGTTATTTCAACGAAAATATATCAAATGTGAAGTGTCACGCAGGGAATTGTGGGAATGTCAATTTACGCTTTTTCAATGTAAATTTTACAATGAATTGTTATTTTTCACTTCCAAAAACTGTGAATTTAACGGTATTTTACCGTAAAATTACATTAAATGTACCGTTAGATCTATTACAGTTATTCACCGTATATAGTACGGAAACTTTCTGTAAACCAATTGACAGTTTTTCACCGCAGCATTTTTACAGTCTTTTACTGTTAAAATCACGGTCATTTTTTACAGCGTAGGTTCATTTTATGTTAAATATCAGTTTATCAAACATATCTAAAAGGATTAAAAAAGAATTCTGTACTTCAATTTGTTCTTCTAATGCTTTAAAAGAAATCATGGAACATCAAAGTGTACTGTTTTCGTGGAAAGTGACTGGTTGTTCCATTGGAAAGAGTTTCACATTTTGTTTTTGACAGTGCTTTTGGCTCTCTGAATCACTCAAACACACGTGTGCCTCATATATGTGGCCTGAATCTGCTGGGACGGGTTGAGTTCAGCCAGTGAGATACAGTATGCAGACACTCCCCATTAAACAACATTCTCTTTGGACTGCACTTCTTCCGGAAACCATTATCCGTATGTCCATATGTGTCTGTGTTTATGTGTGTGTTTTATGAGTGGTTTGTGTAGGTTGCTGGGGTTTGCTGCAGCATATTTATATTCTGTTTTGTGGAACATTTTCCAGACGCTGTGGTTGACATGAGGCGACCCAACCCCCATCCGTCTGCGGCTCCGGAGCTTTATCATGAAAACATAGAAAACTGACATGTACATGTGGAGATGTGATGCTTACGCCACCTCTGTTTGTGATCTTTACGTCATCACTATGATATCTCTTAAATAAATGCATGTGTCTCGTAGTATCTTGGAAAATATGGACAAAAATGTCATGCACATGTTCATCAGAGACTGTGAGTGTAATTGAGTCGTGGCATTCCAGTAAAGTCATTTCTTGCACGTTAATTTGGTGTGTCTCAGCATAAATAGCGGAAAGACAGGATGTGCAATGAAGTAATGTGGGTTAAAGCAGAAGGGAGCGGCTCTCTGACATACGGTCTGCATGGTACAGAAGTTTCCGGAAAGCCTCTTAAATAGTCATGTGCTTGAATCGGCTCACGCTCAACCGCGTCGCCGCACATTTCTGGCTCCGCCGACATTCAGGGCATTGTTTTGGTTTTAATCTCTCTTTATCGAACCCTTACCCTATTTCTCTGGCAATCTGTGCTTTGCTTGACCAAATCTCATCTGTGATCTTTATAGTATTCCAAATCTCACACCAAATTTCTTTTATCACTTTGACACTATAAGGCTTTTGGATCAGACTAGAGTTTTCACGTCAGACTTCTGTTCATTATGTTGCTGTGCAGTGTGAGTCAAGTTCTTCTGTTGCAATTGGAAGCAATCCAACCTAACTGGCAGAGGTGAACTGCTATTGAACTGCTATTATACATATAGTGTAATGCATTTTAATGTCTCCTTGTCTTCAGAGAAATTGCCTTCAGTAAGTAACTGAATGGGTTATAGGGACGATAAACCAGACAAAATCAAGATCATGTGGGTTAAAATTTAATTGTACAACCATAGGGAAATAACATGAGTAAAAAATTAAGCTAACAACACTTCACATTTTTTGCTTCTTCTTCTTCGAAGTTATTGGGAGTGATGAGCAGCCACCAGTTATTTTGTATTTGTCAGTATTTTTTGCCTTTATTTTTGTTAAAGCGATAGTTCACCCAGAAATGAAAAATCTGTCATTATCTGTCATTATTTACTCACCCTCAATTTGTTCTAAACCTGTATGAGTTTTCTTCTTCTGCCGAACACAGAGAAGATATTTTGAAGAATATCGGCAACCAATCAGTTGATCTGCCCCATTGACTTCCGTAGTAATTTTATTCCATGCTATGGAAGTGAATGGTCCCCATCCACTGTTTGGTTAACCGTATTCTTCAAAATATCTTCTCTGTGTTCAGCAGAAGAAATAAATTCATACAGGTTTGGAACAACTTGAGGGTAAGTAAATAATGACAGAATTTTCAATTTTTGGTGAACTGTCCCTTTAAGTCTATTTGACAAGAGACAGAAACAATAAGGGACTGGATTCGGACAATCCGCTGCCACAAAGTTCAGGGTCTATTTAAAGCAATAAGCCTGACAATCCATGGTTTACAGTGATTTTACAATAGCAAAGCACTGTTGTTAGGCACAGGGCTTATTGCTTTTTTAAAAATTGGTACTACAGTACATATATCCTGCAAAGTTTCATAAATATGACAAAAAATTTAATTTACTGATAAATGCCAAGCAATGTAGTATTTACAGTGGGCCAAAGGGTGGAATCAAAATTGGACCAAGCAGCTTTGTCCGTAAAGTGTTTTTTTTTTTTTTTTCTATAAAAGTACAAAACCGCAAACAGTAGAATCCAACTGTGTCAAAGACATCCATCTAGAGCCAGTGATTCTCAAATAAGGGATCGGGGCCCACTAGGGGACCTTGGCAAACTTCCAGGGGGGGCCCAGAAATCTTTGAAATCTGAATTAAAATGCTAAAATGTTCAATATTAAACAGAAGTTTTATTTTTTAATTTAAATTTATTGCAAAAGAAATGCATTTTGGCTTAGATAGAAGGGACTTCGGATATGTTCTTGGACTAAGGGGGGCCTTGGAGTCAAAAAGTTTGAGAACCACTGAAAAACAATTAAAAAGCAGTGCAGTGAATCACAAAAACATGTTCCGGGTGAACCAGCATACATGTAATGCAGTAAAGAAACAAGTCTTAATTGAGTTTTTTATCCTACTACTAGCTGTGACCATGACGAGCGACAGGACATTTTGTCAGTTGTTTGGGTTCTATTTCTGCTGTGTCATGCTGGGTAGTCCCGCCCACAGTGAAATCGCATTGGTCCAAAATCCCGCTCCAAGCATCAAATATGACTGACTGGCTGTGACTGTCACACAGCATTTTGCTTTCGGTGTGGACAGAAATATTACTTACTTAATAGCTGTAAACCTGGCTGGTCAGTACAGAGATTGAGAGCGAAAAAAATGGCAGACCACTTGTCATATTGTCAGATGCCTTTAGTTTTGAACTCGAGAACTCATTCCTGAAATGTCAAGGCCATTTGAGCAACAGCTTTAAACAAACTCTACTATTAATAAAATAAAAGATGTAAATACAGACCTTTGTTTGTTAGGCTCAATGTATTTTCATATGAAGCTGAAATAAGAGCTAGAGCAATAAGAGTGTTTGTTTTCCTTCAGTGTAGAGGGAAGGTTGTGTCACAAATGGAATTTCTTACCCTCCTTCCACTCAGACCTACCATTTTACTAGGAATTACAATGAGACTGAAGCCAGGTTCCTCAGCCCACTGTTTCTGTGGTTTGTCTCTGTGGCGTTCCTCTATTCTTGCATTGTTCAGATGGCAGCTGCTTTAAGACCCATTCGTCTACCTCAACCGTCATTTGTACACTTGCTCTTTTCTCCAATCTTTGGTGTTTTTGATCTGTGTTTTTAATCACTGGCGTTCAGTCCGGGCAGCTGGAAAAGTTTAGGCAGGGACTCGGCTCTTAAATAAACAACACCTTTGGGGATACAGCCCTTGATTCCGGTAAACGTCTGGCCCTTGCACAATGGCCAATTTTCCTTTGTAGAAACAAGAGAGGCCAACACTGTCTCTGTCTCCTCCCCTGAGCCTTCTATCTCTCCATCTGTCTGGATTTTCCTGCATCTCCTCCTGTACCATTTTACCCAACAGTCATGGTTTCTATGCCTTCCTGTGCCACGTTTTTAAAGCCACTCTAATGATCAAATGTGCAACATCCCATTAAAAGTATGATTAGTAAGATCTTGAAAATATCTGGGGTTAAAGGAGGAGAGGTTCAGATACATTGAGATGTCTGATATTTTAAGGTCAGAATGAGGTGGGAGGCTGCAAAGGAGCAAGAATCCACAGTTAGTCACAGCGATCGCAGCTGTTAAAACAACTTTTTTGGAAATTGTGTAACATGTGCACATGCCTTCAGATAGTCCCCTGACTCAGCTGTTTCAAAGAGAAAGAGCGTCATTGTAGAAGTGAAAAAGAGAAACATGGATGTGGGACCACTGTATTATTATTAGCACTGTTTTTAAATAGAGTCACAGAGTCATCGAACCACAAAACTGCATGATTTGGTACGTGGACAGTCAGTGCCAGTCAGGCACCAGTGTGTTTATTTGCATATAAATGAACGCATGCTTACCAATTCTTTTATATTTACTTTCTTAATAAATGCCTTTATTATTGATAGGACAGTAAGCAGACAGGAAGCAAAGTGGTAGAGGGAGAGGAGGACGGGACTAGGAAATGTCAATTGAGCCGGGACTCGAAGCACAACGGCACTACATGTCGGTGCTGCCCACGAGGCTATCGGTGCCGACTTCTTATTGTCAAGATTTGGTTGAGGGTGGAGTCCAAGTCAAGATCTAATTCACATTCTCCCAAGGTCATGACCGGAGCAAAAACATGAAAATATGGTTTGAGTCCAAGACTACCTTTTCATGGTTGTGGCCTTTGTCTTGTCTTGGACTTGGAAACATATGGACTCTGTCTTGACTCGGACTCGACCATTTTCTGGTCTCTGTCTTGACTCAGACTCTTATGGGGCACATGAACAAATAAAACACATAATGTTTTACCTACATTTCTCTCCACTCCCTGTTCTTTACAGATGTAGAGCAGATGGCAATCGACTGGCTTACGGGAAACTTCTACTTTGTTGACGACGTGGATGATCGAATCTTTGTATGTGATAAGGATGGAACCACATGTGTGACACTGTTGGATCAAGAACTATACAACCCTAAAGGCATCGCTCTGGATCCAACCATGGGGTATGAGCATTGTCAAGCTCACTCTTCCTCCATGTACACAATTAGCTAGCTGAATATTTAGCAGTTACCTTTAAAAACCAAAGTATTTGCTAAATGGTGAAAGGAGGTGTAAGTGTACTCATGTATAATTATTACTTCTTTCTCAACATTACCTTCAACAGAAAGGTTTTCTTCACTGACTACGGGCAGATCCCAAAGGTGGAACGATGTGACATGGATGGACAGAACCGAACAAAGTTGGTGGACAGTAAAATTGTCTTCCCACACGGCATCACCCTGGACTTGGTCAACCGGTTGGTCTACTGGGCTGATGCTTATCTGGACTACATCGAGGTAGTGGACTATGAGGGCAAAAACAGACACACCATCATTCAAGGACTGTTGGTAAGGAGCAAATACCAAGATCAGATGTTTTACACGTGGTTGCATTGTTGTGTATTGCTCCAGAACTAATTTCTCCATTGTTATGAATCACTTAAATGACAAAGTGTTGCAAAATGTAACATTTAGCAATGATGTGGTTTAGGACCTGGTCCTGATTTAACTTCCCTCTTTTATTACCCCTACAAGCAACATTATTCTGTAGATCATGCAACGTCAACTGGCGGCCCGCCAGGGATTTCCATCCGGCCCCCAGAATAATACTGAATTCAGGAATAGCCTTGTAAGAGGAAAAGTTTAGGGCTGGTCCGAATACCATTTTTTGATGAGCATCGACTATTCGAAGCTTCGGAGAGAGGGGCTGAACATATTTTTCTCTCTAATAAAGGCAGGAATCTGTGTCTGTATGTCCGTTTGCATTTTTATTATTTCGAGAACCGTTCATCCAATCGACTTCACAAGGGAGTGCAGTGTCGCATTTGGTGCAATATAGATGGACACGCGAGAAGCGACACATTCAGAATTAATAAACTTATGCTCCGAGAACGGACACTGCACTAGTGATATAAAACGCACACACACAGGTCTGTTAAATTAAGCAATACTTTTAAGGTAGTCTAATATTTTTCTGACTAACAAATTGACACAGAAATTTAAATAAAGAAAACGAAATTAAGTTAAATTAAAAACGAGATTAATTTAGATTGATAATAACGAGTAAAAATGCTAATACATTTTGTTTCTATTATTCTATTTTCCACAATGTCAAAGCAACAAAATACAAGCTTAGACATGCATAAACTCCGCTGTTCTGCGCTCTAGCCAGAGAACACTCCCGTTGCTGGAACTCGCGTCGGTTCTATTACTAAAATGCACGCGTTTTCTGTGTGGCTCGAGCGCGCCTGAGACGCGTGTCTCAGTGTGCAAACTCCAACTGTTAAATATGGGAGCCGAAATAAAAACGGACACGCCACGCAGCTGAGACGCTCACGCAGCCAGTGTGTCGCCGGCCTTATTCAAGGGGGAATGAGAACCGTTTTTTATTTTTAAATCTAACTAAACAAAAAGCCTTCTGAAAAGTAGCTTGTGCCATAGCCTGCCTTCAGTCAAGAATGACAATAAACGCGTTCTCTCATTGAACATCTTTTATTGTTTCACGTGCTCATTTTTTCACAAATGTCAAAATTTTCCTTGCCTGGGATTTGCGCACAATTGCGTGACAGTGATGGACAGCTTGACAGCCTCACAAATATGAAGCCTAAAATATCGCTATCGCCCCCTGGTGGCTTGCTGCAGTACAGGTAATATGTAAAAATAACATAAATTTGGAATTAGAATTAGTATATCAAATAATAACATATTAGGATACAATTCGAATTTTATTTTATATTACGAGTATCTGGCCCTTACAGTGTCTGCAGAGAAAAATTCTGGCCCTTGGACAAATATAGTTGATGACCCCTGCTGTAGATGAACATGATTTCCATCTTTTAAAAAACACTTACAGTGAGCAGATAAAGATCCCACACACCTTCAGAATGTGCCATCCATCCAGTCACCCAAACATCCATCTGTCCTTCAATCATCCAATTATTTTGTCAATCCAAACTTTATTTCATCAGCCCTTTACCTCATAACCATCTGCCCAGTCCATCCAAGTCAAATCATGGTTTATTTATAAATCACATTAAAAAAACAAACAGATGTTTTAACAGTGTTGTACAATAGAGAAACAATGCAATGAAATCCATTCAAACATCCATCCATCCATCCATCCATCGTAAAGTCGGTCTGTTTATCCATCCATCCATCTATCCATTCACCGTAACATCAATCTGTTTATCCATCCATCCATCCTTCCATCCATCCATCCATGCATCCATCATCTATCCATCCACCATAAAGTCAGTCTGTGTATCCATCCATCCATCCATCCACCCATCCACCCACTGTAACGTCAATCTGTTTATCCATCCATCCATCCATCCACCATAACATTGATCGTTTATCCATCCATCAGTTCATTCATCCATCCACCGTAATGATCTGATCATCCATCCATCCATCCATCCATCCATCCATCCATCCATCCACCCTAACGTCAATCTGATTATCCATTCATCCTCACGTCCATCCATTCATCCATCCATCCATCCGTCCGTCCGTCCAACCATCCATCCATCCATCCATCATAACATTGATCGTTTATCCATCCATCAGTTCATTCTTCCATCCACCGTAACGTTGATCTGTTCATCCATCCATCCATCCATCCGCCCTAACATCCATCTGATTATCCATTCATCCTCACGTCCATCCATCCATCCATCCATCCATCCTCACGTCCATCCACCCTAAAGTCCATCCATCCATCCATCCATCCATCCATCCATCATCCACCATAACATTGACCTGTCCATCCATCCGTCTGTCCATCCATCCATCCATCCATCCATCCATCCACCATAACGTTGATCTGTTTATCCATCCATCCATCCATCCATCCATCCATCCATCCATCCAAACACCCAGCCATCCATCCACCCTCATGTCCATCCATCCATCCATCCATCCATCCATCCATCCATCCATCCATCCATCCATCCACCATAACGTTGATCTGTTTATCCATCCATCCATCCATCCATCCATCCATCCATCCATCCATCCATCCACCCTGACGTCTATCTGTTTATCCATCCATCCATCCTAATGTCTATCAGTTTATCCATCCGTCCATCCATCCATCCATTCATTCATTCATCCATCCATCCATCCATCCATCCATCCATCCATCCATCCATCCATCCATCCATCCATCCATCCATCCATCCATCCCCTTTACATTTCAGCAGCTGTATGGAACCTTGTGAGTGTGTCTAATAGCAGCTAGCTTTATTTACTGTGATAAATGCTTTAGTAGATGGGAGAGACAGTGGTTTTTCATTAGTGCTACTGAGTCATTTTATTAAAGCTATTTCTGTAAATATATTAGCCTGATTTCTTCATCTCTGCATGAGTT
Source organism: Megalobrama amblycephala (assembly GCF_018812025.1). NCBI lineage: Eukaryota > Metazoa > Chordata > Actinopteri > Cypriniformes > Xenocyprididae > Megalobrama > Megalobrama amblycephala. The sequence continues at coordinate 9,985,658 of NC_063064.1, read as the reverse complement.
ATGGATTTAGCTGCTCAGCCCAAGGCTAATCGGTGTGTTTATGTGCATGTCATGCTAACTCAAGCCAACAGAGCAAACACAACTTTCCAAATAATAGAAGTAATTGAATTTTTTTTTTTCTCAGATTGAGCATCTTTATGGGCTCACAGTGTTTGAGAACTATCTATATGCCACAAACTCAGACAATGCCAACATGCAGCCTAAGACCAGCGTGATCCGTGTCAATCGATTCAACAGTTCAGATTATCAAGTGGTCACCCGTGTGGACAAGGGAGGAGCTCTACATGTTTACCACCAGAGACGCCAGCCCCCTGGTATTAAACTCTTTCTCATCTATTGCTCAGCTGTATAGACTGAACCGGTATCATATATAATGGTTTAAAATGCAGCCACTACACTGAAGTCAAGCTCCAGCTCAGTCTAACTCCTGTTATTCTTCTTCAGTGCGGAGTCACGCCTGTGAGCCGGATCAATTTGGGAAAGCTGGAGGTTGTTCAGACATCTGTCTGTTGGGCAACAGCCACAAGAGTCGGACGTGTCGCTGTCGGTCTGGCTTTAGCCTGGGCAACGATGGCAAATCATGCAAGAGTGAGAAACATCACAGCCATTCAGATTCTACTTCTGTCTGTCTATCAATTCATCATCATTCTGACTTACCGTAGCTTTGCCTAGTTAAAATGAAAAAGTTTGATCGGCTCAGCTTTATTAAGCATTTGTTATTTCAAGCTCTCACACACTTTTTCACATAGTTCCTTAGCGATGTCTATGCATATCATCTAGACTGGAGGTTTGACCCACATTTTAGCTGAATCAATCAAAATGATGAAGGTCTTTACCATTTACCCCAATATTGATTTCAAGCTGCTTTGAATATGCAATGAACTGTTGGTAAATATTGATTAGTGAATTGTGAGTGACCTCTGAACACATGACCTTGAAAAAGACAAGAAGAGGAGATTGGAATTGATTGTAAGAAACGTGTGTTAGTACCGTCACCATAGACTCACTGTTCACTAAATAAATGCTTCCATTAAACTGGAAACCTACTTGAAATGTTTTTTTCAATTCAATTCCTGGTATCTAATTCCCAGAGCCTGAGCATGAGTTATTCCTGGTGTACGGGAAGGGTCGTCCGGGCGTTATCCGTGGTATGGACATCAACCCTAAAGTTCAGGATGAATACATGATCCCCATCGAGAACCTGATGAACCCTCGAGCTCTGGACTTCCATGCACAGAGTAACTTCATCTACTTCGCTGACGCCACCAGCTATCTGATTGGCCGACAGAAGATTGATGGCACGGAAAGAGACATCATCCTTAAAGAGGGTGCTGAAGTGTTCATTTTCATTTCCAATTCATCTTATTGCTGGTGTTTATTTCTCATGTGCTTATGGGTGTATTGTCTTATTATGTATGGTTTTCCAGGTATTCACACTGTTGAAGGAATCGCTGTGGACTGGATGGCCAATAATCTCTACTGGACAGATGATGGTCCCAAGAAGACCATCAGTGTTGCTCGGCTCGAGAAAGCTTCTCAGACCAGGAAGACTCTCATTGAGGGCAAGATGACCCATCCTCGAGCGATTGTGGTGGACCCTCGGCACGGGTGAGCTCTAAATCTCCAATAAGGTTCAATTGTATAGCAGTTGTTGGGTTATTTGTGGGCTAATAAATGAATGTCATATCATCATTGCCTAAAACTGCCTTAACTGTGGTAAAATTACTTTAATTAAGAACTATGCATTTTGAAAATGTTTTATCTCTTTCAGCTGGATGTACTGGACTGACTGGGAGGAGGACCCAAAGGAGAGCAAGCGAGGGAAGATTGAGAGGGCCTGGATGGACGGAACCAACCGGAACGTTCTGCTGACCTCTAAGACGGTTCTGTGGCCCAACGGCCTGAGTCTGGACATCCCTCAGGGCATCCTGTACTGGGTGGATGCTTATTACGACAGAATCGAGATGGTCTATCTCAACACCACTGCACGCAAGGTGCTGTCACACCACTGATCTAATAGATGATGTGCACATATGCACATATATTTAATGGATAACAAATAACAGCTGAAAACACTAGAACATCATATTTACTCGCCAATTGTCGATGTAACATCTTCTTTCTGCTTAGACGGTTTATGACGGACAGGAACTGAACCATGCCTTCGGTCTGTGCCACTACAAAAACTTCCTGTTCTGGAATGAGTACCGCAGCGGCAGCATCTATAAACTGGACCAAAACACCAAAACGGTCACTTTGCTACGCAACGAACGGCCACCCATCTTCGAGATCCGCATGTACGATGCCCAACAGCAGCTAGGTAATTATAGAATGTTATTTGCCTTGGATTTTTGTGTTTTTAAAAAAAAAATCCAGCATGATTTGGCTATGGAACATTCATCAGATGTAATTCTTACATGTGTTCATCACAGGAAGTAATGCGTGTAGAGCAAACAACGGCGGCTGTAGTAGTCTGTGTTTAGCCACTCCCACTGGCAGGTCATGTGCCTGTGCTGAGGACCAATTACTGGATCCCGCAGACAACATCAGCTGTAAAGGTAACGCAAGTGTACACTGCATGCATATTTACAAATTAAATAATAATGTGTTATTAATACAAGCAAATTATGACAACCGGTCATTTAATAATCTATTCTTTGCAACTGATATTTATTATATTTAAAACACACGACAACTTGCTGAAATACAAATGTGACATCTGTGCATTTATGAAAAATACCACTGCCAAAATGTTTAATGCTTTCATGTTACTCAACATCTATTACAGAAATGTGATATTAAAATTTAATGTTGAAGGACAGAATTCACAAAATGTTTAATAATTTAAGCTTTGAACTAGATGTTTGCAATTATTTATTTAGCAAAATATCCTTCCACTCATTGGTGTGTCCAGGACGCACATGAAATCGCCATTCCCTGCGTTGTGTTTTGACGCAGGACGGCGATTGCGAGTAAATTTTCTGTCATCCTTATGGTAATATGAGGAAATTTTAGAGGAAAATACGTTTTTAAATGAATTTGGCCATTGAATCATACTCAAAACACAAATAATGGTAGTTTGTAATTATAACTGTAAAACTGTGCTTTCTGTATAGTATGAATGGAATACGGATATACTACATTCACCATGTTGTCATTATCTGTGAATTCAGACATACTACTCTTTTCTAGGGCTGCCCTCGACTAAAGATTTTTCTAGTTGACTAGTTGTCATTCATTTAAACCATTAGTCGACTAATCGCGCATTTATATTAATAAGCCATAAATCATAATATTGAGCTTTTAATTGCCTATATATAATACACAACCTAATCAGCGTTCAAATGCATAAAGCTTGCCACAGCACGCCGGCAAATGTAATGATTGAGTACATAACCTGAGGATATTTATGGTTCGTTTAAAAGTATACATTTCGATCTTTCTATAGATATATTTCTTGTGTCTGTGAGGCAAGTATACTCAAAGTTTCGGTTCATTTTTGTTACGTGCTAAAGTTCACTGAGACCGAGACTGCAGAACACACATTCTGATTGTTTACAGTGTTTTACAAAAGCACAACATTTTGCTGTTATTGTGAGTTTACAGAAATAAAAGTGGACCCTTTACAGTTTGCATTACGACCAAAATGAGTATTTTAAGTTAAATGCAAGTGATCGCACCGGCACCTCCATGTCATGCAGTAAGCGTGCTGTTTCAAGTGAAGCCAATGTTTAATGACAAAATAATCTTATACAATTCACGCACTACATGGATGAGTACATAGTGTATAAGTGCATAGTGTATAGTGCGTCATTTGGGACGCAACTAAAGTCTTCTCCTTTGTTTTATGAAGGGTGGCAACCAGCATTAAGGTGCAACACCACCACCTACTGTGTTGGAGTATCAACCAGACAGACAGTTACTGGCACTGGATTATTTATGATGATGTAATGTGTAGCATTAACTATAAATACAATCAGTATTTAATTTTTTTTTTTTTAAGTATCAAGTTATGGTCAGTACAAGTATATTGCAACACTTCTAATGTGGGTATCAAAGGTGATTAACTATGGTGGTTTGGATGTAACTTTATACTCTGAATGGTTAAAAATGGCTTTTAAAGATCTGTCAATCATACTGCCAAATAAAGCTGGATAAGAGTTCATTCAGTCCTGACGGAGAACAACGTAAGAAAAGCCTTGCTGAGCAGAAGCAAATCTGTTTGTGCCGGCTGCTCGATCATACTGTCAGATAATGCATCATTCTTAGGCTTTAATCTGTGGCTGACTGTTGATACAATCAGATGAATTCAGCATCAAGCGGTTTGGTTTTTGTGTCTGAATGTTTGAAACAGAAACCCTTCAGATGTATTTTTTCACAGAGCTTGGCCTTCAGCAGAATTATTTACATTTGTGTGTGTGTGTGTTTCTTCACAGCGAACCCATCGTACATTCCCCCTCCGCAGTGTCAGCCAGGAGAGTTCGCCTGTAAGAATAACCGCTGTATTCAAGACCGCTGGAAATGCGACGGAGATAATGACTGTCTGGACAACAGCGACGAGACCGCTGAACTGTGCCGTAAGAACACACCCATGTTGTACGTTTAAACAACCTCTTTGCATGAAGCTTCCACACACATGCAGTGGTTGTCGTTTGTCCATCTGTAGATCAGCACACATGCCCTGCAGATCGCTTCAAGTGTCAGAATAACCGCTGTATCCCCATGCGCTGGCTGTGTGATGGAGACAACGACTGCGGCAACGATGAAGACGAGTCTAACACTACATGCTCAGGTGCACACACACACACACACACACACTCATACAGTCAATTTCTGTTTGCATTTAATCTGAATTTGCAACACTATGACGTTATTCACACTAAGCCCAATGATTCACTCTGCAAAGACTGTTTTAGTCGGAGTGTAGGTTGGCAAATTTGATGTTAACTTGGTGTTTCTATGGTGTGTTTTTGCCCTGTGGAATTTTAGAAATTAAGTTCTTTTAAAACACACTTCCATTACTTTATTTAATTTGTCCACTTTAATGTCAGTGGACGTTTATGAAGCACAGGAGAATTGTTATTTTTTCATAATCTTGATCTATTTCGCCAAGACCAAATACATTAATATTGCCATATCCATTACCATTCGAAGGGGCTGTTATGATATATTATATTAGGTTGAATTCAGGATAATTGGGACACTTTTTCTAAGGCAAAAAGTGTCTAAATCACCCTGAATTTACCCTATATATATCATCATAGTTATTGAGCCCTGATGCTTACTTGTTGATACAGGTTTTAGTCCAGCCTATGATGTGTACTGACTCCAATAAAAATGCAAAAGCTTAAAAATAATCAAATATAACATCTATAATCAACACCCTCATACAGTCTGATGAGAAATGTCTTCTCACGGCATGTCCTAACCAGGCTATGTGCGGGTAAATGCAATTAAGTGGAGTTGGGCTAACAAAATTTCACTATTGGCAGAGCTTTCCTGCACAACACGATAGAAATAAATACATGTTACCCACAAAATGCACCTTTCGGTTACTTATCCATCCATAACCAAACATAAACACACAAGTCCAACAAACTTTGCCATAGTCCATCTCAGACATGAAGTGTGTAGGTTTAAATTTACACTAAACACACCATCTGATAACTGGAACTTTGAAAAATTGCTGAAAAATAAAGTATAAAGTTATCAGCTGAAAATATTTTTCTGTGATGTTGTCATGACCTTCTGCTAAACTCTGAGTCAGCTGAAATGTGCTCTAGACAGCCCTCTATATATATAGTTTATCACACACGCTATAACTGACGCGGTTCTGGGCTCTTCAGCAAACTGTTGTACTATATTTGACTTCATGGCTGAATTGTAAGGTTTGCGCTCTTTAATTTAGACCTTATCTATATTAAGGGCATGGCCGTCTATGATACTGCATTTGCAAGTAACTCTAGACTGCAATGTAGTGTAAAATTTGGTCTCACACGGGCACTACTTATTGAACAGTTTCTCATAATGGGCACCAGAATTTAGGGGTCTGACACGTGGCACCAAATTAAAGGTGATAAAGAGGATATTTTTGTCGACTGAGAAACCAAAGACTGTTACTGAGTTTTTGAAATGAGCGCATGCGTAAGAACAACCCCCCCCCCTCCTTTTGAGGGAAGCCTCCCAAAACTCTGCACGAGTATTGGAAAACGAGTGTTTACCACCGGCATTCGCTGTGTCGTGTTATTGGATTCATTATGTCGGACTCACCGCAGGTACTCATAATCTGCAGTTGTTACTCCTGTCTCCTGACAAAAACATCGCATGCGGCGCCTGTGGAGTGTGGAAAGTTACTGGAGAGCTCGTCTCTCACAAGGAACGTCACGGCAGTGATTGACAAGCCAGAGGGCCAATCCGCGCACGTCTCTCACAAGGAATGTCACGGCAGTGATTGACAAGCCAGAGGGCCAATCGTTTACGCGATGATCGCGTAAACGATTGGCTGATGTTTTTAAGGCCCTACCTCGTGCACAGATGATGTATATTAATATTATTCCTTTTAGTGCACCTAATAAATAGTCTTTTATCAGTTAGTTTCAAGTAATATTGCAAAAATGTATAAAACAAAACATCCTCTTTAGCACCTTTAATATTGTGAGTTTTGTTCAAACTCCCCTTAAAGTGAGTTTGATGCTCTTATTGCTGCTTATGTTCACTTAACCAACTGTTTATGTGAATACTTGCCAAGGCGGGCATTTTGACATAATTCTGTACATTTCTAACTGTTTAAGCACAATAAGCCGTAAAAAAAAAAGACTAAACTCGCGAGCTGTATGAGAAGCAGCTTTATGTGTGTGTGTTCTGGGTATGAGCACACAGAAAACTTTAGTAACAATGCAACACTGGACCGATTGAGAAAGTGACAATTATGTGCAAAAGTCTTGTATCGCAGAATGCAGCTCACTTGTGGTGATGTGAAGCCATGTGCACATTTTTGAAAGAAAGAGAACAGTGCTGAATCACTCTTGCTATTTGTGAAACATCTCAAACAAAGTTTTCAAATTACTGATTTGATCTGATTATCTGTGTGGATTATTGAACCTACATGCTATAGTGAATAAATGTTTGCAGGAAAGCCCTGTATATTACATCTAATGCAAATTAGAAAATCATATACTGAAACACTCTAATGCCAAGGTCTCTGGAAGGAGGTTCGGTACAGTGATATTTACGTTCCGCTTGATCACGTGATAAGTCTGGTGCCGGCGACGTCGTTTAAACAGCCTTGAACACAAAAAGCTGGCAACTCTGAAAGAAAAGAAAATCAAAAAGTTCAGATTCACATAAAAATCTAAATTCAGATAAAATATAAGAAATAACAGGGAAGCTGAGTGCAAAAAAATAAATAAAAACGGTTAATTATTATTAATATTATTTAAAATTTTCATGAATTTGTCTCTTCTACTACTTGAAGATTTCATGAAATGGTTTGACAACACAGTTTTCTTTTTTGTGCTGACATATTTCCTACAGAAATCACACAAGGTTTGTATTTCCTTCACGTGTTAGGATCAGAAGATCCTACTTCCCACTTTTGAAGTTATAATTATGCGTGTGTATGTTTTGTTGTTAGAGACAGTAGGAAACAAGTCATTTTTTGTCCAATGCATGTTCTTTTTTGTGTAAAAAATGTACAATACACAACAAACAGTTACAGATATCCATATATAAGTACTGTGCATTATACATGTATATTTCAATCATGACAACTCTCAGAATAGTTTTAGCATGTTAATGGGTTTGACAATGTTAAAGGTCCCGTTCTTCGTGATCCCATGTTTCAAACTTTAGTTAGTGTGTAATGTTGTTGTTAGAGAATAAATAAAATCTGTAAAATTTTAAAGATCAAAGTTCAATGCCAAGCGAGATATTTTATTTAACAGAAGTCGCCTACATCGAACGACCAGTTTGGACTACATCCCTCTACTTCCTTCTTTAATGACGTCACTAAAACAGTTTTTTGACTAACCTCCGCCCACAGGAATACACAAGAGTTGCGTTTGTAGAGTGTGTTTGTCGCCATGTCATCGAAACGCTGTTATTTTCATCCCGCAGTCCAATCACCGGGTCTGATTCCGGCTCAAATTGATAGGGTAAAATTAAAGACATGTTTACAATAACACTGAGCGCATGCATCGCCACGTTACGGTAAGAGGCGTGACCTTTCCGGGCATGGTTCGCTAAGCTGCTGTCGAATCACAACACAGGAACCGCTGGCACAATCGGAACTCGTTACGTATTTCTGAAGGAGGGACTTCATAGAACAAGGAAGTCATCAGCCCGTTTTTATGACAGTGGAAACAGCGGTATACAGATAAGTAAATTATGTGAAAAATACTGTGTTTTTTTACACGCGAAACATGAACACATGTTATATTGCACACTATAAACACAATCAAAGCTTCAAAAAACCACGAAAAACGGGACCTTTAATGTATTTGGTCTTGGCATACTAGATCTTCTACACACACTGCTGCTGCAGAGCAGGTACTGCCAATAGACACACTGCTGTGAGCATGTAAGATATACATACATAAATCACATAGCAGATTTAGACAGGTGGAGCTGGGGAGGTAGAGGGCTCCATGACCAGCTAACACTGAACCATACTCTTTAAATGTTCAGCAAGTAATCTCATTGGCTTCATAATCAACACAGACCAATCAGCGTGTGCCATGTAGTAAATTCAGTTAGATTCAGTTTACATTTCCAAACAATGATTTTGTCATTAATTGTAATAATCTAGAGATTTTTGCATGCACAAGGAGTCCAACAACACTCGACCCAAAACAGATCTCACTGTGATTGAGTTGGTCTGGGATTACATGAAGCAATGAAAGAACTGAGACCATGTCTGTCATATTGAAAAGGTCAAGATCTTCCTGTAAATACAAATAAAATGAATAATAATACAAATAAAATGAATGAACACTGTAAAAATGAATAAATTCTTATTATTGCACAATACGCATGACTCCACTTATAAAACAGCATTTTTTCAAACTCCATATTAGGTGCTAAAATGTCATGGCAAACATGTTGAAGATGAACTGTTTCCACAGAAAAGCTGTGGGGAATGGATTCCTGTTCTAGGAAGAGAAGGACTGTATAATTTGTACTGTAAATCTGCTGCTTAAATACTTTTAAGAGTAAACTGGCATGCAGATGACCCGAAGGCTATAACACACATGCATTTAGATTTTAATGCGTTCAGTTTTGGTTCTCTGTTGCAGCTCGGACGTGTCCTCCTAATCAGTACTCGTGTGCCAGTGGCCGCTGTATTCCCATCTCCTGGACATGTGACCTGGATGATGACTGCGGGGATCGCTCCGATGAGCCTGCGTCCTGCGGTAAATGATGTTACTTTATGTTGGTGCCAACTTATTAAAATTGATGAATTCAGCATGCATTAATATGCATGCGATACTTTTAGAAAAACTAGTTCAGTGCTTGTTCCAACTTTGAAGGAAATGTTTTATGACATTTAGAATTACATTTTGTTTTTACTAGGTTTATTTGTCTATTTAATGGCTCATGAAAAAGCTCATTTTTGATCAATTAAATTCAAACCTTCTTATACTATTACTGTTTTATGAGATTTGCCATGTTATCATTGATTGTTTATGATGTTGTTTGTGTCGTCAGCATACCCAACCTGTTTCCCGCTCACTCAGTTCACCTGTAATAACGGACGCTGTATCAACATCAACTGGCGCTGTGATAACGGTGAGCTTCTGACGTGTTTTTCTTCTCTTTTGTTTTTGTGTCCGTTGCATTTTTTCAACAGATTTCCCTCATTTGTCTTTGTTGATCATTTCATGTGTCTTTTGTGTAACGTCATGTCCTCTTCTCTTGACCATTTGCCCCTCCCCCTGTGTCACATGGGCTGTGTGTTGCAGAAAAGGATTGTGGGGACAGCTCTGATGAGTTCAATTGTCCGAACCCGACCGGTTAGTGCATAGATCAACATGCACCATAAATTTACTTGTGTCATAACATTATAATGACGTCTCAACAGGATTTCAGGAAATACCTATAAAGCTGTTGAAAGGTCTAAAATATCTGCAGCAATTCATTATTTCTAAAATCCTGCCCCAAAATGGTAAAAAAAATAAAATAAATAAAACGCCCCTGCCCATCTCACTTTAACTAACATCACTATTAACATCCATAAGAAGAGATTTAGCTTTAAAATATTAACCAGTGTTCATTCCCAGTGGTGCATGTGTGATCTATGCAGTTTCTGTGATGTTTATTATTCATTTTCTATTGTTACAAAATTGTTTACTGTGTGAAATGTGTCTAAAAACAAGCTGCCACATTTACCATGTTATATTAATATGAAATACTCAATATTAATATTGATGTCACTTGTTTGTGTATTTGTATTACAAATTAATTCTATCAAATCATAGTCTATAGCTCACATGGGTATTCCATGTTGGCCCAGTACAGTATGTATATATAAAAAAAATGTTTCCCAGCATTGCTGTTACTTTTATATTGGTAAAGTATTAAATGTTAACTATACTTTAAAGCGATTGAAACTTAGTTTTTAGTTTCAGTCAAAAGTTTGGACACACCTGTTCTTTCTTTGCCATTAATAATTTGTCATCAAATAGATTAAAAGAAATCAAAACTGTGAAACAATGCAAATTACAGAATGGGAATTTTGCAGATTTTTTTAATTTTTATTTTAGGACTAGTTAAGTTAAACCAAACGAAAATGAGACATTTTAGCAACTAGCTGAAACGAAATAAGCTTACATTTTTAATATTTTATTTCAGTTAATGTAAATGTTTTTTATGGTTTTAGTTTTCGTTAACGATAATAATAATCTTGACAGTTTATATTTGTCTCATTTCAACAGGTTTGTTTTGATTGTAAGAAGCATGAATTTATTCAAGTGTGTCCAATCCTTCGACTGGTGGTGTACTTCAGAATATGGCTTACTTCAAACATTATATTTTAGGGGATCAGAGCATACATTTGACAATTTAACCTCTTCCAGACAATGACTGTGGTGATAACAGTGATGAAGCCGGCTGTAGTCATTCATGCTCCAGCGCTCAGTTTAAATGTAACAGCGGTCGCTGTATACCCGACTACTGGACCTGCGACGGAGACAACGACTGTGGTGACTACAGTGACGAGACCCACGCCAACTGCACTAACCAGGGTGAGTTCATGACACTGATGCTTTGTTCCACACCATGCCAACCTAAGCAGAAAACTTATGCTGCAATCTAAGAAACCACATTTTGGACTAAATCTGAGGCAGTATCAATGTGTTGAATTGAGAATACATGATGATATGCTTTTGGCTCAATTGTCAGTAAGTGAAAGAAAGAAATAAAAGAAGCCATTACTCAGAAAGAACCACATTAAGGCACATCTTGAGGTAATTAATGAGGAATCCTTGCGTTCATATACACTACTGCCATTTTTACCCAAAAATAGACCTCTCTCTCTCTCGCTCTCTCTCCTGGGGATAAACGTGTTTGCCAGCGGCTCTGTTAGCACTAGAGTCAGATATGAGGCACATTACAGGGTGATGATGAATTTAAAAAGGGATTATTACAAACAAATCCCACCTCACAAAACCACCACAATAACAGTTTTATTCGCCTTTGGAGCACTCACAGTGTTTACCTTTGTTAATTTAGCAGATGTGACTTGCAAATGAAGAATATAACAACATAAGTGATGCATCCTAAAGAGACAGTAACATGAGAAGTCAAGTCATCTTTATTTATATAGCACTTTATACAATAAAGATTGTTTCACAGCAGCTTCACTGTAATAAATAAGAAAATAAGAGAATACAATAACAGAATGCAAACTTAATCAAATATAAGACGAATTCAAGTTCTGCTGTAGGGCAGCTCTACAAAGACAATAGTGTCCTTATTCAGCTCAAGTCAGTTCAATATTGATTCATTTCAGTGCAATAACTTGCAAAGTTCATCAATTATGAATCAAATTCAGTTATAAAGCAGCTCTACAGAAGACATGGCTTCATCATCCATCTCAATTCAGTTCAAGTTTTGTTCTCTTCCAAAAAAAAGCACGTTATTACGACCTATATTTACGTTTGTAAAATCATGCTCCCTCTAGCTGCCATAAAAATAATCACAGTGTCGTGTTACGTCTGTCGTCATGAAATGACGTATGACTGTCGTTAGCAATCAAAATGTGTGTTCATTTAAATGCAATGTGTGGACTTTTTACACCATTTCTCCTATTTCCATTTAGCAAAACTATTTTTTTATTTATTAACGACTACCCCTACCTCACCCCTAAACCTACCTTTAGTGATTTATAGTGCATTTACACTTTGAGCACATGCATTCCCTGGGATCGAACCCACGATCACATGATTGCATATTGTTATATATTGCAATGCTCTGCCAATTAAGCTATGCGAAACCTGACATATGACGCAGATAAAAGGGAACAATGCATTAAAATGAAAGTGTCCTGTTGTCGATAGGGGCGAAACTTTAGTAAACACTCATATGGGTCGTATTTCTGGGAAGTAACAAACGACCTATATAGGCGTATTGGTTGGAGAACATGTTGCTTCCAATAGTATCAGTGTAGTCAGATCAATAATTTTACTAAATATTAGTGTCTTTTAAGAAGTGGCACAATACAAATAAAATCCAAAATTCCTTAGAAAATGTAAAGCTAAAACAGAGATGTAGGCTTGAAGCAGTTAAACAACAGAATGTACAACAGTGAAATAGCAGGAAATTTGCTCACTTCGTGATGTTGCAAAAGTGTTGAATTACTAGCTAGCTGGGAAGACGCGGAGTTCTGTCTTCACAAATTTGGAGATGGAAGTGCCATTCAAGGTATGGCTGCTTGTCATTGGTGTAGCATTAGTAGGACAATCAGTTTGCCTGTATATTGAAAAGAGGAGGGGGCCAAGTACCGAACCTTGAGGTACACCCACAGTTTTTGATGGAACTTAAACACTTCTCCCCTATCTAAGCCTACCTATCTGTCTAGGATTTTTTACAGAGTGTAAACTGTTAACAAGCAGCTTAAAACTGATGAAACTATCGATTGTTCACAAATGTTTTCACCCAAATAAAAATATATTTGTTTGGACATTGCTATACACTCTCTTTATAATTCCTCTTTTTTCCTCTCGACAGCAACCCGTCCTCCCGGTGGCTGTCACACAGATGAGTTCCAGTGTCGTGTGGATGGGTTATGTATTCCCCTCCGCTGGCGGTGTGATGGAGACACTGACTGCATGGATCTGAGCGATGAGAAGAACTGCGAGGGAGTAACGCACATGTGTGATCCAGCAGTGAAGTTTGGCTGTAGGGACTCTGGTAATGATGCATAAAATATAGATGATATCTTCTCATTTTAATGGTCTGATGTTCTCAGACCAATAAGAAAACTGATTCAGTCTTTTCTTAAGATTTAGTGATCCATGAGTAGATAGTGCCTTTACGAGCAAATGGGTCATAATCATCACAGATTTAGTTATGAGAAAAATGCAATAGTTAAGGCAATAGTAAAACTCTCTCTTAAAATGTCCTTTCTTACCTTCCAAATAATCCAAGAGAGGTGTATAGTTCATATTAGTGAATTGATTCATTCAGATGTTTTGTTTCAATAACGTCAAATCATTTGAGTCATCACTCAAAATTGCTCCTAGAGGTTCTTTATGTAGCAAAATATATATTTAGTTGAATATTTGGTCCCACTTCATTAACTACCATGTACTTATGTCAAAAAATGTTAGGTACAATGTACTTATTGTGTTCATATTGTATTGCAGAACACTTGTGCTGCTATTAAGGTGTGTTACGGGTAAGGTTAGGGATAGGTTTGGTGGTATGGGTAGGTTTAAGGGTGGGTATAGGGGTAGGATCAACATTGTTATATAAATATGTAAACAGAAATTAATTATGTACTCCTGCAATTACATGCAGGTATTTTTTTTTTTAAATAAAAGTGCATCATAAATATAAATTTACTAAATAAGTTCATTGTATCAAATGATTATTTTATGTTAAGACGCTTAATATAAAATGGGTCCAAGAAAAGATCATTCCCAGAATTCCCTTTTTACTGGGTCACAAGGTAGTAACTTCAAGTGTATTTAGTTTTGCTCAGTTAACATGTTAACAAGAATATATTTTTTCTTTTTTTTTTTTCTTTTTGTAGCACGGTGTATCAGTAAGGCTTGGGTGTGTGATGGTGACAGTGACTGTGAAGATAACTCAGATGAAGATAACTGCGAGGCGCTGGTGTGTAAACTCTCCCATCACGTGTGTGCTAATGACACTAGCATTTGTCTGCCTGCCGAGAAACTCTGTGATGGCAAAGACGACTGTCCTGACGGCTCCGATGAGAAACTCTGTGGTAAGATTCATTGCTGTTACATTAGATGATGTTCACTGAATTCAGACTTGCTTTATGTCGTTTGCAAACTGACACTAGCAGGAAGCTGATGGAAATTTGGCCTACATTTAAGATTTATGTATGGGTTAATGACGTGACGGGTCATTTTTCTGTCTAAAGGCCTTAATTATAATAAAAAAACAAAGATATGACATCCAAAGTATGTAAGGTAGTACAACTAGATCTCTTTTATGAATCCAAAAGGTTTTTATTATATTTTGCTACATATAAAGGTATTTTAAAGATTTTGAAGTGTCAAAAGGTCATTCGGTTTAACCGTCCAAAGGCCAATACAACCATTTAATTTGTTATTACAATATCTTAAAATGTAATATTTTTTATTCTGGCATGATTTTATAACATCATATATCAACATAGTGCAAAATGGTATTAAAATTATCTGTAGAAGTCGTTGCTTTGTTATGAGAAAAAATGTCCTGGAAAAATGAGTTTCATTGATGTAATTTGGAGTAACCAATATAAAGGAAGCATTTTAGATCAAGTCATGTGGTCAATATCATGTGACAGGATGTGACAGGATGTGACATCAGTCAGACACCTGCACAGGACCATATGGTCATGAAGCAAAGTAACTAACTCTCTCTTAACTATTTGAAAAATTCATGTTTTCACTTGATCATACGCATGTCCCGAAGCATCAGGTCATTCGGTTACAACCGCTATAAAACATGGAAAATGTTTTAATATTTTAAAAACTTGTACTAAATATAAAATATTTGATTGTCCTTTTGCTAGCTAGCTAGATATCAGCCTGTAGCATTGTTTGAAAATATCGTCATTCGGTATAACCAAAAGTGTCATTCGGTAAAACCGAAATTTTGGTTAAACTGAATGACTTTTTTGGTAACAAATTTTGTCCATATTGTAAAAAAATGACAAAAGCAGTGTTAATTGATTATAAAAACCACACTATCTCATTGTTAACACTTAATAAAACTTCAAAATTAATTATATCTCCATTGTGTTTTTTTATACTTTTAAAAACCGTATTCGTCATTTTTAAAACGGTATGAATTGCATAAAAAAATCCATATTCGTTATTTTTAAAACGGTATGAATTGCATAAAAAATCCATCCATTTGGATTACATAGTTTTAGCATAAACAAACTAATTATTTCTAACTATTAATTTGTATTAAGTTTTTATACTGCAATTAAAAAAAAACAAAAAACATCTGTCTTACATACCTGTACATCATCACTGAAGCTACAGCAGCAAATCAAACACATTAAATGTGTATTTCTTTATTTTATTGTGTAATTACATGCTTTACAATGTTAATGTAAAGGCTTTGAAATGATTTCAGTCTATATTAAATACATCAGTACCGATGTAATACAACAATCCCATATAGTGTTTTCTTCCTCTGTCCTCTTCCTTTGTTGTTAGTCTAACTGTATTGTTTCTCTTGGTTTAGATCTTTGTTCTCTGGACAATGGTGGCTGCAGTCATAACTGTACAGTGGCCCCGGGTGAAGGCATTCTGTGCTCGTGCCCACTGGGCATGGAACTGGGCAGTGACAACAAGACGTGTCAGATCCAGGGCTTCTGTGCCAAACACCTGAAGTGCAGCCAGCGCTGTGAACAGGATAAGTTTAATGTGAAGTGCTCCTGTTATGATGGCTGGGCTCTCGAACCCGACATGGAGAGCTGCAGGAGCACAGGTGAGATCCGCTCTGTTCCTATCCTAGTGAGCTACAGACACACACAACAAAATATATATTATTTTTTTTTTTTTTGCATAAGCTAATAAACTTAATGTGATGCTTATTGATCAGTCATACCTAAATGAAACTGGGATGATTTCTGTAATAGTACTAATAAACTTTGTGTTTTAAATACACAATAACCAGGTTTGTATATTTAATCATCAATCAACCCAGTTTGTTTTAACCTTGTACATTTTAACTAGGTTGCATATAAATTGTTCCACAGCTAGCCATATTTTAATCATATTCAAACATTCTACATGAATACATTTAATTGTTTTAAAAATAAACAGATTTATGATAATTGTAAGCGATTTGAATAAATACGTTTTGTTTTTGTTGTGTGTTTTGTTTTGGCATTCCAAAGCTCAGTTTCTGAATGAAAAGCGTTTTACACTGCATCCTAAAACAAACAGATGGAAAGAATCGGTAAAGGCTGGTAAAAAAACTAGAATAGATATGTTGTGGTTCACAGTGTATGGCAAAAGAAAAATTTCACCCGCGCACAGGAAGTGGTCTTCTATACAGTCGTTGCAACTTTTTTTCCTTCAAAGACTGAAAATTGAGGTTTGAGTTTAAGAGTCGTGTGTGACAGAAAGCATGCTGAAATGGCGGGGAACTGTTTGGCAGCATAATTGGTGGTTTATTTTTGTAATGAAAGAATGTAAATGCCAGAAGAAAGAGGAGGGGGAGAAGATTTACTGTGACAGGAAGTGGCACAGCAGCCCACTCAGCCAATCAAATGATGAATTATGTATTGCTGGATGTATTTCACATTCCTTTGAGAAATAAAAATCATTTAGATAAACAGAGGAAATGTCACAGACATGTATGTTTTTGCCAATCTCACATAATTTTACAGACATGTTAAAAATGTCAAAGCATTTACCCAGTTCAAAACCTTACTAGAGCGAATCATGGCATTCTTTCAGTGAGTTCATTGTTTTTCCAGATCCATTTAAACCCTTCATCATCTTCTCCAACCGTCATGAGATCCGACGGATTGATCTTCACAAAGGAGAGTTCAGCGTGTTAGTGCCAGGCCTGAGGAACACCATCGCTCTCGACTTCCACCTCAACGAGAGCTCGCTCTATTGGACTGATGTTGTTGAGGACAAAATTTACCGTGGGAAGCTGTCAGAGAATGGTGGTAAGTTAACTAGTAGCTGTGCAAAAATACATTAAAAATGCTGTACAGTTGATATATGAAATGGTCTGAATACATCTCTTTCTTCTATGATTAGCAAGTTTCCTTGTGTGTTTATGCACATATGGCGAATAAAGCTCATTCTGATGTTTTGAATTTCTCAATTCATTTTTAGAATTTTTTAGAGGGACAATGTAAAAATGTCATGGTGACAACTATTCTGATATCATGAAGAAAAAAAACTAATTAAAAGATTGAATTTTTTTTTTTAAAAAGTCTTGAAATAACAATTGTTAATAGTTAAATAAGGTTCCTAATTTTGTTTTGGAGTCTCTTACAATAGGTTTACATGCATTCAAGGTCAAAAAACACTTTAGTTATTAATTATAATATTAATTATAGAATTTAATATTTAATAACTACAGAAGAGGATTAGGGCCAAGCAATAATAAAAAAATAAAACCATCTCGAGATTAAGTTGTTAAATTTCGAGAAAAAAGTAAAAATAAAATGTTGAGAATAGACTCGTTAAATTACGAGAAAAAACTCGTTAAATTTTGAGAAGAAGGTCGAGATAAAATGTTGAGAATAAACTCATTAAATTACGGAAAAAAAAACTAGTTAAATTTCAAGAAAAAAGTCGAGATAAAATGTTGAGAATAAAGTCATTAAATTACGAGAAAAAAGTCGTTAAATTACGAGAACAAATTCGTTAAATTATGAGAAAAATGTCGTTAAATTTTGAGAAAAAAGTCTAGATAAAATGTTGAGAATAAACTCATTAAATTATGAGGAAAAAAGTCATTAAATTACGAATTTGTTCTCATAATTTAACGACTTTTTTTCTCGTAATTTAATGACTTTATTCTCAACATTTTATCTCGACTTTTTTTACGAATTTGTTCTCATAATTTAACGACTTTTTTCTCGTAATTTAATGACTTTATTCTCAACATTTTATCTCGACTTTTTTTACGAATTTGTTCTCATAATTTAACGACTTTTTTCTCGTAATTTAATGACTTTATTCTCAACATTTTATTTCAAGTTTTTTCTCGAAATTTAACAACTTTAATCTCGAGATGGTTTTATTTTTTTATTATTGCTTGGCCCTAATAAGAAATAAACAGTGAAGCAGTTTTATTTTTAGGTGCAATTTATAAAACATAAAGATTATGCATATTAATAAATTTGAGTAATAAAAAACACGAATTTCAGCCTTATAGTTTTAAAAAAAAAATACTGATATTGATTTATACTGATACTTTTTTTTTAACAATCTCAAGACCGCCTAGGCATTTTTACTTAATGCCCCGCAGCAAAAAAAGTTTAATTAAGACATTAAACACACAAAAAGTGGCATGCCACTAACTATAATATGGACTTTTTTACAATTAACCAATAGTTAGGTAAAAAATATATATATATTCCTGTACATATATTGTCTCTGTTCCTCTCTCTTTCCTTCATTTTTATTTCACACAGCAGCACTGACAAGTTTTGACGTGGTGATCCAGTATGGATTAGCTACTCCTGAGGGTCTGGCTGTAGACTGGATCGCTGGAAACATCTACTGGGTGGAGAGTAACCTAGATCAGATTGAGGTGGCCAAACTGGACGGTACGATGCGCACCACTCTACTAGCTGGAGATGTGGAGCATCCACGAGCCATCGCTCTGGACCCCAGAGAGGGGTAAGCAATCCATTATTACCAGTTTAATACTTCTGAAACTTGTGTTGAGCCCCTTCGGTGTAACACGTGCTTCATAAGCAGCTTTAGTATTATTTATGTAGTATTACAGTATTTATTAATATTTCAAATTAGGATGGGTTAAAAGGATTTAAAATAAGACAAAACATAAGCTAAAACAGCTAAAAATTAAGATGTAAGCTGGTATTGTGTTTCTTATTTTAATTTGTTTCTTTAACAACTGGCATTTTTATTTATAAATCAGGATTCTGTTAAGGAATCATCTGTGTCTGTTTCTGTTTTGGGTGGGTTTGACGTGTTTTAGTTCAGTTTCCTGTGTTTCAGTTTGTTTCTATGTCATTGCATACCCTCTATACAGTTTGTTCTGTTAGTGTTTTGAGTCCAGTGTTTTTTGTTTTGAATTTGTTTAAATAAAATCATTACTGCTAGTGCATAGATCCAGCTTTGCTCATCTTTACTTCAACCTAGTGTGACAGAAAATCCATTCATATGGATCTAGGGGCAGTTCAAATCCTCCGCCTCTCCCACGGGGATTGCTCCCTCGAGAAGACACACAGAGGAATTTTTAGACCTTGTGCATCTAGTACATTACGAGGTAGATAGCCTCTGTGTGAGACGAGAGTACACCTGCCTGGAGACAGATCTCGAGGGAGCTTCCAGTACTTTGTGGACTGGGCCCTGTTTCACTGCGGATCTTCTTTACAATTGGTGAGATGGAGAAGGATCACAATGCTACCGTCTTCGCCATGCACTTTGTACCACCCGCCACCACCGTCCCAACGGATGTAAAGCCAGAGCCCTGCCCTGTCAGCCAAAGCAGATGTAAGTGCGCTGAACTCAGCACCCCTTATACCAGGGGTCTCCAAACTCGGTCCTGGAGGGCTGCAGGACTGTCCTGCAGAGTTTAGCTCCAACCAGCTGCAACACACCTGCTTGAAAGTTTATTGTATGCCTACTGAGACCTTGATTAGCTGGTTCAGGTGTGTTTAATTGGGGTTGGAGCTAAACTTTGCAAGGACAGCAGCCCTCCAGGAACCAAGTTTGGAGACCTCTGCCTTATACTGTTTGAGGAGATGGAGAATGATTGCACCATGCCTGTTTCGTCGCCCTGCACTGAGCCCATTTCCTCACCTAACACAGAGTTATTGAAGTCTTCAATTGTTCCCGCCCTGCCTCGCACTCCCACCTTCTCTACCTGTTCTGTGTTCGGCCAAAAGGGCCATTCCTGAAAATTCTGCCTGTTCTACATCGGCCAAGACTTTCTGTGTGTCCAGTATTGGCTAGGAAAGTCCAATTTTCGTAACCCTCTGCCTGCACTGCCCTCCGAGCCCATCCTCCACCTTCACTCGTTGACCTGTCAGCTCCACCGTGGTTCCTTAGTCCCCTCTGCTCTACCTGGAACCATCGTCCCATACCGTCGCCACCATTCTTTGATCAGTCGTTCGCTCTGCTGTATTCATGGACTTATGGGCCTTCGTCTTTGACTCGTCCGTCCACCCCTTTAGCAAAATCGGGCTCCTTCTTTCCACCGGCTCCACCTCAGTCCTCGGCCACTCGTCCTCATGGCTCCGCCTTGGTCTCCAGGACCTTCTGTGTTGCCTTGTCTCTTCAGCTCTCCCTGGGTTTCCATTGCCATCATCACCCCTAGTTCCACCTACCAAATCTCCACCATGGCTCCTTCCTCCCTCGACTCTGCCGTGGAAACTATGTCCTGGGATTCCTGCTCGGGGTTCTGTACTGGCACCTCCTACCATTGACTCCTCCCTGGCTTCTGCCGCTGTCTTCTCCTCCCTGGCTCTTCCTGTTGTCTGTGCCATCCTGGCTCCTGTGGTCATCCCTTGTGCCTGCTCTGCGTCCTCCACTTATGCCCCCTCCTGTAACACTTTAGCATAATAACTAAAGATTATTGGAAAAATGAAATTGTAATTATTTTATTTAATAATTATAATATATTGCCACTCATAGTTTCTGTAAATAAAAGCTTGAAAATAAGCAGCTTTATCATTACAACAGAAGTACCAGAATTACCTTAATTACCTTAGACAAATACTGTCTTGAGAATGGGGTGCCTTAAAGTCAGAACTACTGCTTTAAAGGAATGTTTCATCCAAAGAATGAAAAATATTTCACACAACCTTATGTTGTTCCAAATACAAGACAATTTTTGAAGAATGTTCACAGTGCTCTTTTCCATATAGTGAAAGCCAGTTCCATAAATGACTTTTTGTTTTTGAGACTAAATAAACTTTTCTAAGCAGCATAGAAAAAGCCCTCATTTGTACTCTGATTCTGTAGAATCCTATTCTGGACAGACTGGGACGCCAGCATGCCCAGGATCGAGGCTGCGTCCATGAGTGGACATGGCAGACGCACGATCCATAAGGAGACTGGCAGTGGAGGATGGCCCAACGGACTGACTGTGGACTACCTGGAGCGCCGCATTCTGTGGATAGATGCCAGGTAATGTTTTATGTGATGTACTATACCCATGTACTCTCTCAGAAAAAACATGTAAAAATGGTTCCTTTAGAGGGGTAGAACAGCTTGTCATTGGGGTAGTATCCATAAAAGGACAACTTTGTATCTTATCTAGCCCTAAAAGGTGTATTTTAGTACCTTAGAGTAGTAATATGTACCTGTAAGGTACTAGAATGAAATTTCAGAGGTAAATAAGGTACAGAGATGTCCTTTTAGGGGTACTGCCCCTTGAACATTCTTTTATGAGAATGCAGGACATGCTTCTGGATAAATGGAAGTTGGCCCTAGAACAAACCAATCAGTGACCTGACCCTATCCCAATCCCTAACCCAAGGGTATCCAATCCTGCTCCTGGAAGACAACTGTCCTGTAGAGTTTGGCTCCAACACACCTTCCTGGAAGTTTCTAGTAATCCTGAAGACCTTGATTAGCTGGTTCAGGTGTGTTTAATCAGGTCTAAAGCTAAACTCTGCTAGATTGTGGCCTTCCAGGAGCAAGATTTGACTTTCCGGTCCTAGAACAAACCAAGCAGTGTCCTGACCCTAACCCAATCCCTAATCCAGGGGTGTCCAATCCTGCTCCTGGAAGGCCACTTTCCAGTAGAGTTTAGCTCCAACCTGCTCTAACACACCTTCCTGGAAGTCTCTAGTGATCCTCAACAACCTTAATTAGCTGGTTTAGGTGTGTTTAATGTATGAATGACCATATAAATGGTTTATTTATGTCTTATGTCTCAGATCTGATGCAATCTATTCAGCCAAGTATGATGGGTCAGGACTGATCGAGGTGCTCAGAGGACACGAGTATCTCTCGCATCCGTTTCGCTGTGACGATGTACGGAGGAGAGGTTTACTGGACAGATTGGCGCACAAACACACTGGCCAAAGCCAACAAATGGACAGGAAACAATGTCACTGTGGTTCAGAGAACAAACACACAACCTTTCGATCTGCAGGTATACCACCCATCAAGACAACCGCAAGGTAATCTTCCAACTTTATTTCAAAGTTCCTCCAATTATCAATATTGCTAATGCCTGTTTCAATGCAGTGGTATATATCAAAGTACCATGGTGTAACATGGTGTTTCAGTTAGTAACACATGGTGTAAGTGAGTGAACTTGACAAAACCAAAGTAGTGTTGCTTAGGACCATTTTAAATCTAAATGTATGAGGTTGCATTGAAATTTTCTCAGCAATTCCTTTTTTAAGTGTAAAAAGCACACACATATTGGGTAAAATTGTGAGTTTTTAATTCAGTAGAACTGTTTTTGATACTTTTCGTTATTAGTGGCATTTCGCTCAACTTTTTGAAGCGCTCATCACATTGAGCTTATTGCAGTGCATTTTGGGAGTCTCATTAATAATAAACAAGATTCATTTAATCACTTCGTGGCATTTATCTCCTTTTTGAGCTTTTAATAGCGGCTTGTTGTCTGAACATCACAGATCATTCTATTGATCATTTTTCAAAATTTCTTGTCGAGTCTTCTTTTAATTGTATGTTTAGTTATTGAGTAAAATTTGACTGTGGGTCAAATTGAGGGAGGGTCCAGTCTGCTTGATGGACACACATGTTGATGGTGTTTGGCGCTTCATAATGTAGCTTGTGAATAAACTTGTCATGATAGTTTAGCTCACTGACTTCATCTTATAGAGGCAGACATTTGTTTATTCATGTCTGACGGGAGCAGACAGAGAGGATGAATTGGTTTAGACATGCTTTCAGAAGTTCCTCTATCTGTTTTAAACCTTTAACCGTTGGATTTCTCATTCTTACTTACTTTTAATCATACTTCTATCAAAATACCCATATGAATAAACATATATATAGATCATAAATCAGCCAAGTAAGCACAGATTCCGATGATCACAAAAAAATAGTCAAACGTTGGTCAGTTAATCTGCACAGCACGGCCGACATATCCAGTCTGTCGTTAGTTCCTGTCTCAGTTGGTTTGGTTTCTGGTTTGGCCTTAAATTGAAATGTGGCAATGACACAATAAAGCTCAGTACGTCACCTCCTATTTATTTCGGACTGTCTCATCTCTCTCTCCAGCACCGAACCCGTGTGCTGCTAACGGTGGTTTGGGTCCATGTTCTCACCTGTGCTTGATCAACTATAATCAGACGTTCTCCTGCGCTTGTCCTCACCTCATGAGACTGAGTGAAGACAACCACACCTGCTACGGTACGAACTAGAGCTGGAGCCATGGCACAACGGACCTGTTATCATCTTCAGATTCATTCAACATCTCATCAGTTTAGACATGTATTCTTTAATGGGCTTTTAGTAGAGTCTTGCATGAATGAAAACCAGCAGTGCTGTTACTGTTACCTGAAACTAAAACTATTAAAAAAAAATGTTTTTTAAAGTAAAGCTGTTTTCTAAAATAAAGTACAACTATTAGATTAAAAACTGAAACTTAAATGAAAATTAACTTATAAGTTAGAAGTACTAAAATTACTAAAACTAAAAATCAAATAAAAATAAATTGAAAGCTTAATAGAAAAAAATGACAAAACAAATAAAGATGACAAATTACTTAAGCTAAAATTAAAATGAAAACTGAAATATAAAAATAAAAACTAATCAAAAAATATTAATAAATACTGTAATGGTGTATAACATTGAAAACGAAGATGTGAGGGATATAATTACTGTTCATTTAATTGATTTTTGTCCACTGGATTTTTGTTTTGGATTTTCTTTCTTCCATAGAGTGTAAATAAAGATACTTTGAATGGGGAGTGGAGCTGTCGAGCTCCAAAAATGGCACAGAAAGCATTATAAGTTAATTATAAGCAAGTATAAGTTAATTCATAAAACTTGGTCGCTTGTCATTTTATTCATAAAACTTGGTCAAAACTTGTCATTTGATTCTATTTTATAGCATATGTCAACTTTTTGGCAGGTTTATGGTGTTTTTCGTGATTTTTGAAGTGTGATGCAGTCGCCATTTACTGTCATTACATAGTATGTAGAAGAGCAAGATAATTATATAAAAAATTACATTTATTTTTATAAATCCTAATGTTTGTTTAAATAGTGAAATATTGACTTCAATGATGCCTAAAATAAAGAAAGTCATAAGGGTGTGGAACAATATGAGGGTGAGGTAATATATAAATAAATATTCCTTTAAATATGTTTTTTTCTGATGTTGCTTTGGCTGAACGATCGATATCTTGGCGTCTCTCTCATGCAGCCTTGATTATCACATAAAATAAACTTTCCCTTAGTTTATAGAAACATGTATGTATTATTTTTCCAGTAATGCTCTTACAGTGGAAGTCTACAGGGAAGAAGACTTGCACATATAAACATCAGAACAAATTTCTCATGGACCATTTCTTCCAGAAACCTTTAAATATGCTCAAAACTCTATATATAAAACTCCCATATAAACTCCAACCGCACCCTAAAATAAGTACAAAATATGGCCTGGTGTAATGTTAATATGAAGGAATTTTCTGTATTGATTTTTCACAGGTTTTTTTAGGGTTGAAGGAAAATGGAAAAAGTACTGGTAATTTTCTCCCAGCATTCGTTGATTTTTCTACTAATTTTTTCCTTAACAATGCAGAAGGCTTTAAAGACTAAAAGCAATAAGCCCTGTGCAGTGAGCCCGGCTCAACCAATCATCACTTTCTTATAATTAATAGAAAAAACCTAGTTTCAGTTTGACATTTTCAGTTAATGGATCTTCACATTTAAATTCATTTGCTTGGAGGATTTTTTTTTTTTTTTTTTTTCCAGTGACCTTTTGTCTGGTTTGGTTTGTCTCCTTTCTGGCCTCAGTCAGGACGCTTTTCTCTGTCTCTCTTCCAGAGTCACGTCAGTTCCTGCTGTATGCCCGTCAGATTGAGATAAGAGGAGTGGACATCTATAATCCATACTACAACTACATCATCTCCTTCACCGTCCCTGACATCGACAACGTCACGGTTGTGGATTATGACGCTCTGGAGAAGCGTATCTATTGGTCGGATGTTCGGACTCAGACCATCAAGAGGGCCTTCATCAACGGCACAGGAATAGAGACAGTGGTGTCTGCAGGTACAACATTCTGTCAGGTTGACTTCAATTTGATTGGAATAAAAGCAGATGCACATGTACAGCTGCTAAAACAGTGCTTTTATTGGTTCTCTTTTACTGAGATGGTGTAATATGGGAATTAACGCTTCTTTTGCTAGTGGATTAATATACTAGATATGTGCATTTCTGGACAGCATGCAAGACACTTAAAGGTGCCCTAGAACCAGTTTTTACAAGATGTAATATAAGTCTAAGGTGTCCCCTGAATGTGTCTGTGAAGTTTCAGCTCAAAATACCCCTTAGTTTTTTTTAATTATTTTTTTTAACTGCCTATTTTGTGGCATCATTAACTATGCACCGATTCAGGCTGCAGCCCCTTTAAATCTCGCGCTCCCTGCCTCCCGAGCTCTCGACTATAATACAGTGCATTTACAAAGTTCACACAGCTAATATAACCATCAAATGGATCTTTACAAGATGTTCGTCATGCATACTGCATGCATGCATCAGATCATGTGAGTATAGTATTTATTTGGATGTTTACATTTGATTCTGAATGAGTTTGAGGCTGTCCTCCGTGGCTAAAGCTAACATTACACACTGTTGGAGAGATTTATAAAGAATGAAGTTGTGTTTGTGCATTATACAGACTGCAAGTGTTTAGAAATGAAAATAGCGACGGCTCTCTTGTCTCCGTGAATACAGTAAGAAACGATGGTAACTTTAACCACATTTAACAGTACGTTAGCAACATGCTAACGAAACATTTATAAAGACAATTCACAAATATCACTAAAAATATCATGTAATCATGGATCATGTCGGTTATTATCGTCATTTTTCGCTATTGTTCTTGCTTGCTTACCTAGTCTGATGATTCAGCTGTGCACAGATCCAGACGTTAATACTGCCTGCCCTTGTGTAATGCCTTGAATATGGGCTGGCATATGCAAATATTGGGGTCATACATATTAATGATCCCGACTGTTACGTTATGTTGAGATTCGCCTGATTTTCGGAGGTCTTTTAAACAAATGAGATTTACACAAGAAGGAGGAAACAATGGAGTTTGAGACTCACTGTATGTCATTTCCATGTACTGAACTCTTGTTATTCAACTATGCCAAGGTAAATTCAATTTTTGATTCTAGGGCACCTTTAAGAGCACGGTCTAAAGCGCATGGTGCAGGTGCACTTAGGGCATGTCTGAATCCACTTTTGCTATTTTAATGATGGGAAAAATGGTCGGCGCACCCGACGCATGGTCCAAAGGGGTTGTCCCTATTCTCTTAATGAGTCATGGGTGTGTTTTGGGCGTAACGTGCAATAAACCAATCAGAGTCTCATCTCCCATTCCCTTTAAAAGCCAGTTTACATTGTAATCCTTTTATTTGTAATATTTGGCATGTTTGTGTGCTGCTGCGCGTCCCTGTGTGTGTAACAAGCAGAATGTACGAGCGTTGTGCACCCGCCTATAGGTGCATATTACTTAATATGCTCTTTAAATAGCAAAAAAATACTGCACCATTGATCAGTGGCGCAGTTCGTTTTCAGTTGCTTCAAAATAGCAACATGCCAACAATGCACCTGAACACACCACGTTTTCAGACCAGCACACCCATGGGTGAACAGATGGGTGTGAGTGAATTTGCTGGATGTAAAAATGATAACTAGCAAAAAACACTTGTGTCGTGCCTCGTGCCGCATTGTGCCGGGTGTATGATAGAGCCCTTAATCGTAATGTCCTGCCGTTGATGTTGACTGATATCGCAAGCCGTTTTAAGCTTTTAATGTTCCCAGCATTACAAATTCATGATTACATTTTGTATAAAGTTAAAGTTAAATTTTGGGTCGGTAAGATTTTTTTAAAGATATTAATACTTTTATTGCATTAAATTGATAAAAAGTGACAGACATATATAATTTTACAAAAGATTCAGTTTCAAATAAATACTGTTCTTTTGAACTTTCTATTCATCAAAGAATCCTGAAAAAAAAAGTCCACAAAAATATGAAGCAGCACAACTGTTTTCAACATTGATAATAATCATAAATATTTCTTGAGCAGCAAATCATCATATCAGAATGATTTCTGAATGATCATGTGACACTGAAGACTGGAGTAATGATGCTGAAAATTCAGCTTTGATCACAGGAATAAAATACACTTTACTATATATTTACATAGAAAACAGCTATTTTAAATTGTAATAATATTTCACAAAATTGTTTTTTTTTTTTTCTGTATTTTTGAACAAATGCAGCCTTGATGAGCAGAAGAGACTTCTTTCGAAAACATTCCAAAATCTTAGTTTTGACTAGTTCAGTTTCACAAGTTTAAATTCAGAAGCAGATACTTGATATGAGAATTTTCAAAATTTATCTTTAACTTCATATAGACTCAATGAAAGTGGAAATCATAGAAAGCATGGTTGTTAAAATTACAGTTACATTATAATCAATGTATGTTGTCATCATTTACTCACCCTCATGTTGTTACAAACCCGTGTGACTTTCTTTCTTCTGTGGAACACTAAAGGAAGATATTTAAAAAAAAAAAATGTCTCTGTGTTTTTGTCCATACAATGAAAGTCAATTTCATTTTGGACCTCAATGAATTTCATGATATGGACAAAAAAAAATATATATATATATATATTTTGTGAAAGAAAGAAAGTCAGACAGGTTTGGAACAACATGAGGGTGACAGAATTTTCATTTTTGGTTTACCAACCCCATTGAGTTGAATCCCATAATTCTCATATAAGTTCACATAAGGCTTTAGAATATCAGGATGTTGTTGTTTAAATCTGATGTTACTGTGTGTATGAGAATCTTGGTCATTGTTTACACTGCAGAACTGCTGTCGTGTTTACAGTCGAGTGTTTTTGGAGAGTGCTGTTTAAGTAAAATTAGCACAGCCCTCAAAACCAAATTACAGACATGTTGGGTTTTATGATGAAATAATGACTCACACTTTACCATCCGTGTTTCTGCTCATCCAGATGTTTATCCCTGTGGAAACGCACCGAATGCGGATGTTTAGATTTGAGTGTCTGTCATCTGATTATATTGATTCAAGCAATTAATATCTGGAAATGGTTATTTTGTGTGTCTTGCGTGTGAGCAGATATTCCCAACGCACATGGTCTGGCGGTGGACTGGGTTTCACGTAATCTCTTCTGGACCAGCTATGACGGCAATAAGAAACAGATTAACGTGGCCAGACTGGATGGCTCCTTCAAAAACGCTGTTATTCAGGGCCTGGACAAGCCCCACTGCCTCGTACTGCATCCTATACTGGGGTGAGCGTACATTTGTGACATTTACACACACAACCCTGCCCTCATGCTTTACTTCCTGGAGGCAGAGAAAAAGATGCAAAACAGGATGCAACCACATGCACTATTGTTTTCTCATGTTTTACTGGGGGAAATCATGACATAGAGTAGAGGCTTTAGAATATATATATTTTTTTTTTTTGCACTTTTTTTGCATGAGAAAAAATATAATCCATAAAAAAAATAAGAATTGTCAAATTCGATTTAATGGTGACCTTAAGGCAGTTCATGCAGAAATGATGTTCAGTGGAGGGTGATGTAAATACTGAGGATGAGAAGATAAAAAAGGGCCTAAACTGCTTTTTGTCATTATCGTCTTCCATGCAAGTGGAAATGAAGCACATAATGAAATAAAATAGTGGAGTGAAATACTTACTCATAGTTTGAAATAAGATATCTGCAAGTTTCTAATAATTCTTTAAGGTTGAGTTCACTTCAGAATTCAAATTTCCTGATAATTTACTCACCCCCATGTCATCCAAGATGTTCATGTCTTTCTTCAGTGGAAAAGAAATGAAGGTTTCTGAGGAAAACATTCCAGGATTTTTCTCCATATAGTGGACTTCACTGGGGTTCAACAGGTTGAAGGTCCAAATGTCAGTTTCAATGCAGCTTCAAAGAGCTCTACACGATCCCAGACGAGGAATAAGAGTCTTATCTAGCGAAACGATTGGCCATTTTCTAAAAAAAAAAAACAATTATAAACTTTTTAACCACAAATGCTCGTCTTGCTCTGCTCTGTGATGTGCCACGCAATACGTAATCACATTGGAAAGGTCACGTGTGACGTAGGTGGAATAATAACCCAATAACCATTTTAATCATTTGTGACCATAATTAATTAAAATATTTATGTGGTAACCCAGAAATCACTTTATTAACCTGCTTAACCCTGTAAAGCCTGACATATGAAACAATAGTCAGAAAAATCTTTAAATGGAACAGTTTATTGAAACTTGACAAAATATTTTTTTAAAAATCTGAAAAAGAAAAAAGGGGGGTTTGAGTGTCATTTGATACATCAGGCTTTTATGGCTCATATAATATAAAATATGGAGGGGAAAAAAACACCTCGGTTTTATTTAGAGGCTCAAACTGAGCAAAAATATGCAGTTTGGTGCAGATGCTGAATTATCTGCCAATAACATGTCCTCCATTTTTTTTAGAAAGTTTTATGATCAAATCTCTGTAGTTGTAAAACATACAATGCAATGCAATACAATGATGATTGAGAGATGAACAAGTAAACATTCCTCAAAAGCCTGATTTATAAAAGGCCCATATTTGATACTCACATTTGAACATGATTTTTCTAAAAAATAGTATGTGGATAATCAAGCAAACCGAAGTTGCTTCCATCCAGGTTGGTGTTCATCTTGAAATATTACTAACAATATAAAAGTTATTTTTACATTGTCCTTTCTTTAACTGTTTTATGTCCAGGAAGCTGTACTGGACTGATGGCGATAACATCAGTATGGCCAACACTGACGGCACGAACCGTACCGTGATCTTCACCAATCAGAAAGCTCCAGTGGGTGAGTGACAGAAGAGACTGTACTGAAGGGCTTTTTCCAGTGGTGTTCATACAGGCTCAAAAAGCTTATAACATGGTTGCACTGTGTTGTGGGACGACAATTAGAACTAATTAGACAGATACATTACCTTCAGGGGATAATATCTGAATCATCCACCAAATTGTAATTTCCTTTGTGTACTTCTCTGCCTACAACAACAAATTGCCAGTATGAGAGAATCAGGCAGTTCAGTCTGCTGTGTTTGTAGAACCATATTTACTTACTTTTTTTTTTTTTTTTTTTTGATCATGTTCATGCACTTTTTTTAGCTTTTATTTTTGGTCTTTATTAGATAAAACAGTGTAGAGATGACCGTAAGCAATGGTGGTAGAGAGGGAAACAGGATTGGGAAAGGATCTCAGGTCACTTGAAGCACTATTGCCCTATATGTCAGAGCACCATCCACAGGGTTATGGCGCCGATGTGTACTTTATGCTTTTCAAATTTAAACTTTTGGTTTTCTGTGACTTTTGTTGTTATTGTTGTGAGTCAACAAAAGAGGGTCAGTTCAGTTTTCATGAATAGTTTTCATTCATAAAAATAGTAGGGCCCTATTTTAACCATCTAAGCACATGGTCTAAAGCGCACGGCACAAGTGCACTTAAGGCGTGTCCAAGTCCACTTTTGCTAGTCATTGGTCTAAAAGCATTGTAAAAAAAAAAGCTTTGCATATTACTAACGCGCTCTTTAAATAACAAAAAAATTTCCTCAAAATAGCAACACGCCAACAATGCACCTGAAAACACCTCGTTTTCAGACCAGCACGCCCATGGGAGCACAAATGGGCGCAAATGCATTTGCTATTTAAACAACATGGCGCAGGACGTGAAAATGAAAACTGCGTTGGGCTGAAACTAGCAAAAAACACTTGAGTCGCGCCTGGTGCCGCATTGTGCTGGGTGTATGATAGGACCCATAGGGTTAGTTCACAGTGCATTAACTAATGTTAAGAGATACAACTTTTTGCTTAAAAATGTATTAGTAAATGCTGAGATTAACATCAAGTAAGATTAATAAATGCTGTAGAAGTATTGTTCATTGTTAGTTCAAGTTAACTAATGTAGTCATTAATTTGATTTAATATCTGTACATTAAATATAAAATTATACATTTACCCAAAAATAAAACATTGACTGCAGCTAAAGCCTGCTCACAAAGTAGCTAAATGTCGCTAGAAAGTCCGAACTACTGTCCTGACTGGGCAAGAAGAAGAAATTATTACTGTTGAACCCTGTGTTTAGTTAGTCAATGAAGTTAAAACAATTATTGAGCTGAGATAAAAGGTGAATAGTAGTACTAGAGTAACAGTTTCAGGAATAATTGAGGTTACAAGTTACAATGTGTCATTTTGATTATATTATATTCATACATACAACAATTTTAACTTAACACTTTCCATGTTTCTGTAAGGCTGATTCTAGATTTGATCATAAATTCGCAAAAACACGCAGTTGTAGACATAAATATATTTATATGCACGGTTAGTAAGAGACCCTGTGTGTCTGATGACCTTCTCCATGATAACTGTAGTATAGAACTGTAAAACACTCATTCGTTGCTCTGAAACAGTTCAGAAAGTCTGTGTTCTGTGCCTGCAGGTCTGTCCATAGACTTTGACATGGAGCAGCTGTACTGGATCAGCTCAGGAAACAGCACCATTAACCGCTGCAAGCTGGACGGATCAGAATTGGAGGTGTTAGACGCCGTCAAAGGCAAACTGAACAAAGCCTCTGCGCTGGCTATCATGGGTAAATATAGCACTGCACTGCAAGATCCTTTCATTTCTTGTCTTTTTCTGAACAATAATGATGTGATTGATGTTGTGTAGGTGATAAGCTGTGGTGGGCGGATCAAGGCACGGATCAGATCGGCACGTGTGATAAGAGTGATGGAGGAGACTGGAAGGTCTTGAGAAACAGCACATCTCCCATGATGCACATGAAGGTCTACAATGAGACTGTGCAGACAGGTACAATAATCATTTGCATATGTAGTGTATAAGGAATCGTTCAAGTGATGCCCAAAAAAAGTGTTCCGGAAGTAAAAACTCTGTCTTTTTCAATTGATTTTTAAAAATAACACTACTGTGAGTTTTGAGGTTGTTGATCGATAGTATGTTTTTGCTGAAGCCATCAGCCCACATTATTAGGGGCCAAGCACCGAAGGTGCGTAGGCACCTATTGTATCCGTTGGCGTTTTTTTTTTTTTTTTTTTTTTTTTTTAATTATTATTATTCTTCCGCTCTGGAAGTCTATGGCAGCCCATAGAACCGCTTGCGGGAAAGTTGTGAAATTTGGCACACAGTTAGAGGACAGTCTGACCTTTGTCCATAGCAAATTTGGAGTCTTGCCAGTATTTTCTGTCATGAAAATTTTTCCGCCATTTTGAATTTTCTGAAAAATCTACTTTTTCGAACTTCTCCTAGGCCGTTACTCCGATTTTCACGAAAATTGAACCAGATCATCTTCAGACCATGGCGACAAAAAGTTACGGAAGTTATTCAAGTTGATTCCTCAAACCGTTTTCGTAAAACACGCGAACGAATTGTACATAGTGCTTGCGAAAATAGACGTAAGGCTGTATCTCCGCAATGCTTTATCGTATTCAGACCAAACTTGGTACATGTCATCACAAGCATGACCTGAGGCGTCATGCAGTGTTTCGGCACAGCGCCACCTACTGGTGCGGAGATATGAAAAATTTGATATTTTTGCTTATAACTTCTGATGGGTTTGTCAAAAAATCATATTTTAGATTCAGGGCATCATGCCGAATCGAATGATATCCAATTTTCCCATATTGGACATTTTGACCATCGCCCATTTTGAATTTTGTGCTAAAATGCTGTATTTTACGAATGCATTAGCGTATCGTCTCGAAACTCGGTATGGGTCTTTGGCACCATGCCCTGACAATACTCAAAAAGTTTCGGTGCAGCACCACCTTGTGGTCAAAATTTATAACAAAATTTACAAAAATGTTAATAACTTTTGACTATATTAAGCCGATTGTAATGAAACTGGTCTCAGTAGATTCCTTGGGTCATGCTGAGAACATAGATATCAAATTTTTCACCAAAATTGAACCATATCATCTTCAGACCATGCCGACAAAAAGTTACGGATTTCAAGTCGATACATCAAACCGTTTTCATATACCGGTGCCACGAATTTGAGGCATTATGCAAAACCCACTCTTGAAGCTGTATCTCTACAATGCTATGACATATTGACACCAAACTTTGCAAGTGTCATTGACACCTCACTCTTACCATACCACATTAATTTGGTCACAGCACCACCTATTGGTCGAAAGTGATGAACCAATAAATCCTCATTTTTGATAATTTTTCAGCTCTTTTGCCTAAAATGATCTTAATAGATCTTTAATTGCTCACTGTTGCAGTTGGTCTGCTGCTCACAGCCATGTTGGCTGGCTTATTGTGCCGTTTTTGTGCTTGGCCCCGTAAATGCTGCTTGCAGCTATATTTTCAACTTATTTTTAAAATAATCATGTTTAACAATTTAATTTTTGGTGAAAGAATTACTACTACTGGTGTAAAAACATTACTCATGATGCTACAGAAATTACAGAGAATCGCAGCAAGCAAATTTTTCCAAAAGAGCTCTTTAGCTCCGCCCACTCCCATGAAGCACCAGCAAATGATGTAATTGAGTCGGACTCGCTATGCTGGCAAAATACTATATATGTAAAGGATAATCCACCGGTAGTGTATGCAAAGGACCACCCGACATGAAGTGGAGTGCATTCAAATGGTTTAATGCACAGTTAGCCGTGGATTATCCCGGTTATACCATAGTCATTTGCCAGCACTAACAAGTTAAAGCTGTTAATGATGTTTACAGCACAATAATTGACCAGAAGGATAAAAATGATGGTTGATTTAATCAATTACAGCTTGTTAGATCAAGCACTCTACCTGCTTAAAAATTAGACACAGATATGAAGTAGTGCGGTAAGATTGCATTTATTTTAATTAATGAATTATAGCATTTAATTGAATTGATTTTAGAGAGAGAGAGAGAGAGAGAGAGAGAGAGAGGTGTATGTAAATTACCTGCGTCTGCGTATGTAAATTACCTGCTGTCTTTTTCTCTTCAACCAATGAAGCTGCGAGTTTAATTACTTCAAAAACAGTGACGTTACACATACATATATATATATATATATATATATATATATATATATATATATATATATATATATATATATTAATAATAAAGTTAATTGCTTTTTCTTGTTTCTTTTCAAATAATCAACAACTTTAAGTGAATAGTTTTTGCCAATGACAATCAAATAGTAATTTGATTGTCATTGGCAATGCTTCATGGTATTGTGAAGCATTGTCAGTTTCCCTCATTAACGGCATTAAGTTCAGAGTCCTGTACCTTTGTCTTTTTGACAAATATTCAAATGCATTTTTGCTTCAAATCAAAGTTTGTAATGTTGTGATTTACCTCATCGCTGGTTGGTTTCATTCATGGCTCAACATTCTAAGACGTTTTTTAAAATCCATATGGGAAAAATGTATGGAAATGTTGCTGAAAAATAGGCAGCACTAATGGACTCTATTGAAATTTTCAGGCCGGTTCATTGTGCCAGTATGAGTTTTATGAATAAGAAGCAATCTACTGTACAGTGAGTCTTATTAGCATAGAAAAAAGGAGAGTTTGTGCTGAAAAGAATGACCTTGCCTTGATTTAAATACTGAATCAGTATCAGTGCAGATAGCATCTGCTTAACCTGGTTTGTGGGTGGTTTTTCTATAGATGCAGGCTTTGTACTGAAATTGTCCCGTTGGTGAATTGAGTTTGTTGGCCTTGTTGTATCATCAGGTTCAAACATGTGCAGTAACAACAATGGTGACTGCTCTCAGCTGTGTCTGCCCACATCTCCCTCCAGCCGCTCCTGCATGTGCACCGCAGGATACAGCCTGAGGAGCGGACAGCAGTCCTGTGAGGGTACGAATCAAACACACACACATCTGACGTTCAAACTCTCAATTATATGTGACTTCCTTTTGGGAAAAAGGCATGGAGGTACAGTAGACCACAGTGTTTGCATTTCCTTCAGGGAACAGCTGGAAACACCATAAGAAACATGCAGAGGATCAGCAAACTGCACGATAATATCATTTGAATACTGTAGGCTTAATAGTTGTTTTCTGCAATTATCTATCAATTTGTTTTGTATTATCTACAGACTCTACAAAATGCTGTTGTAGTCAATGAACAAAAGGCAGTTTTGACCTTGTAGCCTTTTGGAAAATGAACTGCCTACTAACATACATACAGTCAAACCAAAATTTATTCCGACACCTTGAACATTTCATTCATTAATACAGTTTATTCACTATAGTTTAAAAAAAGGTAATAAAATATGTCAAGATCTCAGAGTTAAACTGTGTCAGAAAAAATTAATTATATTAATCTTAATATAATCTTAATCGTGTCAGATAACTTAAGCAAAACATGGTCAGGTCAAAGTGTATGAATAATTTTTGGTTCCATTTTTTTTTTTTTTCTCAATTTTACTGGTAGTCCACTGAATGAAGAATGTTTGGGTATAATATGTCTCAGTTTACTTTATTTTGCTATCCTCACTTACATAAATGAACTATAGTGTTCTGCACCCACTAGTAAAAATATATAAATATCTTGGTTTGACTGTATATACAGGAGAATTCTGACAGAATTTTTCTGAAACATTTTAACCACAATTTCCAGATTTTTTTTTCGAACATTTTGTGGCAAAGCTAGCATTTTATGTGGCATACACAATTAATACATATAATTAAATATTCACACTTTTTATTTAATACTTTGTCAAAATTACATCTTGAAAAACAACACAAATTATTTTTTTTTTTTTTTGTAAATTTTATATAAATTATTTTTTAGAAAATAGATGGTTTGTTGTTTACTAATCATCAGTGACTGTTGAAAATATCGGAATATAATAATAATAGTTATTATAGATTTTTATGCACTACCCTACAAAAAAAAAATTGTGGGTCAGTAATAAGAAATTAATATTTATATTCAGCATGGAAGTTGATCAAAAGTGAGATTAAA
This sequence comes from Megalobrama amblycephala, assembly GCF_018812025.1. Taxonomy (NCBI): domain Eukaryota; kingdom Metazoa; phylum Chordata; class Actinopteri; order Cypriniformes; family Xenocyprididae; genus Megalobrama; species Megalobrama amblycephala. The sequence goes on along the minus strand of NC_063064.1, from coordinate 9,949,053 downwards.
TATATTTATAATGTTACAAAAGCTTTTTATTTCAAATAAATGCATTTTTTTTTTTTTTTACTTTCTATTCATCAAAGAATCCTGTAAAAAAATGTCATGTTTTACTTTAAGATAATAATATCATTGATAATAATCATAAATGTTTCTTGAGCAGCAATTCATCATATTAGAATGATTTCTGGAGAATCATGTGACACTGAAGACTGGAGTAATGATGCTGAAAATTCAGCTTTGATCACAGGATAAATTACATTTTAACATATATTCACAGAAAATGGCTATTTTAAATTGTAGTAATATTTCACAATATTACAGTATTTTTGATCGAATAAGTGCAGCTTTCTTTCAGTAACATTAAAAAATCTTGGCAATCCCAAACTTTGAAACACCTTTGAATATTAGAATTAGTCTTGGAAGGAAAAACAAGTGTAAAACAACAAAATCTTAAGGAATCTGAAAAGTAGCAAAAAAAATACGAAGGCATTATAAAGAATGAAAATCTCTTAATAACAACAAACCTGTGGACATGAAAGTGAAGAATGAGCCTGAAGTATGGCAATTGTTGTGTTGATTTCAGGTGTGGGTTCATTCCTGCTGTACTCTGTTCATGAGGGCATTAGAGGAATCCCGCTGGACCCCGCAGACAAGTCCGATGCCCTTGTACCGGTTTCAGGCACATCTCTCGCCGTCGGGATCGATTTTCATGCCGGTGAGTTTCAACACTCTTGATTTATGTTTTCAGATATACACTCAACGGCCACATTATTAGGTACGCCTTGCTAGTACAGGTTTGAACCCATTTTACCTTCAGAACTGCCTTAATTCTTTATGGCATCGATTCAACAAGTTGCTGGAAACATTCCTCAGAGATTTGGTCCATATTGTCATAATCGCATCACACAGTTGCTGCAGATTTTGTTAGCTGGGGAATTGATTGAATGCTTGTGGTTTGCTAAATCATTTGTAATAAATACTGGTATATTCCATAAAAAACAAGAAATGTCCATTCCGATTTTTATGGTGACTTTAAATGGAGAACTGTAAAATAAAATATTACTGTTCCTGTAACTGTATTTAATCTATCCTATAATTCATATGTATGTTGTTATGCAGATAACGACACCATCTACTGGGTTGACATGGGTTTGAGCACCATTAGCAGAGCTAAGAGAGATCAGACGTGGAGAGAAGATGTCATCACTAACGGCATCGGGCGCGTGGAGGGCATCGCTGTCGACTGGATCGCCGGTGTGTCTTGAGCACTTTCACATGCTTTCAGAGCTTTATCAGAATACTGGTCCATAAACCAATCTTGTTCCTGTGTGCTGTAGGAAACATCTATTGGACAGACCAGGGCTTTGATGTGATTGAGGTGGCCAGATTAAATGGCTCGTTTAGATATGTGGTCATCTCCCAAGGACTGGACAAACCTCGGGCCATTACTGTACATCCTGAGAAAGGGTGAGATCTGCGTAACCCTGACTTCCTGTCTTTTATTGTGAGTGTGTGCTGCATGAATGAAGCGTTGGTGGTTGTGTGTGCAGGTATCTGTTTTGGACGGAGTGGGGTCAGTATCCACGCATAGAAAGATCTCGTCTGGATGGATCTAATCGAGCCGTGCTGGTGAACGTCAGCATTAGCTGGCCCAACGGCATCTCCATTGACTATCAGGTGCATATGACACATTTATATCAACTTTGTCTGAACGCCGTTGTTTTAAAGGATTAGGATTAGTTCACTTCAGAATTCAAATTTCCTGATAATTTACTCATCCCCATGTCATCCAAGATGTTCATGTCTTTCTTTCTTTAGTGGAAAAGAAATAAAGGTTTTTGAGGAAAACATTCCAGGATTTTTCTCCATATAGTGGACTTCACTGGGGTTCAACAGGTTGAAGGTCCAAATGTCAGTTTCAGTGCAGCTTCAAAGAGCTCTACATGATCCCAGATGAGGAATAAAAGTCTTATCTAGAGAAACCATCGCTCATTTTCTAAAAAAAATAACAATTATATACTTTTTAAACCACAAATGCTCGTCTTGCACTGCTCTGTGATGTACCACACATTACGTAATCATGTTGGAAAGGTCTGACGTAGGCAGAAGAACCGATCGAGTGTAAAGCGAATGTGCAAAGACTAAGTCAAACACCCTTTACAAAAGAAAAATGTTAAAATAACGATGTCAGATGATTTTGAAGTTGGAGGAGAAAATGAGATGGAGTTTTTCAGCCTACTGGTGAAACGTCACCTACGCCTACGTAACGCGTGATTACGTAATGTGTGGCACATCGCAGAGCAGTGCAAGACGAGCATTTGTGGTTAAAAAGTATATACATTTCACTTTTTTTTTAGAAAATGACTGATGGTTTCTCTAAATAAGACTCTTATTTCTCGTCTGGGATCATGTAGAGCTCTTTGAAGCTGCACTGAAACTGACCTTCAACCCTATTTATAATGTGTTTTTTGAGCAGTGTAGCCAATCACAGACATGTTTGTTGATCTCTTGAACGCAGTGGCCAATCAGTTTTAATTTAGTCAGAATCCATTTACTGCTCGAAACACAATGTAAATAAAAGATTCATTGTGCAGTGTAAACAACTTTATTAATTATACCTTTGTGAAATCGCGAACTAAGATGAGTGACAGCTTTTTAATGATTATAAAGGAAGTCTTTGCAGGCTTTCTAGGCTATATATAATCCATTCAGAATTTGAATAGAAGTCGACGCATGACGGTAATTAATATGATTATGACTGTTATCAAACAGCTTATAATGTGTTGATAACGTTACACAAACCATGTTCACATTCGCCACGTCAGATTCAGACAGCTGCCTTCTAACAATCAGCATCTGTAGAAATAATAATAGTAATAGCCTCGCCCAGCACACTGATGGGATTGGTCACATGTTTGTGACAGTAGGAAACGGGGTGGTTTCAAACTGCGTTTTTGAGCCTGTCTTTGGTCCACTGCAGTTTTAAAGAGGAAATACTCAGTAATGGTGTTGACTGCTGAATTTGCACCTGTTAACCTGTACTGGCGCGCCGACGCACCGAAGCTTCTTTGTTTAAATTAGCTCAAATTTACTGTTAGATTTAATGTAATTACCTTGACAAACTATACATCATTAAAAAGATCTAAGACTCGAGCTTCAATTTTTAATCTTTATTTTACTCTCAACATCGTATAGTGACCGTTATTTGTTAATATGCGTCGGGAGTTATGAATATGAGAAACTGAGTCGTTACCTTTTCATTGAAATATGAGCGTCAGCCTCAGCCATTGAGAAAAAAAACTCTGTGAGATCGTCATGAAAAAAACTCCACAAAATAACATCCCTCAGGGCTTTTAGCTTAAAAGCATCCACATTTGGATAAATATTGATGGATTCTCGTACGTTTATGTCAATTTTCTATACAGAGGAGTAATATTTATTCAATTTTTAGCCAAGACGCGCTGTTGTCGTCATTTGAGCGCTGCACTTACTACTGTGTTTTCAACTCATACCTGCAGCCGGAGGGCGCTCTGTGCACACTTAGTCCACAATTATGACACATGATGAAGGAGATCATGTGACATAGAAGGAACTAACAGAGGCTACCAGACATCGCTATAATCATTGATATAAACATACAGAACGTCACATTTAAAAGTAATTAATACACGATTGTGACGATATGTGGTTTATCTGTGTTCTTCACGCCATGTCAGGTATTCATAATAGTAGATTATATTTATAATGCAATGCTAATCGAGATAGCTTTTCTCATTGTGCAGAATAGCATTAAATTATATATTTTCTGTCAGATTTTTTATCCGAAGCCACACCACATCACATAAGGTTATTTAAAACAACCGACTAGTAAGTTTGGAGCAAAAACGTGGTTTTAATCTTATAAATTGTCGTGTTTTGTTGGTGTGCTAAGCTAACATGCTAACGAGCCCAGAGATGCACCTGTTCTGAGCTAATGTAAATAAATCATTTTGAATCGTAAAGCTCACTTTTTTCTCTCTTTTTTTTCCAAGAAGGGCATTAGATACAGTTTGAAAGAAGGTGAAGTGAGAAGTTTGGTGAATGAAATGAGGGATTAAATCATCTTGAATAGAACATCAGTAATTATAATAGAGACAAAAGAAAAGAATAATTAGAGCCATAAGCAGGCTGGAGAGGTGTGAATGTGTTCAGGGGAGACTGAAACTGAATGGGGCAGTTAGCACCACAAACACAATATAGACAATACACTTGAATAGATGACAATACACATCAGTTAACATTTTAGGGTCCTTTCTAAATAAAGTCTCATGACATGGTCTTGAAAAACATGTAATAAAACTCAGAATTTTAAACTTATCATCTTCATATTTGAAATATAACATGGTCAGACATGTGGCTTTAGCTGCAGTGCATTTCTAGATTGCCACAAGGCCAACTTCACTTTTATTTTCATAAATATATTTCATAAAAATAAATTTCTAATAACTTTTCAAAACTTTGAAGCTATTTTTAACTATTCATTGTGACAATAATTAATTAATTATTTACCATAATCTGCAAAGTGTCTGCTTTCAAATAAGACCTTACTTGTGCTTTTAATGCAAAGGGTTCATGAACTGTATCTGTTTTAGTTTAGGTATGTAATTTCTTGTGATTTTCCAAAAGCGGGGGTGCTGGCTACCAGGTTAAAGCAACATTAAAAACTTGATTTTCACCACTGATCATTATCCATGTGTCCTATAGGAAGATATGCTGTACTGGTGTGACGCACGTACGGATAAGATCGAGCGCATTAACTTGGAGACGGGGGAGAACAGAGAGGTGGTGCTGTCCAGCAACAACATGGACATGTTCTCCGTATCTGTGTTTGAAAGCTACATATACTGGAGTGACCGGTCAGTGCACTATATTTGGACACTTTAACCCATTAATTCCTCTTCACAGAAATCATCTTCCTCTCCACTGTTTTCTCCAAAGAACCAACATGAAAATTAATTAAACAGGATTTAAACAATTTTATTGAGTTTTTAATGAAACTTCATTTTGTTAGCTAACCCTATTTAAAGTGCCTTTGAACTTTGTCCAAAGAGATAAGTATTTTTCTTTCTGTAGGACTCATGCAAATGGTTCTATAAAGCGCGGCAGTAAAGACAATGCAACAGATTCAGTAAGTCTGAGGACGGGCATCGGCGTCCAACTCAAAGACATCAAGGTTTTTAACAGAGCTCGACAGCAAGGTGGGTGTTCAGTGACTTATAGAAGTGTGCTGTAACACAACATAAATTAGCATGCACAGAACTGTTTGGAATGTGGATGTTATTATTCATTTTAGCACTGCATTGCATTCTTGATTCTGACTGGTTAACATGTTCCACTTGGTTCCAAATTGTTGCAAAGGTTTAAAAATAAAGGCGGTTTTGTTGCACATATAAGAAGTTCTTTTATGACTTTTTTTTTTTGGTAAAGTCAAGATCAGGGAAAAAGATATTGACCTATCCATCACTTATCATTGAATCTATGAACAAGATTCAGATTTCTCTTACTTGCAGCATTTCTTAATTGTTTCAAACAAATCTCTTCGCAGGAACTAATGTCTGCAAGAACAAAAACGGTGGCTGCCAACAGCTCTGTCTTTACCGTGGTAACGGTCAGCGAACATGTGCTTGCGCTCACGGTCAGCGAACGGTCAGTTGCCGTGACTATGACGGATACCTTGCGCTCACTAAAGAGTGGGCACTTATCAGACGAAAACAACCTAAACGCACCCATCAAACCGTTCGAAGACCCCGACCACATGAAAAACGTCATCGCGCTAACGTTCGTACCGTGGAGGAGGCGGAAAAGGGGCCAATCGGATCTTCTACAGCGACATCCACTTTGGGAATATTCAACAGATCAATGACGACGGGTCAGATCGGAAGACAGTGGTTGAGAGTAAGTTTCAAATATTTAAAGGTGCCCTTATTCAGAAAGAACCTTGGCGTTAAATACAAGAGTTCATACTGGAAAAGACATACAGTGTCTCAAACCCATTGTTTCCTCCTTCTTATATAAACATTTGTTTAAACGATCAGACGAATCTCAACATAAACCTGTTCAACGCGGGGTGTACGCCCCAATATTTGCATAATCAGCCCAATGTTCCCCATTATAAAAGGCATTAGACAAGGGCAGCCGTTAACGTCTGGAGACCCCGACCACATAAGCAAGAACAACAGCGAAAAACGTGGAGCAATAATCGACATAATCCATGATAGCATGATATTTTTACTGATATTTGTAAATTGTCTTTCTAAAAGTTTCATTACATGTTGCTAATGTACTGTTAAATGAGGTTAAAGTTACCATCGTTTCTTACTGTATTCACGGAAAAGGGGCTATTTCATTTTTTAAACACTTGCATCGTATAATGCATAAACACAACTTCATTCTTTATAAATCTCTCCAACAGTGTAGCAATCTAGCCACGGAGGACAGCCTCAAATTCACTCGAATAAAACTTTAACACAAATAAATATCCACTTTGGGCATACAATATGACGAACATCTTGTAAAACATTTGAGTTATATTAGCTGTGTCAATGCGCTGTAATATACGACGGGTGGCAGGGAGCAGATAAGGGGGCGGCGCCGAGTGTAAATTAGTGCATTGTTAAAGCCCCAAAATACAGTTAAAAAAATTAATTAAAAAAATCTATGGTATTTTGAGAAACTTCACAGACACATTCAGGAGACACCTTAGACTTATATTTCTTGTGAAAACGTTCTTGGGCATTTAATATAATCTACTTTAAAGAGGCCATATTATGCTCTTTTACAATGTGTTGATGTTGTTTTCAGGCTCTGTTCTAGAACAGGTTTTCATGCTTGAATGTTGATTATTTTCCTCATATTGTTGCAGCTCCTCTCTTCCCAGTCTGTCAGTAACGCTCTGTTTAGTTCCTGTCTCTATGAAGCCCCTCCTTCTGAAAAGCACAATGTGCTCTGATTGGTCAGCTGGAGCAGTGTGTTATGATTGGCGTTTGGGAAAAGTCCCACCCCTTAGTTTCAACACACTACTAACTAACTCAACCAGGCCCCACCCCTTTTATTTTCGCAAACTTTAACTTTTTTTTTTTTTCTTTTTTTTTCACTTTGTTGATAACAGCACAAAAAGTGTATGGAAACCTGGCTATAGTTATTTTGCTGTGCCCAAAACAAGTCCCTGTGCTGTGTGTGCGGTGGTGGTTTGATCGCAGCACCTTCTCGTTCAACTCTACATTAGCAGCTCACAGCTGGAGAGAAAACAAGTCAAACACTAAATCATTGCTCTAGCCGGCAGACACACAATCAAGCAGGACAAGGAAAGTCTGAAGTCACGGACAGTTCCTTTGTGAGAGCACAATAAACTCATTCTTTCACAAGACGCTTGGCTTTCACAGCAAGAGAACTGAGCAAAGAAAGATGTGTGTATCTGTTTATTCCTCTGTTGCCACAAACACCAAATGAAGGAAGGATAATTATGATAATTGCAAACTCTCGACCAAATGCCTCCTGAAGGAATGTTGACTTCCTTTTGCTGAAGTGGAAAAGTTCGTCTGTCTGAAACTACAATCAAAACCAGATTCACTCTGCATCCTTTAGCTTTGTTTACTCTTATTTTAGGCAGAGATGTGGTTTTGAACAATAATGTTTGAGTTTTATAGATTCGTTTGTAGAGTCTCACCCTGTATAATTATATGATCCATTTGATTTTACTTTTTACTGGCAAATTTAAACTCACTTACAGTATATGGAGGGCCTCAAAATGTAGTCATGAAGTATTTATTTACTAGTTAATTCCAGTCAATTGAATAAAAGACTTAATGTTACCTTTAGCTAATTGAATAAAAGCCAAAACAATTACAAGTTTATAAAAAAAACAAATAATATATATGACAAATATGACATATATGTGTATAGTGACATATAAGGATGCTTTAGTTATGTAGTAATCAAACTTTTATGGAAATGGGTGAAGTACTAAATGAATCTTTGCTTTCAGGCGCTTGTATGATTTCACTGCTGACTAAGAAAAAAGGTTGAAATATTGTAAACATCTGACAGAGTTATATAGAAAAATAATGGAAAAAGGTTTCATATCATCAGCACGATCAGAGCAGAGGTCTTCTTTTTTTGCATTCATGCACTTTGGTGCTTTTACAATATTTATTGTTTTTGGCTTTTTTAAGTGCTAAATGCTTTTTTCTTACCATGTGGTTTTCATTACACTGGCTATGAACCGGTTATGTAATTAAAGCCAGGAGTAAATGTAGCATTGCCAAACACATGTCAGTTCTTTCGTCTTTGAACCGTCTATGGCAATGAATGAACAAACAAACAATGAACTATTTGCTTTCAAATCTTTTTTTTCCCCGTTTTTCATTGTTGTTATGTCCAGATATAATTGACTCATGACTAACACACACATTTGGATATTGCTTGTAAACATGGTGCAAAATAGATGGTGAGTTATTTCCACATGGATGTGAAGCTTTTCTTCAGATGGTCAAAGCTTAGTCTGTGAGAAACTCAATCTCAGATGATGTATTAAGCCTTTATTAAATACGCCCTTTCTGTAATAACACATCTGTAATCTGTAATAAGTATAATTATTTGGTTGAATTTTGCAATTTCTCATGATCAAAAAAATGCCGTTGACTTATATTTAGTGCCCTTATAGTCAGAGAAAAACTGACTAAAATTTATGATTATGACATGATGAAATACTAAATTTAAAGGATATTTTCGTCAAAAGTCAAAAACTCTGAGTAAAAACACTGGAACTGGCATGAGAGCCTAGATTAAATCTTTTGAAATTATAGTTTTAAAAACTTTTGTTTAGAAATAAATGCACTTTGTTGACACCCAGGTTTGTCAGGTTTTGTGGGTAAGGAATGAGGCAGAGTTCAATGGGCTTTTATTTGAAATAAATAAAAAAAAAAAAAAAGTATCCCATAGGGGAAACCACACTGGCAAGGCAGGATGAGACAAGACCAGACAAGACATGGCTTAGCAGGCTGGACACGAGGGATACATACAATGACAAACTGGCACAGGACTGAGAACACAAGGAGAATAAATAGGAGAGAAAATTAGGTTAAAGGGTTAGTTCACCCAAAAATGAAAATTCTGTCATTAATTACTCACCCTCATGTTGTTCCACACCCGTAAGACCTTCGTTCATTTTCAGAACACAGATTAAGATGTTTTTGATAAAATGCGATGGCTCAGTGAGGCCTGCATCGCCAGCAAGAACACTCCCTTTTTCAATAAGTAAAAAAAAAAGTATTCTCGTCACTTTATAATATTAAGGTTGAACCACTGTACTCACATGAACTGTCATAATATAAATATGTTTTTAGTAGCTTTCTGGGCATTGAAAAAGGAGTGTTCTTGCTGGCGATGCAGGCCTCACTGAGCCATCGGATTTCATTAAAAATATCTTAATTTGTGTTCCGAAGATGAACGAAGGTCTAATGGGTGTAGAATGACATGAGGGTGAGTAATAAATGACAGAATTTTCATTTTTGGGTGAACTAACACTTTAATGAAGGAGAGCAGGCAGGGCAAATGAACTAATAATCAGGTAACAAGAATAGCGGGGTTAAGACTATAGACACCGAAGCACATGGCACATAGAAACAAACAAAACAAAGCCATGTGCTCACACAAAACATGACACAAGAACACACAGCCAAAAAGAAATAGCCGACTGTGTGACAACATGAAAGCATGTGGCCGATGAAGACTCGAGCCGCGTGCTACATACTGTAGAACATAACAACAAAAGAACATCTGGCCAATGAAAACATGAACACTCAACACGTACGCTTACATCGAAAGACAAAACGTGGATCATGAATGTCCGAACCCCGAAAAATGAACTGAAACCAAACTAGACCAAACTGCCAGGATCTGAACACCATGCTACAAACTTATAACATATCAAATAGAGGAAAACATGTACAGCTCGAACAAACTCCAACCCACACGCTCACACAAAGACAAAACGAAAGGAGTGCCAGAGCTCTGTCACCAAACCAAGAATAAACCAGACAGAACCCTGACATTTGTTCTTTCCAAAAATGAAATTTCTGTCATTAATTACTCACCTTCATGTCGTTCCACACCTGTAAGACTTTCATTCATCTTCAGAACACAAATTAAGATATTTTTGATAAAAACCAAGGGTTTCTGAACCACACATAGGCAGCAAGGTCATTGCACCTTTTGAGGTCCTAAAAGGTATTAAAGACATTGTTAAAACAGTTCATGTGACTACAGGGGTTCAACCTTAATTTTATGAAGCAACGAGAATACATTTTGTGTGCAAAAACAAAACAAAAATAACAACTTTATTCAACAATCTCTTTGTTTTTGCACACAAAAAGTATTCTCGTTGCTTCATAACATTAAGGTTGAACCCCTGTAGTCATGTTGACTATTTTAACCATGTCTTTAGTACCTTTTTGACTATAGTGGTTCAACCTTAATTTGTGTTCTGAAGATGACCGAAGGTCTTACGGGTGTGAGTGATTAATGACAGAAATTTCATTTTTGGGTGAATTAAACCTTTAATAAATGCACAATGTTTCCAAAGTCATTGAATAATCGTGTTAAATAATTGACCTCAATATTGACCAAAATAATTTTGATTAGAATTTTTGCCATAATCAAGCAGCCCTACGCCATGAGACAAATTTTGTCAATTATTTCCCTACAATAATACAGCAGCTAAAATGTTTTTAAATGTTCTCTGTCTGCAGACGTTGGGTCAGTAGAAGGCTTGGCGTATCACAGAGCCTGGGACACTTTATACTGGACCAGTTACACCACGTCCACCATCACCCGTCACACTGTAGACCAGAGCCGCTGGGGGGCTTTCGATCGGGACAACGTAGTGACCATGTCAGGAGATGACCACCCGCGGGCCTTCGTCCTGGATGAATGTCAGAAGTGAGTGTCCAATTTCTTCATTTCACAAGCAAACAACTTTCAGCAGTGGAGCAACAACATTCACAGTCATTAACCGTTCCCTTTTGGGCTCAATTGTTTGTCATTGACTCACATTCCTCTGCTGTTCACCAGCTTGATGTTTTGGACCAACTGGAATGAGCAGTCTCCCAGTATCATGCGTGCTCAGCTGTCTGGTGCCAACGTCCTTGTGATCATCGGCAGTGACATTCGCACTCCTAATGGACTCGCCATCGACCATCGTGCTGAGAAGCTCTATTTCTCGGATGCTACGCTTGATAAGATCGAGCGTTGCGAGTATGACGGCACCCATCGTTATGTAAGTTGGAACTTGAACCCATGAGTGTCCAATTTTGTTCAACTTGCATCATGACACTACAGCTAAAAATACTGGTTTATCATGCACTGGTCAGTTTTGGGCTTTCTCATAATGTTGTTTCAGACTAGTAGGAAGAAAAGTACACTTTTAAGTGTTTATTTTATTGCAGTTTGCATCTGTAGACTTTAATTACAATACATATCTTTAAAGACCATGGGCCCTTTTTTAACTATCTAAGCACATGGTCTGAATCGCATGGTGCAGGTGCACTTAGGGCATGTCCGAATCCACTTTTGCTGATTTAACAATGGAAAAAATGATTGCCACATGGTCCAAAAGGGTTGTCCCTAGTCTCTTAATGAGTCATGGGTGTGTTTTGGGTGTAACATACAATAAACCAATTAGAATGTCATATCTCATTTCCTTTAAAAGAGAGTTGCGCTTGCTCCATAGCGGAATCACTATTTACATGGAGGAATTTACAAGTGGAAAGACTGAATGCTTCTCCAGAGAGCAATCCTTTTATTTTTAATATTTGGCATGTTTTTGTGTTGCTGCACATCCCTGTGTATGTAATAAGCAGAGTGTACGCGTGTTGTGCACCCGCATATTGGTGCATATTACTAACACGCTCTTTAAATAACAAAAAAAAATAAAAATACTACGCCATTGACTTTAGACCAGGTTTTTGTTGGTCAATAGCGCAGTCGTTTTCACTTGCCTCAAAATAGCAACATGCCAACAATGCACCTGAACACACCTCGTTTTCAGACCAAGAATGAGTCAATTTAGTATTAAAATGAAAATAATATAATTTATCACTATTATTTCTGGGGCAAAACCAAAATAGTTATCATGTCAGACCTGTGAAATGTTCAACTTCAAAATGGAAAACATTTAAAATTGTAACATTTCTACAAACTGAGTGGCTACTCTGTATATGTCTTGACGTCTGTAGGTGGTTCTGAAGAACGAGCCAGTGCATCCCTTCGGTTTGGCCGTGTACGGTGACCACATCTTCTGGACAGACTGGGTCCGCAGAGCTGTCCTCAGAGCCGACAAATATGTTGGAGGAGACATGAAGGTGTTAAGAGCTGATATCCCACAACAGCCCATGGGGATCGTCGCTGTGGCCAACGACACAAATAGCTGTAAGTGAACGAACGCGACGGCAGCGTGGTCAAGAGTGCCTCACAGTGTCCTGTCATCTCACCCGCGTAATTATGTGCCAAAAGTACTCTGTGATTGTCTCAGAACCAAGAAGAGCTCTATAATGCTCGCGAATGACACCATCACACACAATCAATATCTTTCATCATGCTTCTCTAAGTGTGATAGAAGCAATTCTCAAGCACTCAAACCCCCACAGACAACATCTCTGAAGACCCCTATTTACTGTCCTCCCAAATAACCAGACCGAAACCGAAAAAATAGCAAATAATGATAGATTTGAGAATGAAAAACTCTTTCATGTTTACTTTAAAATCCTCATATCATGGAAGATTTTGATGTCTTGACATATTCTAATATTAAGAGCTCTCTCTCCAATCCACCCTGAACTTCTATTGAAATTATTCTGCAAAGAAAAAACTATGAGCTCATCACGTACTCATCCATATTTTCAGATTTAAAGAATTAAGCAGACTTGCCCTAATGAATAACAGTGAACTGAACTACATCCGTATGTGGGGGTTAGCCAATCACAACAGAGGTCATTTACATACAGAGATCTTAAAGGTACAGTAGCGAGAACAGCCTGTTTAACTGAGAGTCACAGAGTGGGTATAAAATGGCCATGAAAAACTAAATGATAAGAATCATGGATTCAGTTAATTTCTTAAGTAGCAAAATATTCTTTAGCATAGCCTACATATAGGTAGGACTTAGTTTATGTGCACCTGGAAGAAAATATACAGTATTGTTAACACTTTAATAACTGTCAGTAATATTAACAAACATTATTAAGTTACACTACCATTCAAAAGTTTTTTGTTTTTGTTTTAATTAATCAAGGATGCGTTAAATTAATCAAAAGCGACAGTGAAGACATTTATAATGTTAAAAATATGAACTTTATACTTTATATTATATATGTCACGGTTTCCACAAAAAGCTGAAGCAGCACAACTGTTTTCAACATTGATAGTAATCAGAAATGCTTTTTGAGCAGCAAATCATCATATTAGAATGATTTCTGAAGGATCATATGACACTGAAGACTGGAGTAATGATGCTAAAAATTCAGCTTTTATCACAGGAATAAATTATATTTTACAATATATTCACATAGAAAACATGTAAAGTGACATGTATCTGATGCAATAAAGCCACTCCCCCTGTATCTCTCACTCCAAATTAAATCAGTTTATAGTAAACATTTTAGAGACAAAATTGCTCAACATTTGCTGTTAATTATTCATTCTATTTATATTAAATAAATTAAAATTATGAATAATTCATGAGATATTCATATAATTAGGCCTATTAAATTAATTGACAATATTAAACTTTGCTTTTAAATTAAAGTAAATATAAGGCATGCATAATATATAAAGCTTTTAAACAGATTAAGCTTACATGTATTCTTTTGAGCTCTTTGTGAAACTATATCAATTATTTGGTCTATTTCTTTGATTCACATGCATTGATATAGTCAGATATTTTCTTTCAGCTGCCTTCTCAAACTTTCACTGCAGCAGTGTTTATTCCCGTTTTGTAAATGCTTGTAATTATATATTTTTCATAACGATCTCTTAATCTTCAGAAGAGACATGAATTGCACGGCTCTCTCGTGAGAAGTGAATCAAACTGACGTTCTCCTTGTTCCGTGTGATTGGCTGTTTGCCGCACGTGTCACACTTTCAGTTGCACGCGCTTTTCAAACTCTGGATTAAACCTGAGTTGACAGCGTTGTGCAATATCTGATCCTGATCTAATCCAGGTTGAATTTATCTGGATTTGTCAACTCCAAACCTACTCTGAAACTCAGAGTTTGTTCAACTAGCTTCATGCAACAGGCCACAGAACACAAATTAAGATGTTTTTAATTAAATCTGAGTGATTTCTATCCCTCCTTTGAACATCTATGCAACTTTGATGCTTCAAAAACGTCATAAGAGATCGTAAAACTAATCCATATGAATCGAGCAGTTTAGTCCAAATTTTCTGAAGAGACTCGATCACTTTATATAATGAATAGATTTAATTTAGGCTTTTATTCACATATAAACATTGATCAGTGAACATAAACAGAAGCTCGAACATACTTGCTGGATGCACGCACAAGAATGAACCTCATTGGTTCTTGCGAAAGCTCAAACATGCTGCGTAACACGAGAATGAACTTCTTTGGTTCTCACATGTCAAGCAGTTTATTATATTTTATTTATCTTTATAAGATTCACCTTTTAAGTATAGGCTGTTGCTTCTTCTGCAGTCTGGCTGCACAGAAAATCCCATCTGTGAGAACTGAGTGTTTACATCTGTGTGCTGTGAATAGGAAATAGTTTTCTGTAAATATGTGTGCAAATGGGTAGTGAATGTTAAGTGGGTTATTTGTATCTGTTTGTGTGTTTCATGAAGGGGTGCATAATGAATACACATAATGCTTCTTGTGACCTCTCAATGTCAAGAGCTTCTGAGGATGGTACATTCCTGTGTGTGTGTGTGTGTGTGTGTGTGCGTGCAGGTGAGTTCTCGCCCTGTCGGGTGAATAATGGCGGCTGTCAGGATCTGTGTCTGCTCACATCAGATGGACGGGTCAACTGTAGCTGCCGCGGAGAGAGGAAACTGCTGGAGGACAACACCTGCATAGGTGAGATACCGCCGACCAATCACAGGCTCAATGCATCATATGTCTGCTTATGCTGTTATTGTCATTACAACACAGTGCTCACAGATTTCTGTCCTTCTCTTGCTCTAGTTCATCCTACCAAAGCTTTCAAGCTTCAAAAAGAGATTGTAAATACAATTGCGTGTACTATTGCGTGTTAATAGTTGGCATCTTGTGTCCTTCAGCTCAGAACACGTCATGCAGCAGTATGGACGACTTTGAGTGTGGGAATGGAGACTGCATCAAATACACACTCACCTGTGACGGCATGGCCCACTGCAAAGACAAGTCAGATGAGAAGCAGTCCTACTGCAGTGAGTGTGTGTGTGTGTGTGTGTGTGTTATGAATGTTCACAGCGGTTGTGAAGTCCACGTGTCGCTCTAACAGTCTGTGTTTGTGTTCAGCTAACCGTGTGTGTAAGAAGGGCTATAAGCGCTGTGTGAACGGACGCTGTGTCGGACACAGTTCCTGGTGTAACGGCCGGGATGATTGCGGCGATAACTCTGACGAACTCTTCTGTAATGGTAAGACCACCTGTTCATATACACTATATATCTGTATCTCCTCATTTGCATGAGATTTGCATTACACTGCCTTTAAAAATTTGGAATAATTACGATTTTATAATGTTTTTGAAAGAAGTCTCTTCTGCTCATCAAGGCATTCAATTGATCAAAAATACAGGATAACAGTAATATTGTGAAACATTATTAGAATTTAAAATAGCTGTTTTATCCTATATAACGTTTGAACTTTCTGAGGTTGTTTAGTTTTATTTCTCCTCCCCCTTTATCAGTGCTCTGATGTTTTTGTCTTTTGGATTGTAAAGCATTTTGGCTCAACTGATGTCATTTTTAAACCTGCTGTAAAAATAAAATGAAACATGAAAAGACAACACTTAAAGGTGCAATATGTAAGAATTTTGCAGTAAAATATCCAAAAACCACTTGACCAGAGTTATATATTTTGTTCACTTGAGTACTTACAGTACCCCAAATGTTTGCAACTATTTGTAAATCGTGAGAAAATTGCAATTTTAACCAAGGCTCCGGGACCTGTGAGGAGTCGCCTGTCGATGGCGTCATACCCGCGTTACCCTCGGTTTCTGGTTTTATTTTGCAGAAACCATGAAACACCAAAGAAGCTTTAATATTTACATGTTTTAATAGACAAGGGAATATCTGTTCTAGGGGTGTCCTCGACTACGGATTTACATAGTCGAATCCGATTCGAATCAGATTGCCTATATTCGACTGATAGTCGAATCATATATGTTGTGATTTGAGCTTGAAAAACAGCAGTCCACTAGAGAGTGCGCACGTACTTTAAAAGGGCCGCGCGCTGAACTGTGCACGAGATGGAGGGGGACACGGAAAATGAAGTAGGCCTAAGGCCTATAGCCTACCCGCGGGCGCGGCTTAAGACAACTTTTATTTTCTTTCACACACAGCACAGAGAAACGTCTTTCTAATAAACTGACCAAACTGCCTGTCAAGTGATAGACGAAACTGACAATGATTTTATATTTTTTAAACAAATGAAAGGCAATGCGGATAAACATTCACAGCCACGATGTACAGAACACTCTCAAAGATATAGAAGAAAATGAATAAAAACATTTTGGATCAATAAACCTTAAAATATATATAAAAATAACTGCAGAAAAGCCACACTGCAGATATACATTTCATATGTCGGCAAATCAAATTACAACGGCTAAACTGTCTGTCCAAGCAAGCTTTAACTCTACTGCGCAACATTGATGCACCAAAAAACAAAAAAATTAATTAATTTAATAAAACAATTATAATTGTTATCAAACATTAATTTACAGAATTGAATTAGAACAGAAATAGGCTAAGTCAAACTGCAAAATGCCTGAAGTGCAGGGGAACATATATTCAAAACAAAAGCCACAAATAATTAAATTAGATAACCCAGAGTGATCAATAAATAAATTAAAATTAAAGAAATTATTAAAATAACGAAAGTAGCCTATAGCCAGAATTGTCAACTTTGTCTTTTTAACTGCAGACACAATAAACGCTGAACTGGAGTGGCAGTCTTTTTAGCTAAACATTCAAAAATCAAATTACATCCGTCTAAAATAGATTGAAATCATTTGTAGCTCTACCCTACCTGATTGAGAGAGAAAAATCCAGTCTTTCACACGATCTGCCTGTGTCCGTTTGAGTCTTTTTAAATAGCGCGCTATAGTCAGCTCGTTGGTCGGCAGAAGCTCGCCGCAATGTTTGTTGTTGTTGTTGAGTTCTAGGACATGAGCTGTTGGCACAACTTGCATCATACGTTTTTTGGATCATCTTTTACCATTTCAAAGTGCATCCAATTGTGCACTTTATCCAAGACATTGTTAAAGATTTAAACCCTGCCGCAAAGATGCTCATCTGCCGGTCACGGATGATGGAAGTGAAACTTAAATCGGTCACAGGGGTGGTTGGATTTATTCACGCACATTAAAAATATTTATTAAAAGCTTCTTTCTTTTCACATTTTTATTTATGGTATTAACATAATAGGCTGTATATTAACCTATTGGGAGAGAACCGGTATGTCTATGTAAAATCAATCAGATATTGAGCGCCCCCATATCTCTTCTCATAACACCTCTGCGAAGATTCGACTGTGAGATTGGTAGTCGAATCAGGCTCCTCCTATCGAAGATTCGAATCGTCGACTATTCAGGGTCACCCCTAATCTGTTCTGATATATTTATAGACAGAAAACTAATCGTTGTTATATAGCTCAACACGTTTAGTCTTATTGTTTAAATCAATTTTCTTGATTTTTTGCGAGTACCATGCTTTACCATGCCTCAGAGAAAAATACTATTTTGTGAAGTAGCTAACAGCATAATCAGATGCAGCTTTATTTTTAGTAACAGTAACACAGCATTTTCTCCATCATACAATATGTTTTAAAATTAATTGCATGCCATTTATCAACACAAGCCATCCAGCATTTAATATGATGTCTAAAATCGATCTATCTTACTGCAGTGTGCAACAGTATCTCACAGCAGCCGCCGAGCGACCGCACAGAGTAACGCTATAACATCATTTTCAACACTCTCAAATGTATCTAATATGATAAACAGAGCTGCGTTGCCTTATACTCATGACCGGAAAAGCGGAAGCGGCGTCGGCGACTGTGTCATAATAAAAGTCACGCTGCTCGTGAGGCGTGTGTTGATCACCGCTTCAGCGGCCTCGTTCAGCTCCACAACACTCGGTCCTGCTCTGCTTCATACTACAGTAACATTAATAATCGCATCCATGAACATGATTTCTTCCTGAGTCCTATCCCTATTCTTTTGCACCGTCCGTTGAGGTGAAGACCACATATCCCAAGATTCCACGCTCAAACTTGGCGTCATCAAGCTACGCCTTTGTTTTGAATAGGCCTCTAGCGACCAGAAAATATTACATAGTGCACCTTTAATGGGTGAAATGTCATATTTTGCCCCAAAATCAAAGGAAATCAATAGGAATCATTAGAGATTTTTTGAACGTTTGGTCAGTTTCATTGTCACTGGCCTTAAAGAATATTAGTAGAATAATTATAGACTAGTAGTAGAATATTCTTTGACTCATGCAGATTAAATGTTTTGCAGCTGACCAGAGAAATTATTAGCAACATGCAATATTTGTTGGAAAAAAAATTATGTCGAAATCACAATCAATCAATCATTGTATTTCAGTAATTATTAGAGAAATAGATTCAAAATCACCATTAAGAATAATGGGAATTACCACAAAAAATTCAAAAGTAATACATCTGCACATATAACAATATGAAATTATGAATTGGGAAGAATATGTGCTAAAAATGTGCTAAATTGTCATTGAAATGGTCCTAAAATATGTTACATTCTATTTTGTATTTATAATTCTTTTTTCCCTCATGTTTTTGTGAGTTTTACACTTTTCTGACTGTACTGTTTTGTGTGTGTTGTACTGTAGCAACCCTGTGCACGGCGGATCAGTTTCAGTGCAGAGGCGGATCATGTGTGTCAAACTCCAGTCGCTGTAATCAGGTGCTGGACTGTGAGGACGCCAGCGATGAAATGAACTGCTGTAAGTTCCAAACATTTACTTACATGAAGATGAATAATAATATTCAGTATTTCAGACATGGACTGTATCATGCTGTTGATTAAAACAGACAATCACACATATTTACAGTAATGCACTTGTAAGTGAAAATCTGCATTTTTTTTTTTTTTTAGTTTATCCTTAACCAAAATAAACATTAGCAAGACCTTCCTTAAGAGTTGCACATCCTGTTCTTTGATTTCTTAAGCCTGTGTCTTGTGTCTTGTTTTTTTTTCCCAGTGGCTTCTGATTGTTCCAGTTATTTCCGTCTGGGTGTGAAAGTCGACACCTATCAGCGGTGTGAGTTCACTACACTGTGTTACGCTCCGTCATGGGTCTGTGACGGCGCTAATGACTGCGGAGACTATTCAGATGAGACCAACTGCCCAGGTAAACACACATGCATGCGTTCAGAGTTGTGCAGCCTTTTAAAGACCCTGTGAAATAGCTGTCTTTCCTGTCCTTTCCATTTAAAGCAATGAAATTAAAATCTTGATAAGAAATGTTTGTGTTTTTATTCAAATCTCTGAAGTTTAATTGCAGACTTTGGGATCTTAGAATATATGAGCACAGTTTCAAGGCCCCAATATACTCATGGTGAAGTACTTTTTTGTTCATTTAGTGGTAAAAGAACATTATAATATCTTTGCAAAGATATACCGTATATATGTGCTGCACGCTTTCCTCTCCATAACAAAATAAACACACAACAAAATTGGCAGCGGTGAGAAAACAGCAGTTCAGAAAGCATCAGATCATAGATGTTGATGTTTGCACCAGCTCTGTAATTCAGCTCTCCAGTCACGTCACGTTTATTTATACAGCTCTTTATACAATAGATTGCTTTAAAGCAGCAGCTTACTGGTATTAAACATAAAAGACAGGGTCAGTGTCACTTTCAATTAGAATTACAGCTACAGTTTCTGTGCGTTTTTTTTTTACTCGCGTCTGACCTCAACCAACTGAACAGAAGAAATGAACCAGAGAAGATTTACACCTACCTATTACGCAAGATATGCTCCATTAATTTTAATCGATCAAAAAATTGATTGAGATTCTACCGTTATATATTTAGCATTACAACACAACCTGAGACAAAAGCTTGTGTTTTTTGCATGATGATATGGAGGATGTGCACCCACAGGCAGAAACATAAATTGGCTCCTATGCCACGGACCACTGGTAGTTTAAAGGTGCCCTAGATTATGTTTTTAAAAGATGTAATATAAGTCTAAGGTGTCCCCTGAATGTGTCTGTGAAGTTTCAGATCAAAATACCCCATAGATTTTTTTTTATACATTTTTTTAACTGCCTATTTTGGGGCATCATTATAAACGCGCCAATTTTAAATCCTGCCCCTTTAAATCCCGTGGTCCACGCCCACAGAGCTCGCGCTTGCCTTGAACAGTGCCTTAAAGTTTACACAGCTAATATAACCCTCAAAATGGATCTTTACAAAGTGTTCGTCATGCATGCGGCATGCATGCGTCGGATTATGTGAGTATTGTATACTGTTATATGGTTTACTTCTGATTTTGAATGAGTTTGATAGTGCTCCGTGGCTAACGGCTAATACTACTCTGTTGGAGAGATTTATAACGAATGAAGTTGTGTTTATGCATTATACAGACTGCAAGTGTTTAAAAATGAAAATAGCGACGGCTCTCTTGTCTCCGTGAATACAGTAATAACCGATGGTAACTTTTACCACATTTAACAGTACATTAGCAACATGCTAACGAAATATTTAGAAAGACAGTTTACAAATATCACTAAAAATATCATGTTATCATGGATTATGTCAGTTATTATTGCTCCATCTGCCATTTTTCGCTATTGTTCTTGCTTGCTTACCTAGTCTGATGATTTGGTTGAGCACATCCAGACGTTAATAACTGGCTGCCTTTGTCTAATGCCTTTTTATAATGTTGGAAACGTGGGCTGGCATATGCAAATATTGGGGGCGTACACCCCGACTGTTACGTAACAGTCGGTGTTATGTTGAGATTCGCCTGTTCTTCGGAGGTCTTTTAAACAAATGAGATTTATATAAAAAGGAGGAAACAATGGAGTTTGAGACTCACTGTATGTCATTTCCATGTACTGAACTCTTGTTATTTAACAATGCCAAGATAAATTCAATTTTTCATTCGAGGGCACCTTTAAAGGTTTTTATCGGCCGGATCAAACTTTTCCGGAAAGTTATCTTTGACTCCTGAAACAAACTCCAATTGAAGTTTGTTTTGTGAAAAACATATGAAGCCAAGGATTAAGAGATCTAAAAATCCTTTATTTACCCGTGGCTTAAATAATTGAACAAGCCTTCATCAGGCATCACACTGTTTTTAAATTATTTAAGCCATGAGTAAATAAAGTGTTTTTAGATCTTTTAATCCTGAGTGTCTTGGCTTCAAATGTTTTTCATGGAATAAACTATAGCTTATCTAAAGAGCACCAGGAGAAGAAGTAGCACTCTCTGCATTCTTCTTTATGAATCCAAGGAAGTTTGCTTTGGCCCGATTTTGGTCAAAATGACGTCACACCAGTTGTTTCTTCGATTTTGCTTGAACTATATAAGACTGTTGATTGCTGTTCATTACTGTTGATTGAAACTTCAGAAAAGACACATACTATATGACATCAATCAATTCCGGCCACTTTCTTTGCAATCAACTGATGCTTAATAAAGGAAATAAAGTATTAGGTATAAATTATAAAGGACAGAGCATTCAAGCAAATATTTCTTTATAAAGAAAAAATGTAGAGAAAATTATGAAAATATTTGATCAAGAAGTGATTCACCATGTCAGGCAATACACACACAACCTCTAAACTCACTTGTCTCTTGTTTCTTTTTACACATCAGATAAGAAAAAGAGAAAATGTCCATCAAACTTCTTCGCTTGTCCCAACGGTCGCTGTATCCCCATGAGCTGGACCTGCGACAAGGAGAACGACTGTGAGAACGGAGATGACGAGGCACACTGTGGTGAGCTGCACACGTCTTAGTTTTTCTGCCATCCTGGGGATTTTCCATTGACCTTTACTGTGCTTATACAATACCCCACTTCTGATTTATGCGTGTTCGTTAACTCTTTTCCCGCCCAGCGCCAGCATTTGTGATCATTTCCACAAAACTTTCATGGCCCCCAGAATATTTAGCTGTATGAATATCATAGTCGTATGCAATATATCAGAAGAAAGAACGCAGCCTCTGCCTTTCATAAAAAAGCAACATTTAGAACAAAAAGCTGAGAAAATTGCATTTTTGTCAATGATCTCATTCAAATTGATGATGAAAACACAGATGGAGCAGATCGACCCCCCCCAAAGCTTCACAATCTTTTCCTCTTCATGGGTTCAACATTTCATTCAGTAACGTTAGGCAGTTTTGATATATATTCTGTTTAATGATGCTTATATTCTGTTTGATGATCCCATTATTTTACATGAGCAGCAGCAATGCTTCTATCGCTTCTATGCTTCTATCGCTCAGGAGATTATGTACTCTTTCAGAAGATGCGTTAGCGCCCCCTACCGTATAACAGTGAAGACTTGGATTGCCAGAAAATTCTGTCAATGGCAGGGAAAGAGTTAAGACATTATTTAGCAGTATGTTTATTAAGAGGTTTTGCTCATAGGGACCATTGATGACTGCTTACATTTGGTAATCAAAATGGGGACCTGCCAGAAACAGCTTCTGGAAAGAGAACAAACGTAGGGCGGGGCTTGATTTTGTTCGTGGGGAATTGATTGGATGGTTGTGATTCCTTGTGCTCAAAGAACATATGGTCCCTCTCTACATAGAGTTTAAATAACACTGAAGCAGAGTTAAAGTTAATATGATGGATAATATGCTGTTTGTGGAGTTGTTTAATCAGATCTTGAGAGATTTAATATTTTTTATCTTCAGTTGATTTCATCTAAGGCTGTGGCAAGTCATTTGTAGTTATTGTGTTTCTCTTCAGTGATTCTGCTTGTTAACAGCAGGTGTTCATCACTAATGCTCAATCATAACTTAATTAATCTCATTAACTTTAACTCTGCTTCAGTGTTACTTTAACACTATATAGAGAGGGACCATATGTAATTTGCTGTGTATTGGTGGATCTAATGTGAGTGACAGGTTGCCCCGCCCTCATTATCAGAGAAGAGAGGAGATGCTGCAAGAGGGAGGGGAAGATATTCTGATTCAAGATTACGAGGAACATGAATTTAACACAATGATGTGAACAGATAAATCATTTATAATAAACACTGCAATATTCCATTAAAAAAAAAGAACAAGAATTGTCCATTTTGATTTTAAGAACATACAAACACGCTTTCAGATCTGCACAGTTCATTTGAGTTTTTCTAGAGAATATTTTAAATATGTTCTGTCTCTGAAGAATCTTTTGAATAATTCACTAACGGATCGTTTAATGATTCTGCTCAGATAAGTTCTGCTCAGCGACGCAGTTTGAGTGCGGGAATCATCGCTGTATTTCCAGCAGCTGGGTGTGTGACGGAGCGGACGACTGTGGAGATGGAACAGATGAGGACAGCAGATGCAGTGAGTGCTGATCCTGAAAAACAGAATTAATTGGGACATTTTAAAGTAACAAATAGTGTGACTGATGAATCAACAGAGATTACAATTTTTATTAAAGTGCCCACTTTTATGCTATTTTAAAAGTTCCCTAATTTTGTTTTGTCATCTCCTACATCTGATTTACATTCATCCAAGGTCAAAAATCACTTTTCAATCAAAGATTCTGTCTCTCTAAACCCTGCCTTTTTGATAGATGCTCTGCTCTGATTGGTCAGATGGCCCAGTCTGTTGTGATTGGTTGACCGCTCAGCTACAACTACAGTGTGTATTTTGAGAGACAAAGTAGATGTGGTTCACTGGCAGCCAATGAAGACCATAGACTGGCATTAGACTGCAAATTAGTTACAAACCTACACAGTAGAAGTGAGACTGGAATTACTGACGACTTCGTTTCAGGCAGTTCAGAAACGAGGACAAACAGCTCTATTACACACTACATGAAAGATAATATGTCAAAAAGCATAATAGGGGTTCTTTAACATAATAAATGACATTAAATTATTCTAGAAATTGTTTTATGTGTTGGTGAATCATGTGTGTTTTTGACTCAGAGAATAAAACGTGCAGTGCAGACGCGTTCCAGTGTCCCGACTCACACAAGTGTGTCCCGCAGCGCTGGGTGTGTGACGGCGACAGAGACTGTCCGGACGGAGCCGACGAGAGTGTGAAGGCCGGCTGTGGTGAGTGGTCAAATACATCACTTGCTTTTGTGCAAATACTCTGAAAATCTCTCCTGCTAAACATGTTTGTGTGTATTATTGTTTCTTGTTTTTGCTCAGTGTTCAATAACACGTGTAAAGCAGGAGAGTTCATGTGCCAGAACAGACAGTGTATCCCAAAACACTTTGTGTGTGACCATGACAACGACTGCGGTGACGGATCCGATGAATCTCAGGAGTGCGGTGCGTTCATGATTCTTTCAAACAAGATAATTATGAGATGATTAGCTTATAATTAGCAAACAATGAGATAATAATGGCGAATGATTTGTAAGATGTCACGATACTTGACTCTCACTTGAATTAAATCAACTCTTTAGTCAATACGAAATGAAATAAGTACAGAAGAAGAATCTGTTTACATTTGTTCAGAGTGTGTGTATACATAAACTGTCTCTCTAATAGCACCATTATATGACTTGTATTTTTAAAACATTGCAACATTACAATACAGTGTATATGGCCTAAAGGTGTGCTCACACTAGACATTCATATGGAAATGAATGCAGGAGAGGGGAAGTACAAGGACATTTCAAGAAATTTCATTCAAGCCCGGCCTAGACCATGACTTCACATTATCTATGGAAGCTTGTTTTCTGCCACTAAATAAAAAGTAAAAAAGGTAATTGCGAATTTTATCTCATAATTCTGACTTTTTTTCTCACAATTGTGACATATAAGCTCATAATTACGAGACATAAAGTCACAATTGCGATTTATAATGTCAGAATTGCGGGATATTAACTCACGATTATGAGAAATAAAGTCTGAATTGCGAGATATAAACTCAAAATTGCAAGAAATAAAGTCAGAATCGTGAGAAATAAAGTCAGAATTGTGAGAAATAAAGACAGAATTGTGAGAAATAAAGTCAGAATTGTGTTATAAAGTCACAGTTGCAAGAAATGAAGTCAGAATTGCAAGTTATAAAGTCAGAATTGTGAGTTATAAAGTCAGAATTGCAAGTTATAAAGTCAGAATTGTGAGTTATGAAGTCAGTATTGTGAGTTATAAAGTCAGAATTGCGAGAAATAAAGTCAGTATTGTGAGTTATAAAGTCAGAATTGTGAGTCATAAAGTCAGAATTGCGAGTTATAAAGTCAGAATTGTGAGTTATAAAGTCAGAATTGCGAGAAATAAAGTCAGTATTGTGAGTTATAATGTCAGAATTGTGAGTCATAAAGTCAGAATTGTGAGTCATAAAGTCAGAATTGTGAGTTATAAAGTCAGAATTGTGAGTTATAAAGTCAGAATTGCGAGAAATAAAGTCAGTATTGTGAGTTATAAAGTCAGAATTGTGAGTTATAAAGTCAGAATTGTGAGTTATAAAGTCAGAATTGCGAGAAATAAAGTCAGTATTGTGAGTTATAAAGTCAGAATTATGAGTCATAAAGTCAGAATTGTGAGTTATAAAGTCAGAATTGTGAGTTATAAATTCTGAATTGCGAGAAATAAAGTCAGAATTGTGAGAAATAAAGACAGAATTGTGAGAAATAAAGTCAGAATTGTGTTATAAAGTCACAGTTGCAAGAAATGAAGTCAGAATTGCAAGTTATAAAGTCAGAATTGCAAGTTATAAAGTCATAATTGCGAGAAATAAAGTCAGTATTGTGAGTTATAATGTCATAATTGCAAGAAATAAAGTCAGAATTGCAAGAAATAAAGTCAGTATTGCGAGAAATAAAGTCAGAATTGCGAGATATAAAGTCAGAATTGCGAGTTATAAAGTCAGAATTGCGAGATATAAAGTCAGAAGTGCGATTTATAAAGTCAGAATTGCGAGTTATAAAGTCAGAATTGCGAGATATAAAGTCAGAAGTGCGAGTTATAAAGTCAGAATTGCGAATTATAAAGTCAGAATTGCGAGTTATAAAGTCAGAATTGAGAGTTATAAAGTCAGAATTGCGTTATAAGTCAGTCAGTTTTGCGAGTTATAAAGTCAGTTATAAACTGCGAGTTATAAAGTCAGAATTGCGAGATATAAAGTCAGAAGTGCGAGTTATAAAGTCAGAATTGCGAATTATAAAGTCAGAATTGCGAGTTATAAAGTCAGAATTGAGAGTTATAAAGTCAGAATTGCGTTATAAAGTCAGTTTTGCGAGTTATAAAGTCAGAACTGCGAGTTATAAAGTCAGAATTGCGTTATAAAGTCAGTTTTGCAAGTTATAAAGTCAGTATTGCGAGTTATAAAGTCAGAATTGCGAGTTATAAAGTCAGTATTGTGAGTTATAAAGTCAGAATTGCGAGAAATAAAGTCAGTATTGTGAGTTATAAAGTCAGAATTATGAGTCATAAAGTCAGAATTGTGAGTTATAAAGTCAGAATTGTGAGTTATAAATTCTGAATTGCGAGAAATAAAGTCAGAATTGTGAGAAATAAAGACAGAATTGTGAGAAATAAAGTCAGAATTGTGTTATAAAGTCACAGTTGCAAGAAATGAAGTCAGAATTGCAAGTTATAAAGTCAGAATTGCAAGTTATAAAGTCATAATTGCGAGAAATAAAGTCAGTATTGTGAGTTATAATGTCATAATTGCAAGAAATAAAGTCAGAATTGCAAGAAATAAAGTCAGTATTGCGAGAAATAAAGTCAGAATTGCGAGATATAAAGTCAGAATTGCGAGTTATAAAGTCAGAATTGCGAGATATAAAGTCAGAAGTGCGATTTATAAAGTCAGAATTGCGAGTTATAAAGTCAGAATTGCGAGATATAAAGTCAGAAGTGCGAGTTATAAAGTCAGAATTGCGAATTATAAAGTCAGAATTGCGAGTCATAAAGTCAGAATTGCGAGTTATAAAGTCAGAATTGAGAGTTATAAAGTCAGAATTGCGTTATAAAGTCAGTTTTGCGAGTTATAAAGTCAGAACTGCGAGTTATAAAGTCAGAATTGCGTTATAAAGTCAGTTTTGCAAGTTATAAAGTCAGTATTGCGAGTTATAAAGTCAGTATTGCGAGTTATAAAGTCCGATTCTGAGGGAAGAAAGAAAATTGCGAGTTTATATCACACAATTCTGTGAAAAAAGTCAGTATCGCTAGATAAAATGTCGCAATTATTTTTTACATTTTTTATTTCAAGCTTCCATATTTATCGATAACTAAAACTAAAACCATACAAAAAATTGTTTTACTTGCAATAAAATAAACATTAACTGTATTAGAATAAGTTGACATGTATCAAAGTTACTTATAGTCAGTAGAATGTCGTTTAAAAGCATCAAAATAAACTGTTAGCAGATATTAATCAGTCCAGTCTACTAATACTCTAATGACTGCTAGTTGACATGGAGTTGCAAAGTAACTTAAAGTGTTACCCAAAATATTACCAAAAACTATAATAGAATATCAATGACAGTAAAATAACACTGCATCTTGGCAATATTCGTTGTGGGGTCTGAAGTTATTCCTCATTGTGAACACACCTTATGAACGATATTGTTAAAACTTAAATAAAAAGAAGAGAGAATAAAACCTCAGCGAAACTATTTGGAAGCCATTACTACAGAAGCCACGTTTTAATAGGTTTCGACTTCACTGTATTATTTGCGATCTCATCAGTATGTATTCATCTCTGCAGAGTATCCTGCATGTAAGGCCAATGAGTTCCGCTGTGACAACGGCCGCTGCCTGATCCAGAAGTCATGGGAGTGTGACGGAGAGTTTGACTGCCACGATCACTCAGACGAAGCTCCCAAAAACCCCCACTGTGACGGCTCTGGTATGAATTAAATGCTAATCCAGCTGGATATCTGTGGCTTTGTTTTAAATGACAAAGCCCACAAACTACCCAACAGTCTATGTGCGGGCATGCCACCAAAGTGTGAAGGAGGACCAACAGAACTGAGAGCATTTGGGATCGGGCCAAACTGGTCCTGAGTCACAGAACAAGTGCAGGCACACTAACAAAATATCAAAATGCCAAATTAAATTGAGCATTTTTGGAAAGGCTTTGGAAAACATGTCCTCATGAGCTGGAGCAGTCCAGTCTGCACATGCATTTAATGGATTCTTTCTTTTTTCCTTCAAGCAGAGAAGAAGTGTAATGACACAGCATACGCATGTGGGAACGGTAAATGCATCAGTGAGACGTTACTGTGCAATCGCAACGATGACTGCGGCGATGGAACGGATGAGCTGAACTGCTTCATTAATGAATGTCTGAACAGTAAACTGAGCGGCTGCTCTCAGCTGTGTGAGGACCTGAAGATCGGATTCAAGGTAAAAATCATGCTTATGGCAGTTTCCGATTTTTAGAAAATAAACTTGATTAAGGCAAGACACCAATAGGGTAATAAAATTAAAGGTAGGGAAGGCAATTTCAGAGAGGCTAGAAATAAGCTAGCTTTGAAAGCATTTCCCACCCCCCTTCAGAGCGTCTCTAAAGCCATTCCTCCTCCAAAACACATAAACACGCACAGCCAGAGTAGAGTCGTGAGAGATGGCGTTAAATGACCTCAAAGCACATAACATTACAATAATGAATGTAAACAACCTACAGAGCTCTTACTTGTAGCACCTGACTGCTGCAGATTCATTTCGCCATTGATAGTGTTAACATAGAAACGCATAAATCCGAGTCTGAGGACATGTACAGGTTGTACTCCTGGTAGAACATCACAGGTTGCCATCTCGTAATTACGGTTATGACATGGTGTAAACGCAGCATAAGCTTGTTGTTTTGGTTCAGGAGGAACTGTAAAAGGTGCTGCTGTTTGTTTGTGGCTCTCGGTGACTGATGTCTGTCTACAACTCTGCATACCCTTAATGAACGCGCTGATGATGCGTGATGTCTGCGCGAAGGTATGGAAATACATACAGTATGTTGACAGGCAGGTAGGACATCGGACCAAATGCAATGATTATTTAAGACATTTTTTGTTCCTGAGACTTCCATAGAACATATATGTATATATTTTTTTAATATTAAGACCACTTCTATTATTGCTATTAGGATGAGAAGAGAGTTTCAACCAGTATATCAAAAAGTGTTTATAAAAAAACCTTTACCAAACAGATATCACCATATTTCCCCAGTTTACTGATCACATTGCATTAAGAACAGTACATTAAGTTTTATGAAATGTTATGTTTAAATATGCAAATAAAGAATTATCTAATTAAATATGCATTCATTTGCTAGGTTTGTTTCATTTTGATGAGTTTTTTTTTTTCAAGGGGAAAATGTATGCCTCTTTTTATCACAGCGTAATTCAGAAAATACTGTCAAGAAAAAAGTGAGTAAGAAAGTAAGAAAAAATTTATTATAAATCAGGTGAATGATATATGAACAAACCCCTCCATGAAAAAACCTTCAGAATATAGATTTATTTATAGATTTATCTGTAGTGTCTTGCTTTTAAAAATATTTACTTTTTATTTACTTTACACTGGCACTGTCCGATACTTACATTTCTTATGTGTTTGTCTCTCCAGTGCAGATGCCGCCCTGGCTTTAGACTGAAGGATGATGGGAAGACCTGTGTGGATGTGGACGAGTGCTCCACCACGTATCCCTGCACACAGCACTGCATCAACACTCACGGCAGCTTCCGCTGTCTGTGTGTGGACGGCTTCCAGCTGAGCCCCTCCGACCCCACGGTCTGCAAGTCCACCTCTGGTATGAGTCACTGTCACATAAATATGAGATGAGAAGGATCTAATCACAGCCAGTAACAGTTTATTAAACTTTAACACTAAATAAAACACTCAAGGCAAAACGGGAACAGAACAATCGGTAACGTGATGTGAACGGACAAACACAGGGTTTAGATATCATGGCAAACTAATCAACGGAAATGAATGACAGGTGCAAATCATGATCAAATCAAGGAGAAACCATGGGAACAAATACAAAAACAGGAAACAGAACTAAAACACCTGCAAAACCCACGTGACACAGTCACATAGCCAATCTGTCCATCGCTGTTACGAACAGTAAAGGCCATATTATACTGTTAAACTAGACCAGCGATACTCATATACTTCTCTTGAGGGCCGCTTGTGAAAATACAAAATGACAGTGTGCAAATAATATATATATATATATATATATATATATATATATATATATATATATATATATATATATATATATATATATATATATATATATATATATATATATATATATATATATATATATATATATATATATATATATATTTTTTTATTTTTTTTTTTTTTTTTTTTCTCCATTCTCCTGGTGCTTAAATGAACAAATTCACACAGATTTATTTCAAATTTATACTTGCCTTGGTGAGTATCCTAGTAAACAGTCAGTAAGTCAGTTATGGCTTAAGTGAAAGACAACACGTGTATCATTATATTGGATCCGTGCATTAGTCTTAAAGTGACAGCAGCCTAATATTCCTGTTGCTGTCTGTTTTTAATGGTAATCAAACTACAAATGACTAACTCTTCTTACTCACTGCTCTTCACTGAATAACTTTTTTTTGTAACTTTAATTAGAATTAACCTTTATTTAATTTCTATAGTGAAGAATATATGCAGTGTTATTTTACATTTGATTACTTTATTCAGTTTCTTTACCTGAAAACTACTGTTAAACCAACATGAAAAACCTGAAAAGCACTGATTATTTCATTTGTATCTTTGTTCTTTATTATTTATTCATTTGTGCTATTTCTTGTAGTTTGATTATTTGTTCTTTTGTTATTAATGACTGTTTACTTGTCTTTAATAATCTTTGAAATTTGTATTAGTCGTTTTAGCTGTGGTATCCAAATTGGATTGGAGAATTGTTAAAATGTCACTGGTATCTAAAATGTTGGTGTAAAAACCTTGTTTATTACAATACAATGATACATGGGTCAAAAACAGCAAAAACAACTATTTTATTCATTTATTACTTTTTTGTGGTGAGGCCAGTGAAAATTAAATCATTGAATTCACTGAATCAAATAAAAAATCGAGAATCGAATCTGAATCTAATTGAGACATCTGTATCAAATCTAGCCCTTGCCAACAGCCAAAAAAAAAACAAAAAAAAAAAAAAAAAAACTCTTTCACCATGTTTTTTTGGAATAATACAGTCAAACCAAAAAATATTCAGACATTTTTTATATTTTTTACTAATGGGTACAGGACACTATAGTTTATAGACTACATTTATGTACAAACCCAATTCCAAAAAAATTAGTACACTGTACAAATTGTGAATAAAAACAGAATGCAATGATGTGGAAGTTTCAAATTTCAATATTTTATTCAGAATACAACATAGATGACATATCAAATGTTTAAACTGAGAAAATGTATCATTTTAGGGGAAAAATAAGTTGATTTTAAATTTCATGGCATCAACACATCTCAAAAAAGTTGGGACAAGGCCATGTTTACCACTGTGTGGCATCCCCTCTTCTTTTTATAACAGTCTGCAAACGTCTGGGGACTGAGAAGACAAGTTGCTCAAGTTTAGGAATAGGAATGTTGTCCCATTCTTGTCTAATACAGGCTTCTAGTTGCTCAACTGTCTTAGGTCTTCTTTGTCGCATCTTCCTCTTTATGATGCGCCAAATGTTTTCTATGGGTGAAAGATCTGGACTGCAGGCTGGCCATTTCAGTACCCAGATCTTTCTTCTACGCAGCCATGATGTTGGAAAATGCAAGGTCTTCCCTGAAAGAGATGACGTCTGGATGGGAGCATATGTTGTTCTAGAACTTGGATGTACCTTTCAGCATTGATGGTGCCTTTCCAGATGTGTAAGCTGCCCATGCCACACGCACTCATGCAACCCCATACCATCAGAGATGCAGGCTTCTGAACTGAGCGCTGATAACAACTTTGGTTGTCCTTGTCCTCTTTAGTCCAGATGACATGGCGTCCCAGTTTTCCAAAAAGAACTTCAAATTTTGATTCGTCTGACCACAGAACAGTTTTCCACTTTGCCACAGTCCATTTTAAATGAGCCTTGGCCCAGAGAAAACGACTGCGCTTCTGGATCATGTTTAGATATGGCTTCTTTTTTGACCTATAGAGTTTTAGCCGGCAACGGCGAATGGCACGGTGGATTGAGTTCACTGACAATGTTTTCTGGAAGTATTCCTGAGCCCATGTTGTGATTTCCATTACAGTAGCATTCCTTGTATGTGATGCAGTGCCGTCTAAGGGCCTGAAGATCACGGTCATCCAGTATGGTTTTCCGGCCTTAACCCTTACGCACAGGAGATTGTTCCAGATTCTCTGAATCTTTGGATGATATTATGCACTGTAGATGATGATAACTTCCATCTCTTTGCAATTTTTCTCTGAGAAACTCCTTTCTGATATTGCTCCACTATTTTTCGCCGCAGCATTGGGGGAATTGGTGATCCTCTGCCCATCTTGACTTCTGAGAGACATTGCCACTCTGAGAGGCTCTTTTTATACCCAATCATGTTGCCAGATGACCTAATAAGTTGCAAATTGGTCCTCCAGCTGTTCCTTATATGTACATTTAACTTTTCCGGCCTCTTATTGCTACCTGTCCCAACTTTTTTGGAATGTGTAGCTCTTCATGAAATCATGACATTTCAAAATGTCTCACTTTCAACATTTGATATGTTATCTATATTCTATTGTGAATACAATATAAGTTTATGAGATTTGCAAATTATTGCATTCCTTTTTTATTCACAATTTGTACAGTGTCACAACTTTTTTGGAATCGGGTTTGTAAGTGATAGTTTACTTTCCACAAGTCTGAAAGAATAGAAGCAAAATAGCCTAAAATCTCAAAATATGCAAGTGCATGACATGTTTATTCATACCTGCAGTCATGGGAATTTCTTTTTTTACTTTAATATGTTTTCATTTTCACTTCGCTGTATAGACGAGGAAGCCATTCCTCATCTTTGCCAACCGTTATTACTTGAGAAAGCTCAACTTGGATGGCTCAAACTACACACTATTAAAGCAGGTATGATTTGACACTAATACTAGTTTTCTGAACTCTGTACTGTAACATTTAATTCCAGTTTTTCCTCATGAATGCTCTTCATTTCCAGGGTCTGAACAATGCTGTTGCATTAGACTTCGACTACAGGCAGCAGATGATCTATTGGACAGATGTCACGACTCAGGGTAGCATGATACGACGCATGCACATCAACGGCAGCAACGTTCAGGTGATTTGCATCTTAATTCAACCTTCCTGTGATGTCAGCCAAACATTGGTTGAAACTTTGGATTCTTTGGCAGGTTCTCCATCGCACGTCTCTCAGCAACCCTGATGGTCTGGCTGTTGATTGGGTCGGTGGTAACCTGTACTGGTGTGATAAGGGACGGGACACTATTGAGGTGTCGAAGCTGGACGGAGCATACAGGACTGTTCTGGTCAACACGGGACTGAAGGAGCCCAGAGCTGTAGCTGTGGACGTCCGCAATGGGTAAGCAATAAAAATACCTGAAAGTGTCCCTGTTATGATTTTTGAGGTATTATCTTTCATGTAGTGTGTAATAGAGCTGTTTATGAATGTAAAAGATCTGAAAAGTTTCAAAGATCAAAGTGCAGATAAATGGAGTTTTTGTCTCGATTCTGAACTGCCTGAAACGAGTCATCAGTAATTCCAGTCTCACTTCCTGCTGAGCCTACGTAGGTTTGTAAGCTAAGTGTCTGAACAATGATGTTTGTCTTTGTCAGGTACCTGTACTGGTCTGACTGGGGTGATAATCCTCATATCGGGCGCATTGGGATGGATGGCGCCAACAGGAGTGTGATCATACAGGACAAGATAACCTGGCCCAACGGTCTCACTCTGGACTTCATCAATGATCGCATCTACTGGGCAGACGCCAGAGAGGACTACATCGAGTTTGCCAGCTTAGACGGATCCAATAGGCACACTGGTGAGGAAAAAAAGACAAATATAAACACAATTATATTATATTATATTATATTATATTATATTATATTATATTATATTATATTATATTATATTATATTATATTATATTATATTATATTATATTATATTATATTATATTATAGTGCTTCAGTGAATTCTAGATTTGTGTCTGAAGAAAAAAATATTTTATTTTTGTGCTGCAGTTTTGAGTCAGGACATCCCGCACATATTTCGCAATGACTCTTTTTGAGGAGTACATCTACTGGACAGACTGGGAAACCAAGTCAATCAACAGAGCTCACAAAACACAGGGAACCAACAAGACCATGCTGATCAGCACCCTACACAGACCCATGGACATCCACATCTACCACCCCTACAGACAACCAGAGGGTCAGGACTCTCATATACACACTCATCTCATCCAGATGTTCACAGTAGCAAACCCATTAAAGGATTAGTTCACTTTCAAATTAAAATTTCCTGATAATTTACTAACCCCCATGTCATCCAAGATGTTCATGTCTTTCTTTCTTCAGTTGAAAAGAAATGAAGGTTTTTGATGAAAACATTCCAGGATTTTTCTCCTTATAGTGGACTTCAGTGGAGCCCAAATGGTTGAAGGTCAAAATTACAGTTTACAGCAATCCCAGACGAGAAATAAGGGTCTAATCTAGAGAAACCATTGCTCATTTTCTAAAAAAACAAAAAACAAATTGTATACGTTTTAACCATAAATGCTCATCTTGAACTAGCTCTCTTCTTCTTCTTTATTAGAATTCTGGCACTGTAGACACTGTTAAGTGTATTACTGCCCTCCACAGGTCAAAGTTTGAACTAAATTGTCATATACAATATGCTAGTGCAAGTATATAACAATTAGTTCAAACTTTGACCTGTGGAGGGCAGTAATACGCTTAGTAGCGTCTACACTGCTGGAATTCTAATAGAGAAGAACAAGAGAGCTAGTTCAAGATGAGCATTTATGGTTAAAACGTATACATTTTTAATTTTTTTTTTTTTTTTTGAAAATGAGCGATGGTTTCTCTAGATAAGACCCTTATTCCTCGTCTGACATTTTGATTTTCAACCGTTTTGGCTCCTTTGAAGTCAACTATAAGGAGAATAATCCTGGAATGTTTTCATCAAAATCCTTCATTTCTTTTCGACTGAAGAAAGAAAGACATGAACATCTTGGATGAAATGGGGGGTGAGTAAATTATCAGGAAATTTCAATTTGAAAGTGAACTAATCCTTTAATGACATACTAATAGTACTCAGTGAACAATAAACTGGGTTAAGAGAATGTATTTTAACATAAAAAATCTTATATACTTCACGCTGGGCTGTAGCTGGGGTAGCCCCGGTGCATGTTGTTGCTGTGGGTCTCCTTGAAATCGCATTCCAGGGCGGATGGGGGTGAAATCGAGGGGCCTCTAGAATTGTCTCCACCTTTCGCCCCGTTAGCGACGGCCCTCTGTAATGTTGTATTCTCTTCTCTCCCATTGTAGTCACGAATCACCCGTGTCAGACAGACAACGGCGGCTGCAGTAACTTGTGTTTGCTGTCTCCGGGTGGTGGTTATAAATGTGCCTGTCCCAATAACTTCTACCTGGCTGCTGATGGGAAACAGTGCATGTCTAACTGCACCGCCAGCCAGGTGTGGGCATGACACTCCACCCAGATCATGATATTAGTTAAACCCAGTCTAAGACAGAATAACACACACCGTTTCTCATTTGAAATATGTACCTCTAACATCTCTCCTCAGTTTGTCTGCAAGAATGACAAATGTATCCCGTTCTGGTGGAAGTGTGACACTGAGGACGACTGTGGCGACCGATCGGACGAGCCTGCCGACTGCCGTGAGTGACGTGGATTGAAGGAGATATATTTTCACAGCCAAACCCATGACTAACAGATGTGTAATAAGAGCACATTTGTACACATTTCTTTCAACAGCTGAGTTTAAATGCAGACCGGGTCAGTTCCAGTGCGGCACTGGTATCTGTACAAACCCAGCGTACATCTGTGATGGAGACAACGACTGCCAGGATAACTCTGATGAGGCCAACTGCGGTACGTTTATGTAAACTTTTAAAGCATATCTGCACTGTATTTTTATTTTGGCAAATTTTCACTTTTCCTTCACTACAAGCAAAAGCAAATATTAAATGAACCCAATGAATCGGTGCACCAAACACACTGAACAATTTATCTGTCAATCAGACTGATCCAGTTGGCGCTGTTCTTGAGTCAACAACTTACTGATTCAGTGATTCGGTCAGAGCGAGTCTGCAGTTTACAATTTGAATGAACCTGATGAATCTGTTCTCAAATCACACTGAACAATTCATTAATTTGTCAATCGGACTGATCCAGTTCTTGCTGTTCTCGAGTCAACAACTCACTGATTCAGTGATTCGGTCAGAGCGAGCCTACAGTTTACAACTCAATGAACCTGAAGAATCAGTTCACAAATCGCACTGAACAATTAATTTGTCAATCGGACTGATTCATTTGCTGCTGTTCTTGATTCAACAACTCACTGATTCAGTGATTCGGTCAGAAGCTAGTCTGCAGTTAAAGGGTTGGTTCACCCAAAAATGAAAATAATGTCATTTATTACTCACCCTCATGTCGTTCCACACCCTGTAAGACCTTCATTCATCTTCAGAACACAAATTAAGATATTTTTGATTAAATCAGTGAGGACTCTATAGAACAGCAACGTCACCGAACCTCTCAAGATCCAGAAAGGTACTCAAAACATATTCAAAACAGTTCATGTGACTACAGTGGTATTATAAAGTGACGAGAATACTTTTTGTTGTGCCGAAAAAACTAAATAATGACTTTTCAACAATATCTAGTGATGGCCGATTTCAGAACACTGCTTCGGAGCTTTACAAATCTTTTGTTTCGAATCAGTGATTTGGATTGCGTATCAAACTGCAGAAATCCACATGACTTTGGCGCTCCGAACAACTGATTCGAAACAAAAGATTTGTAAAGCTTCATGAAGCAGTGTTTTGAAATTGGCCATCACTAGATATTGTTGAATAAAGTCATTATTTTGTTATTATGACTTTATAAAAGTTTTACTTTTTGCCAAAAAAAACACCATATTATGTGTGTTAAAGTTACTGTATCGCATTAACTCTTTAGAGCCATTGCTTAAATTAGTATTGAGTTTGCATTTCAATTTTTAGACTGTGAAAAATACAAAATATGACTGTACCTCAGCTGGCTCCAGTAGGGTAATAACCATATCAATGTTATAATTCTGTGTATGTGTGTGTTTTTGCAGATATCCACGTGTGTTTGCCCAGTCAGTTTAAATGCACCAATCCCAGCCGCTGTATTCCAGGAATATTCCGCTGTAACGGCCAGGACAACTGTGGAGAAGGAGAGGATGAGAAAGACTGCCGTGAGTTTCTTTAGGAAAATTATAAAAATATTGCTGCTAAAAGAACAATAGGCATATTAAAGCCTTTTGTAGTTTAATAATCGCAGAAGACCATGCTGTGATTTTGATTTTAATGTGTTAATTGTATAGCCACACATACATACATCACAGACATTGGACATCTGGAAGATGAACATCTATGATGAGCGTTTGCTCATCTGAAATATTACTGTGTGTGAATGTATGTGAATTTGAGATCATAAACTGCCAAAACTTTGGGGTCAGTAAGATTTTATATTTTTATTATATATATATATATATTTTTTAAAGAAATCAATACTTTTATTCAGTAAGGATGCATTAAAGTGACGGTAAAACATTTATAATGTCACAAAATATTTCTATTTAAAAATAAATGCTGTTCTTTTGCACTTTCTATTCATCAAATAATCCTGAAAATAAAATTGGATCACAGTTTCCACAAAAATATGAAGCAGCACAGCTGTTTTCAACATTAATAATAATAAATGTATCTTGTGTCCTTGATTGAAGTGCAGCTGTAATAGAAACACCTGAAGACGATACAGGAGAGAAGTTCATTACTTGAAGAGAAAAAGACGACAGCAGTCAAAGGAAACAAAGGACTATATAACAAGGAGCTAAACAAGAAACAGATGTGTAGAATAAGAAACCATGGAAACATAATCAGTAACTCTGGAAACAGGAAATAAACACAGGAAACATGAACACGGATACCAAAAGAAACAAAATATAATTCACTCCTTAGAAAAAGTCCTTAGAAACACAGAATACTGCTAGAATGTGAGATCTTGAGCATCAAATCATCATATTAGAATGATTTCTGAAGGATCATGTGACACTGAAGACTGGAGTAATGATGCTGAAAATTCAGCTTTGATCACAGGAATAAATTACACTTTAATATATATTCACATAGAAAATGATAGTAATATTTCACTGTTTTAACTGTATTTATGACCAAAATAAAAATAAATAAATAAATAAAAAGACTTACAGACCCCAAACTTTTGAATAGTAGTATATATTTGCACATGAGTAAGACACAGGAATGCAGTGTGTGAACATGTAGTTCAGTATGTTTGGCCATGGCTTTACCGTACACAGGTGAGAGTAATGATTTTGTGGATGTGATTCGAAGTATAAACGTGTTTATTTGTGTGTAGCGGAGGTGACGTGCGCACCGAACCAGTTCCAGTGCACCATAACCAAGCGCTGTATCCCGCGTGTGTGGGTGTGCGACCGTGATAATGACTGCGTCGATGGATCCGACGAACCCGCCAACTGCAGTAAGTGGAATCTGTCTGGTGAAATTAAATGAACACTCATTATGTACAGTATTTACTGGAAAATAACTGTGCATTATCCTTTACCAAGACTATTAACAGATAAATAATCACAAGAATATCTGCTGATATTATCATCATGTTGTTTCTCTGTCTCTCTGCAGCTCAGATGACGTGTGGTGTGGATGAATTCCGCTGTAAAGACTCCGGCCGCTGTATCCCGGCGCGCTGGAAATGTGACGGAGAGGACGACTGCGGCGACTCCTCAGATGAGCCTAAAGAGGAGTGCGGTGCGTCCATATGCTCCTCTAGAAGACTAGCAAATGTCATTAAAACTTTCAAAATTAAATTAAAAATTCAGTTTATTAGTAAAATTTATAGTTGTTTTGGTCAAATTTAAAATGTATATATATTTTGTTTTAAATGTCACAAAACTCTTTTTTTTCATTATTCATTTATTATTTATTGCTTTTCTTTTATTCATTAAATTCAGTTTATAATTAATATTTAAAACTATTTTGGATAGATTTTTATTTTTTAAATTTGGAATGTGATTAAATTTAAAATTAACATTTTTTAAAGTTTTAAATGTGATTAAAACTCAATAGTTTTGTACATTAAAGATTATTTTGGTCAAATTTAAAATTTTAAAAGTTTTAAATGTGATTAAAATTCATTGTAGTTTTATTAATTAAATTCACTTTATAATTCATATTTTAAAGAATTTTGGACAAATTTAAAATAAAAAAAATGTAAAAGATTTGAATGTGATTAAAACTTATAATAGTTTATTTAAAACTTATAATTCAGTTTATAATTTAATATATTTAATATATTTTTAAAGATTTAAATGTTATATATATATATATATATATATATATATATATATATATATATATATATATATATATATATATATATACACATGGTCTAAAATAACTTTAAATTTAACTTTAACTTGTAAATTTAACTTTTAACTTAATAAATAATATATATTATTATTATTATTATTTATTAACATATATATATATATATATATATATATATATATATATATATATATGTGTGTGTGTGTGTGTGTGTGTGTTTATTTTTTAAATTTTTTTAACTGCATTAATATTGTGACTATCTATGCAGATGAGAGGACGTGTGAGCCGTATCAGTTCCGCTGTAAAAACAATCGCTGTGTTCCCGGCCGCTGGCAGTGTGACTACGACAATGACTGTGGTGACAATTCGGACGAGGACAAGTGTGGTATGTTTCCACCGGCCGCTGATGCATGTGAACGCTGAGACTGAGACACACATCCAGAGACACACTTCATGTTTCATCACCACAGCAATGACAGCAGGAACAGAACACACCGAAAGAAAAGCTCCCAGACAGGAGATATGAAATGAGCAAATTCTCACTTGCTGAAAAACCTGATCGTTGTCATTCTCATTTAATTGTTCATGAGCACATTGTTAATGAACAAGGGGTCTTTTTTCCTTCGTGCATGTTTCCGTTACGTCCAGTCATTTACGTGTCTACATCTTGTGTTTATTCTTCATTTCACACTGCCACATTGATGTGGGTTAGAGGTAGGTTTCCATTTTCAAATGTCCTTCAGTCCTGGAACGTTTCCTTCAGTGGCTGCTCGCTGATGACAGGGAGGCTTGAATGTCTCATGTTTTATATTAAATGTTAATATGCATGAAAAACTTACAGTATTGTTTTTGACAGTGATGTACATGTTTTTATTCAGTTAATGAAGCTATAATCATGATAATCAAAGCCAATATAATACATTACTGAGCCTTTTCCAGTCTCAGCAGTGAGCCACTGTCAAGCCCATTCCTGGAGTTTTTGAGCAATTATGGTTTGAGTTTGATTTTGTTCCCTGCTGTTCTCAAACACCCAAACCTTCCAACCTCCATCTGTCCCTGTGTCTCCGGTCATATCACCTACAAACCCCTGCTTCTACAGCCGAGATCATGTGAATCACAAGAAGAAAAAAAAATGTCCAGGCCACATTTCACCACGAAATTACATTTTGTTGAAAGAAAATTAATCTTGTTGTTGGATCATTTAGATTTTTTTTTTTTTTTTTTTGCACCATGACATTATTTCTAATGGCAGTGAAGCACATTTCCACCCCTAAACTTCTCATTGTAATCCTTCCAGACCTTTTACTCCTCTGTTTGTTTGTAGTTACTACTATTGCCACTGGTGAATTTCATTAGATTATTATTACTGTGATTTACTGTGATACATTTTAACTTAAAGGTGCAGTAAGCAATTTCTGAGAAACACTGTTAAAAGTGGATCGGACTGAGCAGCACAACACTTGTAGCCAATCAGTAGTAGGGCGCATTGGGGAGGAGAGAGTGAGCCAATCAGAATCAGCAGTAGGGGCGTGTCCACTCATGATGAGGAAGGAGAGAGAGTGAGCCAATCAGCAGTAGGGGGCGTGTCCACTCATGATGAGGAAGGAGAGAGAGTGAGCCAATCAGCAGTAGGGGGCGTGTCCACTCATGATGGGGAGGAGAGAGAGTAAGCCAATCAGCAGTAGGGGGCGTGTCCACTCATGATGGGGGAGGAGAGAGAGTGAGCCAATCAGCAGTAGGGGGCGTGTCCACTCATGATGGAGGAGGAGAGGGAGTGAGCCAATCAGCAGTAGGGGCGTGGCCACTCATGATGGAGGAGGAGAGAGAGTGAGCCAATCAGCAGTAGGGGCGTGTCCACTCATGATGGGGGAGGAGAGAGTGAGCCAATCAGAATTAGGGGAGTGTCCATTCATGATGGGGGAGGAGAGAGAGTGAGCCAATCAGCAGTAGGGACATGTCCACTCATGATGGGGGAGGAGAGAGAGTGAGCCAATCAGCAGTAGGGGGCGTCTCCACTCATGATGGGGGAGGAGAGAGTGAGCCAATCAAAATTAGGGGGAGTGTCCATTCATGATGGGGGAGGAGAGAGAGTGAGCCAATCATCAGTAGGGACATGTCCACTCATGATGGGGGAGGAGAGAGAGTGAGTCAATCAGCAGTAGGGGGCGTGTCCACTCATGATGGAGGAGGAGAGAGAGTGAGCCAATCATCAGTAGAGACATGTCCACTCATGATGGGGGAGGAGAGGGAGTGAGCCAATCAGCAGTAGGGGCGTGTCCACTCATGATGGAGGAGGAGAGAGAGTGAGCCAATCATCAGTAGGGACATGTCCACTCATGATGGGGAGAGTGAGCCAATCATCAGTAGGGACGTGTCCACTCATGATGAGGAAGGAGAGAGAGTGAACCAATCAGCAGTAGGGGCGTGTCCACTTATGATGGGGAGAGTGAGCCAATCATCAGTAGGGACGTGTCCACTCATGATGAGGAAGGAGAGAGAGTGAGCCAATCAGCAGTAGGGGGCGTGTCCATTCATGATGGGGGAGGAGAGAGAGTGAGCCGATCATAATTAGGGGGAGTGTCCATTCATGATGGGGGAGGAGACAGGTTGAGCCAATCAGCAGTAGGGGTGTGTCCACTCATGATGATGAATGAGAGAAAGTGAGCCAATCAGCAGTAGGGGGCGTGTCCGCTCATGATGGGGGAGGAGAGATTGAGGCAATCAGAATTAGGGGGAGTGTCCATTCATGATGGGGGAGGAGAGAGTGAGGCAATCAGCAGCCAATCATTCACTCTTGCATTGTGTGTTTGTGCATTTTGGGGGCGGAGCAATGAAGGGAGGGGCGTGTTTGTTTGGGTTGATTTCAGATATCAACAGTGTTTCTCAGAAATCACTTACTGCACCTTTAATGAGCTTAAATTATAGCCTGTGCAGCAAATTCTACCTTGATGTACACTAGCTTTCAAAAGTTTGGGGTTAGGGAGTTGTGATTCTGGAGTAATGATGCTGTAAATTCAGCTGTGATCAAAGGAATAAATTATATTTTACAATATATTCACATAGAAAACAGCTATTTTAAATAATAATAATATTTCACAAAATTACAGTTTTTTTGTTTGTTTGTTTTGTTTTTACTTTTGAACAGTAGTGTATGAATACCTTACAAATAATACATCTTTTTTATTACTGTGATGAGAATGAGATTTGTTTTTGCACTACAAATAAGAATTGGGATGAAAATATGCATTATTGTCATTAAAAAAAATGTCAAGATGAAAAAAGTACCCTAACAACAGCCTTCATTTACTTTATACTAAATATAATTTATTATTTCTTTCTTTTGATTATGTAGTGAAATGTGACCTGGACCTGTTTTTGACTGGTTTTGTGTGATTCACCCTACTGTATGCTGTAATATGACAAGATATTACAGAGTAATAATGGAGGTTTGTGTTGTGTCGTGTCAGTGCCCAGGCAGTGCTCTGAGAGTGAGTTCGCCTGCACCAGCGGCCGCTGTATCGCTGGCAGATGGAAGTGTGATGGAGACCATGACTGCGCCGACGGATCTGATGAGGTTCGTCACAAAACCATTCAGTGCAGGAAAACACACTGCAGCAGATTTTCAGAAACACTCATTGCGGTATTGTATGTGTCTTGCAGAATGGCTGTGATGTGAAGTGTGATAATGACCAGTTTCAGTGTAAGAACGGTCACTGTATCCCGTTCCGCTGGAGGTGTGACGCTGATACCGACTGCATGGATGGCAGTGACGAGGAGAACTGTGACACTGGAGGTTAAACACACACTCGAAAACATGCTAAAGGAATAGTTCACCTTAAAACTGAAACTCAATATTATGTTGCTTCGCACCTGTATTGTGTGCTGTTTTAGAGACTTTTTGAAGAATCTTCTCAAAGCTCTTTTCCAGATAATAATTTGTCGTACCCACGTTTGTCAAGGTCCGTAAAAGAAGTAGATTTGTGCACTGTATTACATGTCTCTTAAAGTCATACAAGATAGCTTTGTGTGAGGAACTGACCAAAAGGTCATTATTTGCTAAAATTCCCTGCGTTTAGCCCACATTCTTGTCTTGTAACGTGTTGCGCAAGTTGA
Organism: Megalobrama amblycephala; assembly: GCF_018812025.1. NCBI lineage: Eukaryota > Metazoa > Chordata > Actinopteri > Cypriniformes > Xenocyprididae > Megalobrama > Megalobrama amblycephala. The sequence goes on along the minus strand of NC_063064.1, from coordinate 9,904,929 downwards.
ACGGACTACTTTTATGGTTGTTTTTGGAAAGAGCAGCAAAAAAGTATAATGAAAGTATAATGATTTGAAAAACTAAATAATGGCAGAAGTTTTATTTATGAGTGAACTTTTCCTTTAGTGCCTGCAGTATTAATTAGAGTGATCAGACTGTCTGGAGAGGGTTTTAGTATTCAAGGAGGCCTTTCTGAAGATGCGCTGCCAAGCGTTTTACACACACACACATACACACACACACACACACACACACACACACTTGGTAATTGCTGTGTGGTTGTGCTGGAATGAATACAGACGAGTTACTCTGTGTGTGTGTGTGTGTGTGTGTGTGTGTGTAATGACATTGGTATTACACTGGTATGTTTTATGAGGACATTTCATGGGTCCTCATATTTAAAATAGCTTTAAAAACATACTAAATAATGTTTTATTAAAAATGCAGAATGTTTCCTGTGATGGGTAGGTTTAGGAGTAGAGGTAGTGTAGGGGGAGAGAATGTACAGTTTGTACAGTATATATTACATCTATGGAATGTCCCCACTAAGATAGCAAACCTGTGTGTGTGTGTGTGTGTGTGTGTGTGTGTGTGTGTGTGTATGTGTATTAGTGGGTCGATTCTGCCCCCTGGATGAGTTTCAAGTGTAATAACACTCTGTGTAAGCCGCTGGGCTGGATGTGTGATGGCGAGGACGACTGCGGAGACAACTCAGACGAGAACCCAGACGTGTGCAGTGAGTAGTTCAGGTTTTTTTTTCAACTAAATTAGCACTTTTTCCCCCTCAGACTCCCTATGAAATAGTTCCCTGAACTCTGATACAAGCAAGTACAATAAGGATGGATAATATGAGCGAAATCTTACATCATGCTTTGTCATTTTATATCACATTAAAAGTATTTTTGGGGGAAAATGAAAGCAGAGATGGTTTATATATTTAAATCTCCCTCTACTAATGCCTATTTTTTAATAATTCAGTGAATTAAACACTTCACAAATCAAAGATATTTCACAACGTTTGATTATTTCCTCTTTTTATTTGGAACTTGATGGACACAAGCCAAAAAATCTCAGATGAAGGGTGAAAACTATAATGAAAACAATAAAGATATTGTTTTAAAATCATTCTAAATGTATAGAAACCTTAGAATAAACAGAGCTAATGTATACAGTAGTTATCGCTATATCGGAGAGAGAGTGAGCCAATCATCAGCAGGGGGAGTGTCCACTCATGATGGGGGAGTTCACACCAAGGACGAAAACTATAATGAAAACGATAAAGATATTGTTTTTAAAATCATTCTAAATGTATAGAAATGCTTAGAATAAACAGATCTAATATATACAGTAGTTATCACTATATTTATCTTTATATATTTGTTCTTCATGTGAACAGACCTTTAGTCTGAAATAAGTGTGAAACAGCTTATAAAACTCTTGAGTTTAAAGCAAAATAACTCGAAATAAGCAAACCATATTAACATAAAATGGAAAATTTTGACTGATGTGCATCAGTCTCAGAATTCTATATGAATTTGGCTTCACGTTTTTATTCTGTGTGTTTCAGAGAGATTCCAGTGTCCTTCCACCAGACAGTTCAGATGCCATAATGACCGAGTGTGTCTGCCAGTGTCTAAACAATGTGACGGTGTTGACAACTGCGGAGACAACAGTGATGAACTCAACTGCCGTGAGTAATTGCCAGTTTTCTTGGCTGATTTATTTAAAAATGTCATGTTTTTTTAATGCAATATTTGCCTGTGCCATTACATCATAATCATCATGAGCTCCACTCATGTGTTTCAGGGTCATTCTGTGCCATTTCTTTCTGAAAATATCAGTGTGTGTGTGTGTATATATATATATATATATATATATATATATATAATATGTGTATTTTTTCATTGAAAAGGTTGCATGAAATCTTGTTTTCTCACCTCACACCCAAAATACCAGGGCCCGTAACCACCATTGAGGGACCCCCTCCACCTAAATATGTGGTTACAGTTTTCCCAATAGTTATTTGTCATTACATACACAAACCCTACATCCTTTCAGCCCTGTCACAGTATACATATACATATAATTCGAATGGATAACTGAGTAAATTCTGGTAGTAACACAGTTTTGGTGGGCCTTCACAAATTGCGTATTATAGCTAAAAGAAATATCAATAACCCATGGAATTTCTCTTTTAAAGCATGTTTTGCACAATAAAACCCTTGTTACATCACATGTTTTGGGGTTGAACCTTACAGAATTTATGATCAATGCAAAAATGTCTTTCACCATACCACATGATTGGCATTAAATGTTTTTATTAACACTTAAAAAGATCTGATGTAAAAAAATAAAGACTCTATAACAGAGTTGAAATAGTGAAATATTGAGATAGACAAGGCCAACATAAGTGCAAACAATGAAATTAAAAGTCTGTAAGAGAAACTTGCTTGATGAAGTCATTCCTCAGATATGATGTCAGAAACGATTATTAACATTCAGTAGGGGGGAATGTCACGGTATAACAGGGTTGAACAGAAAGTGAGGGTTTTTTTTTTTTTTTTCAGAAAATGCATAATGTCAATGAAAGCATGATGTTTAAATGTCAATAGAAGTAAAATTTAGATACAATTTTTATAACCCAGAATAACCCATTTCAATTTATTGGGGACAAAACCGACTGATAACGTGATGAAATTAATGTTTTTCTTCAGCTTTATTCTCTAGAAAGAGTTAAATCTATCAAATAATTTGAGTAAGATCAGTATCATGTTAATTACAGTTGTAAGAAAAAGTATGTGAACCACTTGCAGAATCAGTGAAAATGTGAAAAATTTTAACAAAATAAGAGAGATCATACAAAATACATGTTATTTTTTGTTTAGTATTCTCCTGAGTAAGATATTCTACATAAAAGATGTTTCCATATAGTCTACAAGAAAAAAAAAAAAAGCTGAATTTATTCAAATGGCCCCATTCAAAAGTATGTGAACCATTGATTCTTAATACTGTGTGTGGTTACCTGATGATCTGCGACTGTTTTTTTGTTTTGTGATTGTTGTTCATGAGTCTCTTGTTTGTTCTGAGCAGTTAAACTGAGCTCTGTTCTTCAGAAAAATCCTCCAGCTCCTGCAGATTCATCAGTTTTCAAGCATTTTTGCATATCTGAACCCTTTCCAGCAGTGACCTGTAGGATTTTGAGATCCATCTTTTTCACACTGAGGACAACTGAGGGATTCAAACACAACTATTAAAAAAGGTTCAAACATTCACTGATGCTCCAGAAGGAAACGTGATGCATTAAGAGTCGGGGGATGAAAACTTTTGAATTTGAATATCAAGGTAAATTGTACTTATTTTTTTCTTCCAGGAAACATGCAAGTATCTTCTGTAGCTTCTGGAGGGCAGTACTAAATGAAAAGCAATGATATTTCAATAAAAAAAGAACAATTTAGGACATCTTCATCCTGTTCAAAAGTTTTCACCCCCGACTCTTAATGCATCGTGTTTCCTTCTGGATCATCAGTGAATGTTTGAACCTTTTTTAATAGTTGTGTTTGAGTCCCTCAGTTGTCCTCAGTGTGAAAAGATGGATCTCAAAATCATTCAGTCACTGCTGGAAAGGGTTCAAATATGCAAAAAATGCTTAAAAACTGAAGAATCTGCAGGAGCTGGAGGATTTTTCTGAAGAACAGAGCTCAGTTTAACTGCTCAGGACAAACAAGAGACTCATGAACAACCAATCACAAAACATAAAAACAGTCTCAGATCATCCAGGTAACCACACACAGTATTAAGAATCAATGGTTCACATACTTTTGAATGGGGCCATTTGAATAAATTCAGCTTTTTTTTTTTTTCTTGTAGAGTATATGTAAACATCTTTTATGTAGAATATCTTACTCAGGAGAGTACTAAACAAAAAATAACATGCATTTTGTATGATCTCTCTTATTTTGTTAAAATATTTCACATTTTCAGAGATTCTGCAAGTGGTTCACATACTTTTTCTTACAACTGTATGCCAGTAGGCCATCATGAGGACACAAATGATGCCAGTTTCCTGAGAAGAAGCCATTGATGATGCTAGTATATCTCTATTGAAGTGAATTGTCTCTCTGTTTCCTGTCAGAAACTCCTGCCCCTGCGGTCTGTGGAAAGGGCGAGTTTACATGCAGTAGCGGGAAGTGTATCAGTATTAACCTACGCTGCAATTTCTTCAATGACTGTGAGGACTATGGCTCTGATGAGATCAACTGCAACAAGAAAGGTGAGTTTATTTGTTTGTGTGCGTGTCAGAGGTGTAAAGAGTACCTGAAAATCATACTTGAGTAAAAGTACAGATACCTTACGGCAAAAATGACTCCATTACAAGTTACAAATCACCAATTCTAATATGACTTGAGTAAAAGTCTTAGAGTTTCTGATTTTAATAGTACTTTAGTATTTTACTCATGCTGAATGTAGGCTCAGAGATGCAATAGTCCTGAGAGACATGCCAGTGAAAATAAGAAAGCAATTGATTTGTCACATGAGAAATCAAGTTTATTTTCTAAAATCAAAATAAAACTGAACACCTCAATGTTGCAATAAATCATATATAATCATATAATAAAGCAATACCCTTCCAAATGGTTTCAATATAACGGATATATAAAATGTTAAGTAAAATGAAATAGTCGAAGCCTACTTGTACTGGACGTGCTGGTTTCATCACCGGCTGCAGTCATTTCCTCATCTCCTAAATCAAACACCTGTGACTGAGCAACTACCTGCTCACATTGCACTCACATTGCAATGCACTCACATTCATGTAAAGTAACCTTGTTGACAAGTTTGGGTGAGTAAAGTCAAAGCACACAAGATGTAGTGCCTTCAATACCCTTAGGATGGCGATATTGCTTCTTTATATCAGAAACAAACTGCTGCAGAATAAGTTGGGTGTCATGCAAAATGTAATGTGTGATTGGCTGCATTACTCATCACAAATGTATTGGAGTAAAAAGTACATTTACTTGTTCAAAAATGTAGTCAAGTAGAGAGTAAAAGTTAATAGCCAAAAACATACTTAAGTACAGTAACTAATTACATTTACTCAAATACTTTACACCACTGGTGCATGTCGGTTTTTATTTATTTTTTTTTTTTTTTTTTTTTTTCCTTATTAAGGTACCCTGAGTGTGTATTTGTGTTGCTGTGTGTCTCTGAACAGATTCAGGCCTGAATGAATGCCGTCACAACCGCAGTATGTGTGGAGATGAAGGTCATTGTGTGGTGAACGGAACCGACTCGTTCTGCTCCTGCAGACACGGCTTCCAGAAAACACACCTGCAAACCTGCACAGGTACGGGTATAACACACACAAACACAGAGGACGTGTTGCTGTGGGTGAATTAAACCACAGATTTTTTTATTTGTTAAACCTTGATGTACCCATTGTCACGGACACACAAGAACAAGATGTAGAGATCCAGTTGCAGCATTAGCATTTATTGGGGAATCCAGAAACGTAATTCCAAAGGCAGGCAAGGGGTCAAAATCCAGATAATCCACAGTCCACAAAACAAAAGCCAGAGAAACAAACGGTGCACGTAACAATACAATAAACCACAACCAAGGACAGAAACAACTGAGTATAAATAGACAGACACTAATGATGAAACACAAAACAGCTGGGTGCAATGACAATGAGATAATGAGTCCAGGGAAGTGTCTTATGGGTAATGTAGTAGACAGGTGACAAAAGTCCTAGTTGGAGTGCCCTCTGGTGGCTAAACTTGGCACTCCAACTCATGATCATGACACCCATGGGTAAAAAACACACTCTTTTTGAGGTTTTTGAGGAAAACATTCCAGGATTTTCTCCATATAGTGGACTTCACTGGGGTTCAACAGGTTGAAGGTCCAAATGTCAGTTTCAGTGCAGCTTCAAAGAGCTCTACATGATCCCAGACGAGGAATAAGAGTCTTATCTAGAGAAACCATTGGCCATTTTCTAAAAAAACGTAAAAATTTCTATACTTTTTAACCACAAATGCTCGTCTTGCAGCTGCTCTACGATGCACCACGCATTACGTAATCGTGTTGGAAAGGTCACGCTCTTGACATTTCTCTAGATAAGACTCTTATTCCTCGTCTGGGATCGTGTAGAGCTCTTTGAAGCTGCACTGAAACTGACATTTGGACCTTCAACCCGTTGAACCCCAGTGAAGTGCACTATATGGAGAAAAATCCTGGAATGTTTTCCTCAGAAACCTTCATTTCTTTTTGACTGAAGAAAGAAAGACATGAAGATCTTGGATGACATGGGGATGAGTAAATTATCAGGAAATTTTCATTCTAAATTGAACTAATCCTTTAGTTACAAGGCTGCACCTGCAACACCAAACCAATCCAGCAGCATCAAACCAGAATGAATGCATCATATCATCATTCAGTGGAGTCAAATGTGAAATTCACTTTATTGATCTAATGTTTTTATGGAGTCCATGTTGTCATTATTGGCGTTCTTTTAAAATGACACCCTCTCTCTCAACAGATGTGAACGAGTGCAAGCGGTTCGGGATCTGCTCTCACATCTGTAACAACACGAAAGGCTCCCACAAATGCAGCTGCTCCAAGAACTTCATCAGAGTGAACGACACCTGCAAGGCTGACAGTACGTTTCAAATAATACTACCATCAAATATATTTGTATAGCGCTTTTCACAATACACATTGTTTCAAGCAGTTTCAGAAATATTTTCAAGCCTTACAGTAGCATTTAGAGCTGGTTGATATAGTTTACATTCTGCAACAATATAAACATTCAAGCAGTTCTGTTTTAAGTATATACTGCTTTACGTGAGTACAATGTATGCAGATGAAGTTGGGTATATATAGAGCTGTGTGATAATATAGTTAGCCTTTTGTGACGATTTAATCAATCACTCAGCAACGATTTGCTATATAGTATGTATTTCTTCATGTGAGTGTACTGTACTGTGTGTATGTGGGTGAAATCGGATGTACTGAATATCCAACTTTAAATACAGCGCTAGTCAATAATATAGTTTACATTTTGTGATGATATAAATATTCAACCTAGTATATATCGCCTGTATGTATGTGGATAACGATATATATATATACAAACCCGATTCCAAAAAAGTTGGGACACTGTCCAAATTGTGAATAAAAACAGAATGCAATGATGTGGAAGTTTCAAATTTCAATATTTTATTCAGAATACAACATAGATGACATATCAAATGTTTAAACTGAGAAAATGTATCATTTTAAGGGAAAAATAAGTTGATTTTAAATTTCATGGCATCAACACATCTCAGAAAAGTTGGGACAAGGCCATGTTTACCACTGTGTGGCATCCCCTCTTCTTTTTATAACAGTCTGCAAACGTCTGGGGACTGAGGAGACAAGTTGCTCAATTTGAGGAATAGGAATGTTGTCCCATTCTTGTCTAATACAGGCTTCTAGTTGCTCAACTGTCTTAGGTCTTCTTTGTCACATCTTCCTCTTTATGATGCACCAAATGTTTTCTATGGGTGAAAGATCTGGACTGCAGGCTGGCCATTTCAGTACCCGGATCCTTCTTCTACGCAGCCATGATGTTGTAATTGATGCAGTATGTGGTCTGGCATTGTCATGTTGGAAAATGTAAGGTCTTCCCTGAAAGAGACAACGTCTGGATGGGAGCATATGTTGTTCTAGAACTTGGATATACCTTTCAGCATTGATGGTGCCTTTCCAGATGTGTAAGCTGCCCATGCCACACGCACTCATGCAACCCCATACCATCAGAGATGCAGGCTTCTGAACTGAGCGCTGATAACAACTTGGGTTGTCCTTGTCCTCTTTAGTCCGGATGACATGGCGTCCCAGTTTTCCAAAAAGAACTTCAAATTTTGATTCGTCTGACAACAGTTTTCCACTTTGCCACAGTCCATTTTAAATAAGCCTTGGCCCAGAGAAAACGCCTGCGCTTCTGGATCATGTTTAGATATGGCTTCTTTTTTGACCTATAGAGTTTTAGCCGGCAACGGCGAATGGCACGGTGGATTGTGTTCACCGATAATGTTTTCTGGAAGTATTCCTGAGCCCATGTTGTGATTTCCATTACAGTAGCATTCATGTATGTGATGCAGTGCCGTCTAAGGGCCCGAAGATCACGGGCATCCAGTATGGTTTTCCAGCCTTGACCCTTACGCACAGAGATTGTTCCAGATTCTCTAAATCTTTGGATGATATTATGCACTGTAGATGATGATAACTTCAAACTCTTTGCAATTTTTCTCTGAGAAACTCCTTTCTGATATTGCTCCACTATTTTTTTGGGGGAATTGGTGATCCTCTGCCCATCTTGACTTCTGAGAGACACTGCCACTCTGAGAGGCTCTTTTTATACCCAATCATGTTGCCAATTGACCTAATAAGTTGCAAATTGGTCCTCCAGCTGTTCCTTATATGTACATTTAACTTTTACGGCTTCTTATTGCTACTTGTCCCAACTTTTTTTGGAATGTGTAGCTCTCATGAAATCCAAAATGAGCCAATATTTGGCATGACATTTCAAAATGTCTCACTTTCAACATTTGATATGTTATCTATATTCTATTGTGAATAAAATATAAGTTTATGAGATTTGTAAATTATTGCATTCCTTTTTTATTCACAATTTGTACAGTGTCCCAACTTTTTTGGAATCGGGTTTGTACCTCTATACAGAGCTGTGTGATAATATAGTTTACATTTTGCGTCTGTGTAAATAAATATACTACAGTATTCATCAAGTGCTCAAGTTGACATTGGATCTGTCTCCTGTTGGTACATTTTCTGGAAACATAATTGAGTTTTCCATGAACACAAACAATGCTGTGAGAAAGTACAGCCTGTTCAGTGTCTCTCAAATATGATATAAGAGCAGAACAATTTTCTGTGTAATAGTTTGTGTTGATGCAACATTTAATGAAAGAATTGTTTTACAAACGGTCAACGAGAAATTTAATCTGCTCATGTCAAATCAAATGTGTTATTTCATTTCGGTGTCTGTAATTGTGCTGTGACGCCCCCTATCTGTCGTTCTAGGCAGTGACAAACAAGCTCTGTACGTGGCAGATGATAATGAAATTCGGAGTTTGTATCCTGGAATGCAAAATTGGATATATGAACAGGCCTTCCAAGGAGATGCCAACGTACGCATCGACGCCATGGACCTGCACATCAAATCCAAACGGATCTTTTGGACCAACTGGCACACGGGCAGGATCTCATCTTTCGAGCAGCCGTCTGCTGGACCCGCTTCGCCAAACTCGAACCGCAACCGCAGGCAGACGGACTCCAGAGTCACTGATCTAGAGGTCAGTGCTTCACCGTGACATGACAGTACCTCAGAGTCCATGTCCAGCCTCAGTATAGTGTCAGTACTGATGCATGGGGTTCATCACACAGACTGTCTTAATATCAGGGTTATTTTAGTAAACTAACTCCTGAAACATTTATAAAACCATAAAAAAAAAAAAAAAACCTTTGATAATTGGAATAAAAATAAAATATATATAAAAAATATATATAATGGCAAAATTTTTCATTTTCATTTAGTTTAACTTGATATACTAAAATAACTGAAATTATATATTTTTTAAAAAACAAATATAATTAAAAAAAATAATAATAATAATAAAACAATAAAACAATACCCTTTTTTTTGTTTTTGGGGGGGGGTCATAATCTTTTGTCATTTTGACATTTTTTACAGTAATTTGACCCTTTATTGGCCTTGACAATAAAAAAATCATATCTGTAGATAGAATAAAATAACAAATGATGAGTATTACAATAAAATAAAATAAATGGAGCAATAAAGTAATATTAACAATTAAAGTAATTTTAAGGTGTCTTTGATATACTGTAATTATACATTTAAGTACTGAGTAATATTAAGTAACTGCGTGTACTTACTATATGGTTAGGATAAGGGTTTGGTTTAGGGTTAGTTGCATGTAATTATGCATAATTTATAGTTATTACTGTATGATGACTGTAAAGTATTAACATAATAGCAATATTTCAAATGAAAAAAAAAACAAAAACATAATTGCATAACAGTGCAGAGTAAACTAAGAGTGTAATACACACAGAATAAATGAAGTAAGATTTGATGTGCATCTTTGGTTTGCTGTAGATCCCTGGTCTGAAGATGCCCCGTGGGATTGCTGTGGACTGGGTGGCCAACAACATCTACTGGACAGACTCTGGTCGGGATGTCATTGAGGTGGCACAGATGAACGGACGCAATCGTAAGACCCTCATCTCGGGCATGATTGACGAGCCCTACGCCATCGTGGTGGACCCACAGAGAGGGTGAGAAGAGACAGACTAGTGTCTTAAACACATCCTTTAGTGGTATTGGCTAATTATACTGTTCATAATTAGGGTTAACACACAATACGTGTTTGGCTTTGCATTAAAACTATGTTAACAATTGTTTCTCGAAGCACCATGTACTGGGCCGACTGGGGAAACCACCCTAAGATTGAGACAGCTGCTATGGACGGGACCATGAGAGAGACGCTGGTGCATGAAAACATCCAGTGGCCCACAGGTCAGACATCATGTGAATCAAACACCACACACACTGATTTAAGCACCTGTAACAGCCGAACACATGACTTCTGTTGTGTTTGTTTGTCAGGTCTAGCTGTGGATTACTTCAATGAGCGTCTGTACTGGGCTGATGCTAAACTCTCGGTTATTGGGAGCGTCAGACTGAATGGCACAGATCCGGTCATAGCTGTCACCAGCCTTAAAAACAGTTGAGTCATTCGCTTCAACAGCTCATGTCACATCCCTGTAACATATACAGTGGGTACGGAAAGTATTCAGACCCCCTTAAATTTTTCACTCTTTGTTATATTGCAGCCATTTGCTAAAATCATTTAAGTTCATTTTTTTTTCCTCATTAATGTACACACAGCACCCCATATTGACAGAAAAACACAGAATTGTTGACATTTTTGCAGATTTATTAAAAAAGAAAAACTGAAATATCACATGGTCTTAAGTATTCAGACCCTTTGCTCAGTATTTAGTAGAAGCACCCTTTTGATCTAATACAGCCATGAGTCTTTTTGGGAAAGAAGCAACAAGTTTTTCACACCTGGATTTGGGGATCCTCTGCCATTCCTCCTTGCTGATCCTCTCCAGTTTTGTCAGGTTGGATGGTAAACGTTGGTGGACAGCCATTTTTAGGTCAGAGATGCTTAATTGGGTTTAAGTCAGGGCTCTGGCTCGGCCATTCAAGAACAGTCACGGAGTTGTTGTGAAGCCACTCCTTCGTTATTTTAGCTCATTGTCTTGTTGGAAGGTAAACCTTCGGCCCAGTCTGAGGTCCTGAGCACTCTGGAGAAGGTTTTCGACCAGGATATCCCTGTACTTGGCCGCATTCATCTTTCCCTCGATTGCAACCAGTCGTCCTGTCCCTGCAGCTGAAAAACACCCCCACAGCATGATGCTGCCACCACCATGCTTCACTGTTGGGACTGTATTGGACAAGTGATGAGCAGTGCCTGGTTTTCTCCACACATACCGCTTAGAATTAAGGCCAAAAAGTTCTATCTTGGTCTCATCAGACCAGAGAATCTTATTTCTCACCATCTTGGAGTCCTTCAGGCGGGCTTTCATGTGTCTTGCACTGAGGAGAGGCTTCCGTCGGGCCACTCTGCCATAAAGCCCCGACTGGTGGAGGGCTTCAGTGATGGTTGACTTTCTACAACTTTCTCCCATCTCCCGCCTTCATCTCTGGAGCTTAGCCACAGTGATCTTTGGGTTCTTCTTTACCTCTCTCACCAAGGCTCTTCTCCCCCGATAGCTCAGTTTGGCCGGACGGCCAGCTCTAGGAAGGGTTCTGGTCGTCCCAAACGTCTTCCATTTAAGGATTATGGAGGCCACTGTGCTCTTAGGAACCTTAAGTGCAGCAGAATTTTTTTGTAACCTTGGCCAGATCTGTGCCTTGCCACAATTCTGTCTCTGAGCTCTTCAGGCAGTTCCTTTGACCTCATGATTCTCATTTGCTCTGACATGCACTGTGAGCTGTAAGGTCTTACATAGACAGGTGTGTGGCTTTCCTAATCAAGTCCAAGCAGTATAATCAAACACAGCTGGACTCAAATGAAGGTGTAGAACCATCTCAAGGATGATCAGAAGAAATGGACAGCACCTGAGTTAAATATATGAGTGTCACAGCAAAGGGTCTGAATACTTAGGACCATGTGATATTTCAGTTTTTCTTTTTTAATAAATCTGCAAAACTGTCAACAATTCTGTGTTTTTCTGTCAATATGGGGTGCTGTGTGTACATTAATGAGGAAAAAAAATGAACTTAAATGATTTTAGCAAATGGCTGCAATATAACAAAGAGTGAAAAATTTAAGGGGGTCTGAATACTTTCCGTACCCACTGTATGTACATTCATATGCCAGAATAAAATGATGTAGCTGGATAATAGGGCTGGGAAAAAAGTATTTGCTGATGCATCACTTAATGCATCACTAAAGTTTGAATGTGCTTTTCTAAAACTTGAGCTACAAAATAACGACATTAAGTGTTTTTCTCTCTCTGCACACACAGATTTGCACCACCCTTTCAGCATCGACATCTTTGAGGATTTCATATATGGTGTGACCTACCACAACAATTTTGTCTTCCGTGTCAACAAGTTTGGCAAGAGTTCAGTTGAGCATCTGACCACAGGAATGAACCACGCTACAGATCTGGTCCTGTACCACCCGTACAAACAGCCAGAGAGTAAGTGTGGGCTGAAATCTGTCAAACAACGGATGTTACCAGACTCACACTTTATTTTGTGTGAATTTGTTCCTTGATTGATGGATGGGAGAAATTTAGATAACATGATTTGATGGATATATGTATTTAAGGTCAGCTGAATCATTCCAAATAAATGTATCGTTCACATTGCTGTTTTAGTGACCAACCCATGTGACAGGAAGAAATGTGAGTGGTTGTGTCTGCTCAGCCCCAGCGGCCCAGTCTGCATGTGTCCCAATGGCAGAATACTGGACAATGGTACCTGTGTGGAGGTGCCGACCCCGACACTGTCCCCTGTCTGTGAGTATACAGTACAGCTGTGGCCTTGCAAAATGCTTAAAACAGAGAAAGGATGCAGCAGTTTCATTTGGTACTCTTTGAATGGAAACTGATATCTAATGTCATAGTCAATGTGAGGCTATGGTGCTCTATGACTGGCACAATATGCTAAACAGTCATATCAATCAATATCAATTCAATGTTCATTTGGTTCAGTTCAATAACATTTTTGTTGCAAAATTCATCAATTATGAAACAAAGTCGATTCAGCTATAAAGCAGCTCAACAGAAGACAAAGGTGTCAACATTCATCTCAATTCAGTTCAATTTTCGTTCTCAGTGTCAGTATTGATAATGCTGTAACAGTAGAAGTGAGGACACATAAGGTCCAGAGCGGCACTAGTCTAATCCATTTGGAAATAAAACAAAACTGCAAAATAGTCATATTTCCCATACATGCCATGCACATCTTTTCCACAAATGTGTGGCCCTGGACCACAAAACCAGTCATAAGTCGCAGGGGTATATTTGTAGCAATAGCCAACAATACATTGTTTTGGTCAAAATTATCAATATTTTTTAATGCCAAAAATCATTAGGATATTAAGTAAATTTCCTACCGTAAGTATATCAAAAATGTATTTTTGTGAGTGGATATGCATTGCCTCAGATTCCAGATTTTCAAATAGTTGTATTTCAGCCAAATAGTGTCCTATCCTGCATACATCTAAATAAAAAAAAAACAAAAAAAAGACCCTTATGACTGGTTTTGTGGTCCAGGGTCACATATATAGATTATAGATTGAATAATATAGATTGAAGACACTTTCTGGCCCATCTGCATAGTCTTACTTGTATTGGCTGGAATACCAGCAAAAAGGGCATTGCAGTCCAGGCAGTGCAGAACATGAAAGGAAAATGACAGAAAACTGCAAAAGAAGTGTTTAGAGAAACGAAAGTGAGTGACAAGACGGTGATGGTTAAGGATGAGGACTAGTTGTTTGCCTGCTATGTGTGTTGCAAGAGTTTGCTCTATTGTAAGATCTCCAGAAGGAATTCAGCTGCTCCAGTTACCAAAAAAAACTGCCTCCCTATACTGTACTGCAGGTTAATACTAAAGAATTATTTATGGCTAAAAATTTAGTCCAATTGTACATTTTATTCAGGTCTTCTTTTATTCTGGTTTTACTCAAAAATGTCACAATAAGGAAATAAAATGGGTTGTTGACTTGAATATTTATAAAAAGAGTTAATACTTTTTATCTGTTTCTTTATCATCCCTCAGCTCCGAGTGGCACTTGCAGTCTGCTGTGTCTTAATGGTGGTACTTGTGTCCTGAATGCCAGAAAACAACCCAAATGCCGCTGTCAGCCCAACTATGGAGGAGAGAGATGTGAGCTAAACCAGTGCAGAGACTACTGCCAGAACGGAGGAACCTGCACCGCATCGCCCACAGGTACAAGACCACAAAAACACACACATTCAGATATGATAATGAGTGTTTGGTTTCCGACACACGCTGTAAGTGGTCAACCAATCACAACAGACTGGGCCATCTGACCAATCAGAGCAGAGCAGCTCTCAGAAAGGAGGGGTTTAGAGAGACGGAATCTTTGATCGAACCGTTTCAGACACTGAGAGAAAAGAGCTGATGCTGAAATGGATATTATAAGAAAATTAAAGTGCATTTGACCTTGGATGCATGTAAACTTTTTTAGGATATGCCAAAACAAAATTAGGAACCTTTAAAACAGCATAAATGGGGCACACACTCTCACGTGTGATCATACAGTAGACCGCTTTCTGTAGAGACAACACATTAGTGACTTCCTGGAGGTATATTATATTATTTTAATATTTTTAAAACTAAAATAACTTGTCTGTCATGTTTTCAGGAGCTCCGACTTGCCGTTGTCTGGCAGGCTTCACAGGACCCAACTGTAACCAGCGCACATGTGAGAACTACTGTAAGAACGGAGGAAACTGCACAGTTAACCGTGGAAACCAGCCAACCTGCAGCTGCGTGGCAGACTTCCTCGGAGACCAGTGCCAATATCGTAAGTACTACAGCCACACCGACTGGACGTGGAGATAAAATGAGTTTTCATGAGAACTCGAGATGTTCAACACATATGTCTTATGTTATACTGCCTCAAGGCCCTCCGTACACCTGGTATAAGCATCCTTCTCAGGTGAACTGATCACAAGTGATCAAGCCCTTCACATCTGGTTTTAATCTCAAATGCATCTTGTTCATTGTTATTTTAGTCAAGTAGCTGTATTAAATGAATTTTGCCATGTTTGACATGATCTGTATTAATTCTTTTAGCAGGTGCTTTCATCTAAATCTGTCACTGTATATGGCAAACTAGATGTTTTTGAAGACTATTTTTGTTTAGGCTCTTCCAAACATTTCCATTGGACAGATGATTTATTTTAAAGCTGCACATACACACACACACAAAAAAAGAGTCTGTAAAAAATGGGCCCAATGTACTGTCAATATGAAGGAATTTTCTGTACACTCTTAAAACTAAAGGTTCTTTATTGGCATTGATGGTTTCATGAAGAACCTTTAACATCCATGGAAACGTTCCACTCCACAAAACCTTCTTTATAGTGAAAAAAGGTTTAGTTTATTATTTCAGATTCCTTTTTAAAAGACCTCAATAGAAAAATGTGTGTGTCATATAAGTTCAACCCGCCAAAGTGGCTAGTAGGAGTGACTGCATTACACGCCACTGCTGAAACATACCCGCATTTGGCGGGTCGGCGGTGTTAAAGGATTAGTTCACTTTCAAATGAAAATTTCCTGATAATTTACTCACCCCCATGTCATCCAAGATATTCATGACTTTCTTTCTTCAGTCGAAAAGAAATGAAGGTTTTTGATGAAAAGATTCCAGGATTGTTCTCCTTATAGTGGACTTCAATGGAGCCCAAACGGTTGAAGGTCAAAATCATCTAGAGAAACCATCGCTCATTTTCTAAAAAAAAAATTAAAAATGTATATGTTTTAACCATAAATGCTCATCTTGAACTAGCTCTCTTCTTCTTCTCTATTAGAATTCCAGCAGTGTAGACACTGCTAAGTGTATTACTGCCCTCCACAGGTCAAAGTTTGAACTAATTGTTATATACTTGCACTTGCATATTGTATATGACAATTTATGGTTAAAACGTATATATTTTTTTATTTTTTTTTTTTTAGAAAATGAGTGATTGTTTCTCTAGATAAGACCCCTATTTCTCGTCTGGGATCGTTGTAAACTGTAAATTTGACCATCAACCGTTTGGGCTCCACTGAAGTCTACTATATGGAGAAAAATCCTGGAATGTTTTCATCAAAAACCTTAATTTCTTTTCGACTGAAGAAAGAAAGACATAAACATCTTGGATGACATGGGGGTGAGTTAATTATCAGGAAATTTTAATTTGACAGTGAACTAATCCTTTAATGTCAAGCGCTGTTTGCATGGAATAAAGTGTTACTGACTTACTGCACATTAGATAATTAACAGGTGAATTTACTGTGGGATCGATGCATTAGCAAGGTCTGAAGGAGATCTTCAAGTCATGATGAAGAGATTAATAGAGTTAAAGTGGGATATTAAACGGTCTTCTCTACCCTTTAACCAGGGACGTGTGATGGATTCTGTGATCATGGAGGGACATGCATGCAGTCCAGCGATGGGTCGAGACAATGTCGCTGCCCTCCACGCTTCATCGGAAACAACTGTGAAGTGGACAAATGCCACTATTGCCGTGATGGCAAGTGTATTCCCACCAACATCTACCAGCCTCATGGAGACGTTACATGCAGGTACACAATCTCATACTTTAGGACACATATACAACTAGAACCTCCATATGTTGGGGCTACATAGCATTAAAACTGACCCTTGTGTGTGGACATTTATGAAGCCCTTTATAATCACACATTAATGGCTATAGATCACTGCAGTGATGACAGGCCAAACGGTCAGTTCGCATCACACTGGTTCCCTCAACAAAAACCCATTTGGATTTTTCCATTGCCTTTTGGATTACTGCAGGAATTAAGCTCTGTGACCAACAAAATTTTATGATGCTTACTTTTGTTTATCATTATAATCTTCACAAATGAACACAACTTTTATGAATTCTAAATACAGTCGGCAGAAGTAAAAAGCTAAACGTAGGCTATAAACAAACTACACCACGGTCACGCAACTTCAACATCACTACCATTAATCTTCTGACACTCTTTCAGTCTTTATTTAAAAAACATTTTCCCTGAAAGTTTGAGTTAGAAGAGTTTGCAAGATTACGATTATAAACACAACGAGGCTGTGAAAACAACTAGTGAGTATGAGTTTACCTGTTCGTCCGATGATGTTTAATGTCTCCGACAACCTCAGTAGACCCATTTAGACACTTGTTAGCAACCGCCTTTTTCAAGATAAATAAAAGTTTTACAGATGTATTTTATGTTATAGAATAAAACGTGAAAATAGCTTGAGTTTGTGTTCACCAGAGACCTTATTTCACGCATATAAAACAAAAACCCATTCAAAAAAACAATTGACTTCAGGACGATGGAACCGGATGTGCTCAAATGAAACTCATTTTCAGGTTTTGGCCTCCAAAAATACGTCATCCCTGCAACACTCTATTGGCCAGTGTAGGCTATTGGCCATACACTATACAATACAGTACATACCCTATACACACCCATACACTATATAATACAATGAACAGACCCAAAAGAGCGTCCTACATCTGTTCGCTCACAAGGCTTTCCTGTTCAGTGTCCATTGTTGAAATCACTGGATAGATTTAATGCTCAGAAAAGCGAGTTACCACTGGAACAACAGGAACTGACATCACCCTCTTACTTTTCAATGCCTCCCCTCCAACATATAACAATGCATCCCCTTCCCTCCCATGTCATATTGAGACATTTCCCATTGGTTAAAATCAACCTCCCTTGAAAGTTCAGTTATTGTTGTAAAATGATTTGTGAATGTAATTTCATGTTGACTGTAATAACACTTTTTGTAATAACTTATCTTGATGAAACGTTCATGTTCATCATGTTTTTTCTAGGTTTCTCTATTTTTTTGTTTACTGAATATTACAGTACTTAAGTGAAGCTATATGGTGTGTCTATTTTATGTGTTGTAGGTGTACCAGTGGCAGAATCCAGCCAAGCTGTTACACGTGTGAAGGATACTGTGCTAATGGCCAGTGCTCTCTTAGCACCACAAACCTCCCGCAGTGCAAGTAAGCAGTGTCATTTTAGTATTATATATATATATATATAGAGAGAGGCATTTATTTTAAATAAAAATTAAGAAAATATTTGAAAAGAGGAAATAAAGTGCACAATGTATGTTAAATAGTGGGAATAAAGTGTTTAATGGGTAGGGCTAGGGGTAAGTGTAGAGAATGTCCCAACAAAATGGCGTCCATTTATTATTTTAATAAATATAATACACACTGAATATGATGTTATTATTGCATACTGTTTTATAATTTACTACAATAAACTGAGGTGCAATTAGTATTTGACACAAGTATAAATTGCATTTAACAAGTATATACACTTAGTACAAAGAAAATACTGCTATTTTCACTTAGTGCATATAGCCTCTGACTATATATGAATGTAAATGTTAAATTTCTCTGCCTCATGTAGGTGTCCTCTTGGATGGGAGGGTCATCGCTGTGATAATCCTGCCTCCACTGGAAATGCTGAATCCAGTGGCCGTAAGTCCATTTTTAATTCGACAGCCAGTAGAAATATGTTAGGCCAATAGAGGGCAATACTGGTAAGAGTTTTGTTAAACATTCCCCCAAATCTCAGTAATGCTTAATAGTAATGATAATGTGTATTTCTTTTAGGAACAGCTTCAATAGTTATTCCATTGATTTTGCTGATACTGCTGGTGTTGCTGATTGGAGGAGCAGTATTATGGTACAGAAAACGAATGAGAGGGTGAGTATATTACAGTGAACTGCTTTTTCAAATGATTTTCACCTCTCTAAAGTGTTGTACTGTTGAGAATTTGAAATATAAGAAACTTCCCATCCCAAAAACACCTCTTTTCTCTCCTTCTTTCTTGGTAAACCGCATCTGCTCTTTTCTGTAGGCTTGGCAAATCCCACTCCAAACGACCGCGGTAACGGTCTTTGTCCATTATGTCTTTATTTTGTCTCTCTGCCTTTCTGTCCATCTTTCTTGCTGGTTTGGAGAATTGTGGTGTTCTTGTTGTCTTCATGGTCTCACCCGATCTCTTTCTGTCATACCTCTGTCAAACCACCTGACTAAACCTTACAAGTGGTTTGTCCCTTGTTCAGAGAAGAAGGTGGTAATCTGTTACTGAAAATAAAGAAATAGATCTAGTCGTGTTAGACTATGAGAACCAATCGTATTGTTTTCATAATAATGTTTTGAGTCATACCCGTCCCACTGTAATACATTATGTTTCTCTAAGATTGGTTCTCAGCAGGACTGCATTAGTTGAAACAGATCTGTTGAACATGTGCCATATTCAAAACCCAGTGTTTATCAAGATAATGAGGCATTCGATGTCCTTAAAGGGATAGTTCACCCAAAAATGAAAATTCTGTCATCATTTACTCATCTTCAAGTTGTTCCAAACCTGTATACATTTCTTTGTTCTGCTGAACACAAAGGGAGATATTTGGAAGAATGTTTGTAACCAAGCAGATTGACTACCATAGTATATTTTGTCCTACTATGGTAGTCAATGGGGGGGCGAGATCTGCTTGGTTACAAACATTCTTCCGTCGTTTGACCCCTACTGTAGAGTCTCTCTATAGTTTAAATTGAAATAAATGCAAATTTATTTACTGCTGTATAAAAGGTATAGAGCAAAATCTCTACCAGCTGTCCAATGGTCGTACAGCCCAACACTTTTTTTATAGGTACATTATACTTTTGATTACAAGCAAAAAGGATAAAAATTGTCCAGATAAACAGTTAATGTTGGTAAGCGCTGGGTTTATGATGGTGTTGTAGGTTGTTCCAGTGACTGTTAGTGGCATCCCTCTGTGTTGTGGCCATATCTCTGCCTGTGCTGCTTTGTACAGTGTAATACTGACCTCACAGCCTCATTTCCTGTGACTTCAACTGTATGTTGTATATCTGCAGAGCCAAAGGCTTTCAACATCAGAGAATGACAAATGGCGCTATGAATGTTGAGATCGGGAACCCAGCCTATAAAATATATGAAGGAGAGCAAGATGACGACGTTGGAGAACTGCTAGACGCTGACTTCACACTGGATCCCGACAAAGTAAGACAGGGCAATATTTTATTGCACTACTCCATTAGTCCTAGACTTACTAAGTATTATTGTATTGTTTTCCAATTTAAATATGAAATCAGTCTTAACTGATAATCAGAAATGTTTCTTGAGCTGCAAATCAGCATAGAATGATTTCTGAAGGATCATTCTGAAGATGGGAGCAATGATGCTGAAAATACAGCTTTGATCACAGGAATAAAATACACTTTACTATATATTCACATAGAAAACGTTTCTGTTAAATTGTAATAATATTTGACAGTATTACAGTTTTTTTTTTTGGCCACCCCAAAATCACTGTCAGGGGGTGTTTCCCATGAGTTAAGTTCACTGTCCAGAGGGCATAAGTACGGTTTGGAACAATCTTTGTGTCAGACAGCATTTTAAGGCATCATAGACGTGCTCCTATGTAAGCAGCTCATGCTGCTGCTGCGAGACATATATAAATTCTGTAGCAGATCTAGGCAGGTGGAGCTTGGGAGGTGGAGGGGTTCAGAGGACTAGCCTACAGGGAACACTGAACCAGACTATTTTGAGCAAGCAATTTCATTGGCTGCAGAATGAGCACAGGCCAATCAGCTTTTGCCATGTGTTAATAATTAGTGCTGTTAATCGATTTAAAAAAAAAACAACTAATTAATAATTGCAAATTTTTCTGTAAATAATCATGATTTATCGCACCTAACATTAAAGTTTTTAATATGTTTTTATATTGTAATAATTTCACATCTAATCTCCAAATTAATGTAGAAGCAACATAAAGACAGTATATTTTTGATCTAACAGGAAGGAAATATACAGAATCAAAGCAGTTCTCAAACACTTCAGTCTTCACTGCTTAATTTAGATTAAAACATAGATATATTTTTATTAAAGGGTTAGTTCACCCAAAAATGAAAATTTTGTCATTAATTACTCACCTTCATGCCGTTCCACACCCGTAAGACCTTCATTCATCTTCAGAACACAAATTAAGTTTTTTTTTGTTTTTTTTTTGATAAAATCCGATGGCTCAGTGAGGCCTCCATTGACAGCAAGATAATTTACACTTTCAATGCCCAGAAAGATACTAAAAACATATTTAAAACAGTTCATGTGACTACAGTGGTTCAACCTTAATGTTATGAAGCGACGAGAATCATTTTTGTGCACCAAAAAAATAAAATAATGACTTTATTCAACAATATCTAGTGATGGGCGGTTTCAAAACACTGCTTCATGAAGCTTCGAAGCTTTACGAATCTTTTGTTTTGAATCAGTGGTTCGTGTGTCAAACTGCCAAAGTCACATGATTTCAGTAAACAAGTCTTTGTTACATCATGTAAAGTGTTTTGAAATTTCAGTGGTTCACCACTGCTTCATGAAGCAGTGTTTTGAAATCGCCCATCACTAGATATTGTTGAATAAAGGTGTGGAACGACATGAGGGTGAATAATTAATGACAGAATTTTCATTTTAGGGTGAACTAACCCTTTAAAACTACAAAAGTTATTCAATTAAGAGTAGTGAGTGATTTTCTTTTTCTTTTGTTCTTTGATTTACATTAATGACAGACTGTAGCAGGTTTATTAGGCTGCTGTCACTTAAAGGTGCCCTCGAATGAAAAATTGAATTTATCTTGGCATTGTTAAATAACAAGAGTTCAGTACATGGAAATGACATACAGTGAGTCTCAAACTCCATTGTTTCCTCCTTTTTATATAAATCTCATTTGTTTAAAAGACCTCCGAAGAACAGGCGAATCTCAACATAACACCGACTGTTACGTAACAGTCGGGGTGTACGCCCCCAATATTTGCATATGCCAGCCCACGTTTCCAACATTATGAAAGGCATTACACAAGGGCAGCCAGTATTAACGTCTGGATGTGAACAACCAAATCATCAGACTAGGTAAGCAAGCAAGAACAACAGCGAAAAATGGCAGATGGAGCAATAATAACTGACATGATCCATGATAACATGCTATTTTTAGTGATAATTTGTAAACTGTCTTTCTAAATGTTTCGTTAGCATGTTGCTAATGTACTGTTAAATGTGGTTAAAGTTACCATCGGTTATTACTGTATTCACGGAGACAAGAGAGCCGTCGCTATTTTCATTTTTAAACACTTGCAGTCTGTATAATGCATAAACACAACTTCATTCTTTATAAATCTCTCCAACAGTGTAGCATTAGCCGTTAGCCACGGAGCACTATCAAACCCATTCAAAATCAGAAGTAAACCAATATAACAGTATACAATACTCACATAATCCGACGCATGCATGCCGCATGCATGACGAACACTTTGTAAAGATCCATTTTGAGGGTTATATTAGCTGTGTAAACTTTGTTAAGGCACTGTTCAAGGCAAGAGCGAGCTCTGTGGGCGGAGAGCACGGGATTTAAAGGGGCCGCAGCATAAAATCGGCACGTTTATAATGATGCCCCAAAATAGGCAGTTAAAAAAATTAATACAAAAAAATCTATGGGGTATTTTGATCTGAAACTTCACAGACACATTCAGGGGACACCTTAGACTTATATTACATCTTTTAAAAACATAATCTAGGGCACCTTTAAGACGTGATGACAACGCGGATCTGCATCCTATTTTCTCACAACTCTTTGTGTTCATTTGAAACTTTATTTAACTCATTTAAGATTGTGCTTACGAGGATACTTGACAAAACAGGCATTTTGGCATACATTTGTGTGTTTTTGTCTGTTCAAGTGCAAAAGAGAACTCAACGCGGTCACACGCTGTCTGAAGCGGCTTTCAGTGTGCTCGAGTCGTGTGCGTCTCTGTCAGACATGAGATTCACAGACAACGCACCAGTACCGCACTGCATTCTTGTCACGCTTGAATGGTTTGAAAGCATTTGCATGAATAAGAGCGTGATCATATAATGTAGCTAAAGGACGACGGAAAATGTGGATGCTGCATTAATTGCGTTTTTAACACGTTAAAATGAAGAAATAATCACATTCATTAACACGTTAATTTTGCAGGACTAGTAATAATGTGACTGTAAAGGAATCTATTAGCCTGCACCCTCTAGAGTTTCATGACTGAACTAGATATGTATAATCCCATATATTTCCAACTTGTGTCTTTTGTAGCCGACCAACTTCACGAATCCCGTGTATGCTACTCTGTACATGGGAGCGCACAACAGCCGCAATTCCCTGGCCAGTACAGATGAGAAGAAGGAGCTGCTGTCACGGGGTGACGAGGAGCCGCTGGTGGACCCGCTGGCTTAGACCGGCAATCAGTTCGGTCCATTCATGGAAAATACCATTTGCCTTTTTGAGAAAAAGAAAAAAGAAGAAAAAAGAAAACATGAAGAAAATCAATGATTAAGTGTTAACACTGTATAAAATGTACAAAAATGAAGGACTACTTTTGTATGTGATTGCAGTATTATATTTTGTTCTTTTCCAATTCTTCTGGTCACAACAAAACATCACAAGAACAAAAGATGCATTTTCTAAAAAAAAAAAAAAAGATGCAGTTTTTGGTTTAAATTTTTAGGTCACCTCCCTTTTACCTTAATAGCCACTACCTCTGTGCAATATGGAGTCAAAAAGAAAAAGAGATTGGAACAATGACATTTTTTTATTTTTGTATGAGATGTATAGAGAAAAATGTTGTTCCATCAGTAATGCCAACTGTTTGTTGTATGTTTGACTGTGTGGAGAGGGCAACTTTGACATGGAACCAGTGTTTGCTTTAAACTTACTACAATGTCAAGCAGATGTTATCAGATTTATGTGCCAGTTTTACTACTCCCATTGTAAGTTCATAATTATTTATAAGGATAATCAGTTTCTCATGCACAGATCCAAACCATTGCAATATTACTTATGCTTATTACAAACTTTTACAGAACAGATTTTTTAAAGTGAGAATGTCAGTGTTGTAGATTTGGACACACTTGACTGAAATGTTTCTCATGATCTTAAAAACCTTTTGATCGAAAGGCTTCTGCTTAACTGCTTGAAATTAGTTTTATAGACAACAATAAATTGTGCCTATGTATGAATCTCTTTACAAAACTAAACATCTTTGTTCAAATGTAAAAAATAAAATGAAATGGGTGAGTTGGAACAGATAGCGAAGGAAAAGCAGCACACGTGGAATCTAGACGATATGAAAGAGTTAACATTTTTTGGTCACTACATATTTGCCATATTTCAGTTTCACATTTTAGATTAATAGTAAAGAATGAGTAGGTGTGTCCTAACTTTTGACTGGTACTGTATTTATTTTCAGATGAATGAAGTGAAGTGTGGGTAATTGAAAGAGAAAGCTGCTTACAAGTGAATCCCAAAACAATCGAAGGCACATTTGTGCACTGGTTGTAGTGACGCGTGTTTTGAGCACCTTTAAACCTGAAGAGGGTTTACGACAGAAGAAAGTGAATTTTTACACTTGTTTATATATGTTTTTAAAATGTCACAGTTAAAGATGAAAAACTGATGTGTTCTAATATTGACACACTTTCATCTCGTCTTTTGTAATCTTCCTCTGAAATATATCATCCATCATGTTGCTTATACTTTTAAAATGTACACCTTTTTTCTCAGTAAATCCATATTTTCCTGCTCAGCTGGTTGCTGACATGCTGCTTTTGTCAGAATGCTTATCAGCCATATTGTAAAACATCTTCCAAAAATACAATCAAAGAAAAACAACATCTACAACTAACAAAAATGCAGTCATCATCATCTTAGATCAATGACTAATGCCAGATCTTCTTCATCTGATCTCGTCTTGAGAGATGACAACTTTTAATACAAAATGCATGGAAGGTTTAAGTTTTATTATATTTTTTCTGGTCTGCTTTTGGCTCAGCATAGTAAAATGACTGGTGAAAGGCTTGGGACAGTGACAGTGAATTATTCCTCTGGAGTAATTAATCTTGGTGTGTGTATCCAGAACTCAATGCCTGAGAGCAAGCATGGCAGGTGGCATAATTTGAGATTTAATTTGAGACACCAATTTTTTCGCATTCATTTATACTCAGTTGACACTCACTACTAGTACTGTATAATGGTACAGGTGTACTTCTGTTTTCCATGTCTAATGTCCATAGCCTAGCAAGATTTTGCAGCTTCAGTGGATAGAGTCAAGAGTCAAGTTAAGGTTAATCAGCTGCACAAGAACCCTGGGTTGGGGTAAATTAGTCTCCTCTTGATTTATGTTTGCATCTCATAATTTATGGCTGGTGTAACATTAATATTGTGATAGACCATGAGATAGCTGTCAGTATGTACACCAATCAGGCATAACATTATGAGCACTGACTGTGAAGTGAATAACACTAATTATCTTTTCATCACGGCACCTGTTAGTGGGTGAGATATATTAGGCAGCAAGTGAACATTTTGTCCTCAAAGTTGATGTGTGAGAAGCAGGAAAAATGGGCAAGCGTAAGGATTTGAGAGAGTTTGACAAGGGCCAAATTGTGATGCTAGACGACTGGATCAGAGCATCTCCAAAACTGCAGCTCTTGTGGGGTGTTCCCGGTCTGCAGTGGTCAGTATCTATCAAAAGTGCTCCAAGGAAGGAACAGTGGTGAACCGGCGAGGCGAGGCTCATTGATTCACGTGGGGAGTGAAGGCTGGACCGTGTGGTCCGATCCAACAGACGAGCTCCTGTAGCTCAAATTGCTCAAGAAGTTAATGCTAGTTCTGATAGAAAGGTGTCAGAATACACAGTGCATCAGTTTGTTGCGTATGGAGCTGCATAGCCGCAGACCAGTCAGGGTGCCCATGCTGACCCCTGTCCACTGCCAAAAGAGCCAACAGTGGGCATCAGAACTGGACCACGGAGCAATGGAAGAAGGTGGCCTGGTCTGATGAATCACGTTTTCTTTTACATCACATGGATGGCCGTGTGCGTCTCTTACCTGGGGAACACATGGCACCAGGATGCACTATGGGAAGAAGGCAAGCCGGCGGAGGTAGTGTGATGCTTCGGGCAATATTCTGCTGGGAAACCTTGGGTCCTGCCATCCATGTGGATGTTACTTTGACATGTACCACCACCTACTATCTCTGGATTTAAAAATATATATTTAGATACCACTTGTAGTACACTATGGGTTCAAATGTACTATAAGTATCTAAATATATTTTTTTAAATACAGAGATGGTATATTAAAAGGACATTTAGTTCATATTTCATGGTGTCTCAAAATAGCAGTTCATATTTCATGGTGTCTCAAAATAGCACAGTTGAGTACACTTAGATGTTCTTAAGATTATCTAAAGAAGTACTAAAGAAGAATTTTTAGTATATTAAGTACAAAATTAGTGCACGAAAATAGAGCACTTTAAGTACATTATAGAAATGTAATTTTCTTTTCACCTTGGCTGTTTTGGCAGCAATAGGGAGACCAACACAATATTAGGAAGGCGGTCATAATGTTATGCCTGATTGGTATATATATATATAAATTAGGTATCATTCGAAAGCTTAAACATTCAAAATTCATTCTGAAAAACATTTTGAAATGGTACATTATGGTACAATGGAAACTGTACTTTAAAACCTTTTAGCGGGCTCAAGTTTTGTGATATCAACTTGACATATGACTTTGATTTTCTAGCAATTTTAGAGTACAAATTATTTCGTAAAATATATTTTGTATAAAATAAAAGTTTAGTTCAGTACATTTGCTTTACAGTAAACAAACCTTTTTAACAAAATTATGCTTTAATGAATTCTGCAATAATCTGCTGAGTGTCTTCTTTAAAAATAGACCAACTTTAGCTCTATTCCAAAGCATTTAGTTACAACATATAAGTTCAGATCAATGCTCAAAAAGGGGGTGGCAGTTAACAGGTTAAGCCATAACAAGTGTAGCAAAGCGACTGACACCAGTGTGTACAGTGAACAAGCTCCTTATCTGGAGAAATAAAAACAGAAAGACACTTAAATGAAACTTACAGAGTAAATGACTGAAGATAAATGGTGTTTGTGTGTGTCAGCTCTTAATCTCTGGGTTACTTAGGGCCAGGTGGAAGAATTCTGCAGCTGCCCCAAAAAACATACTGTTACCTTGTTGCCTTCCTGGATGCCACAGTAAGTGATTTAGAACAGATGGTCATATTCTTCTTAGGTAATACTTTATATTAACTGTCTTTTCTATGTATAAACATTTAAATTTGCAAACATTTGATGCACTGCACTTAGTGTGTACATACATGTTTTTATACTGCATGTAATTCATTTCTGTATATCTATAATTACAATGTTGACCCTTTCCTTACCCCTTAACCAACCCTTAAACCTAACCATAACCATATCCACCTCAATAGCAGCAAAACTGTTACAATACAACATCAACATTTTTTCATGTAGGCACAGTAGTAGTTAAAGACACCAAATACTATAAAGTGCAACCTCTTCATCCTCTGAAACTAGATACAATCGAAAACTTGAAAAATGAAACAAGTACAAATTGCACACATTGACTTGATGCAGTGTGGTGTGTTCCTTCTTTCCTCAGAAGTGGAAAATCCCAAGTTCCCAGTAGGAACTTTTAAATGGAACCCCCTTCAATTCAGAGTTGCGATTGGGAAACTCAAGGAAGTTCAACAACCCTGACTTCAGAATCCAATATGGCTGCTCAGAGCATCAACCGTAGTTAAACGGTAATAATATTGGTGCCGGCGTTCTGAGGTAAACACAGAAGTGCTGCATTGTGCTTACGTCAACTGCGTAGGAGACTGACATGGACAAGAAGAGATTGTTGAATTGTCTTCTTTTTTTTTTTGCATAAAAAGTATTCTCATCACTGCATAACATTAAGGTTGAACCACTGCAGTCACATGGACTATTTTAACGATGTCTTTAGAAGCTTTCTGGGCCTTGACAGTGGTAATTTAATAATTGCTTTCTATGGGGGAGTCAGAGACCTCTCGGATTTCATCAAAAATATCTTAATTTGTGTTCCGAAGATGAACGAAGGTCTTACGGGTGTGGAACGGTATGAGGGTGAGTAATAAATTACAGAATTTTCATTTTTGGGTGAACTATCCCTTTAAAAAACCAACTCTAAATCCAGCACTTCTTCCATTCATTGCTAAAATACTTGAACAAGTCAGTTTCTACCTTTCTTACACAGAACAACCTCCTGGACAACAACCAGTCCGGTTTCAAAAGTGGCCACTCAACTGAGACTGCCTTGCTCTCGGTTATTGAAACTCTGAGACTGGCAAGAGCAGCTTCCAAATCCTCAGTACTCATCTTGCTGGATCTGTCTGCTGCTTTTGACACAGTTAACCACCAGATCCTCCAGTCAATCCTTGTGACAAAGGAAATCTCAGGAACAGCACTCCAGTGGTTCAAGTCTTACCTCTCAGGTAGGTCCTTTAGGGTGTGGTGGAGGGGTGAGGTGTATAAGTCACAACATCTAGCTACTGGGGTGCCTCAGGGCTCAGTGCTTGGACCACTTCTCTTCTCCATCTCCAGCCAAACTTCACAGACCACATTGCTAGAACTGCCCAGTCCAGCAGATTTGCCATCTACAACATTAGGAGGATCAGGCCCTTCCTATCAGAGCTTGCTACACAACTCCTTGTCCAAGCTCTTGTTCTATCCAGACTAGACTTTTGTAATGCTCTCTTAGTAGGGCTTCCAGTATGTACTGTCAAACTTCTATTGCTTCCGTTGTTCTCCTCATTTGTAAGTAGCTTTGGATAAAAGTGTCTGCTAAATTATTAAATGTAAAGCCTTGTTTCCACCAAAATTTCCAGGAACAATTTGTCCGATAAGTCCGGTGACGCAGGACTGCGAGCGACTTTCCAGTTCCTGCTGGATTTCGTCCTCTGCATTTAAGCTTAATAAACCCTGAAGCTCGTCGTCGCTCCATCGGTTGTATTTTTAAACTCCATTGACAATTCGAATAGCAAACAACTCTTACTTCTCGCACCTCAACAGACTTGAATGGTGGTTGAAATAAAATGCTGCGTGAACTCAACCAATCAGCATGTTCAGCGCCCAAGTCCCATTCCCGAAAGTTCCTGAAAAGTACTACCTCTGACATTTTGAGGGGAGAAACGATGCGAAATGATGATGTCATCACCCCACGCCTCGACAGTCAGACACCGCTTCATCACGTATCAGCAACAACAACCACAATAGCGGACTACATGCTTGTGTTCGTGCCGCAGAAGCTACTGAGCCTTTACTAAAATAATGCTTTATTTCTAAGCTTTACTAAAGTTTGTATACAGAGCGCAAGGTTTATGCTCATGCTCCAAGTTTTATTCTCCATTTTTAGTGTATTTCTGTGGCAGAATTACAGCGCCACATACTGATCTGGCATGTATACTACATCGTTTTGAGTCCGTTTTAGTGGTTTTGTGTGTATTTCTTGAGACAAGGAAAAAAAGGCTGGATAGAGAAAGCCCTTCTTTGTGTAGATTGCGTGTAATGCACTTTCAATCAAATGTTTGCAACTGGTTTGTGCAATTGGTTTACAATTGTAATTAGCAAAAATAATGAGCAGAAACTATTTTCATTTGCCAAGAACAGGATGCCAAGACCATATGTAGACTGTTTGTGTCTATAGGCCTATGTGTTTAAATCACAAATTATTTTTGCTAATTACATGCCATGCCTTCAAATTCACATTTTTGAATATCCACTTTGAATAACCATTTGCACAAACCAGTTGCAAATGTTTTACTGAAAGTGTATTAGGTGCAATTAACAAATAATGTAACAACATTATAAGTGTATTAATGTACACAAATTTCATTTTGTAGAAATGAACTAAAATTCATTGTGAAAGTACTACAGGGTTGATGATTTCACAGCTTAACCAACATGATTAAAAGCTGTTTGGAACGATTTACCAACTGGAAAAAAGCAATTAATAGGCTAAGGAATGTCACAGTCTATCATACTTTATTATGCCACAGCAGATTTTGGCAAAGAAATTATCAAACGACACATAAAGACTGAAGATAAAACAAGCAAAGGCTATAATAAAAATACTGTTGGCTCATTACTTGGAGTTTAGTCTATCAGACACCTCTGGCAAATCAATGACTGTAAATCATTATATCAATCATAAAACAAAACACATTATATAAATCGTTGTATACTGATGAACAATTATATTACAAGTTTAACTTCTTTCTACGCTGACAGTGTGATATTTTCAGTGGCGCTGGCTTTAACACAGAACAGGAAACTCATAAATATCCGTGTTTACTCCGCCCAGGCTAGTCATGGGAGAAACAAATCTTTTCGAATTGAATCAATTGCTTCAAAATGATTCACTGGTTCGAAGCGTTCGAAACGCCACACGCTGGTCAGAACAGTGTAAATGCAACGAAAACTAAGCAAAACCATGAATAAAAACACCTTTCACAAACCTGTTGCAAATGTTTTATTGAAAGTGTATTTAAATGCAATCAACAAATCATCTAATACCATTATATATGAAGTGTCTTTATAATATTTATTAAATTATAGGGCTTGTTTTTGTTTGTTTTATGGAGATCTTGTTTAATCAGGCCAATGAGAGTCTACTTTAACCTTTTATTATGCAAATGTGTCATCAAAAGTTTACTTTTTTTGTTGTTGTTGTTTGATTGTTTAAATCTGAGATCAGGTAAAAAAAGTAAAAGACACTGGTTCATGGGTTCAAAGCGGTTCAAAGCCAAAGAGATCATCGACCCCTAGCGGCGAACCACTGAAATTTTGAAACAGTTATGACGCAACGAAGCCTCGTTTACTGTAATCACGTGATACGCGCTCCGAATCACTGGTTCAAAACAAACGATTCGCAGGTTTCGAAGCTTCACGAGTGTTTCGATAGCGTCCATCACTAATTACACCTTTATATGTAAGTATTGTGTTTTAACCTAGTCAAATAGCTAGCGAGACAAATGTTAAAAATAAAACCAAGGGGCTTTTTTAAAAACTAAAAATGTGGTTGTTAGCTGAGCCATTGCATTTGCTCGGCTGCATTTGTTCGGCTGCATTTGTTCGGTGGTGTGGGGCAGAACTATAAACTATGCTGTGGCGTTTCCATGTGTTTTAGGGGGCAGAGAGAAGACTGCTTTATTAAACTTTATTAAATTGAGGGGTGAAACTTGTGAATTATTCACCGGGGCTTGGAAGTAAGACAACAACCCGTTTGTTAAATCTTTATTTATCTTGTCCGAGGTTACAGTTAAATTACCCCTCATCATAAAGAGCAAAGTAATAAGACAACGAATAGACTGATAGAAACGAATAGACAGAAAGACACTCTTTCACTTTGTTGTGTTTTTGTAGTGCTGTCATGCAATCTTTGTCTCGTGTTTTAACCAAATTTGGGCATCCATATCTATGATTTTTGTGTCTGTCCTACCGTGTCCTCTTTTCTAATCCAAGTTTGCATTCCTGTTTTTATATTTCACAAATGTTTCTTTTTTTCCTCATGTTTTTGCGTTAAATGTGTGTGTGTGTGTGTGTGTGTGTGTGCGCGCGTCCCAATTCGAAGGCAGCATCCTTCATAGGAGGCGAAGGTCGAACCGCGCGTTGATAAATGAGACTGTCTAGGAGGATTTCATATTTGTAATTTAGCCTAAATGCTAGTGATTTTAGCAAGTCCTTCAATTTTAAGGCTCAGATGGATGTGCGCAATAGAAAAAGGTACATTGTGCCAAACCAGGCATCCAGTAAAAAAAAAATAAAAATAATGATATTGATCATAATAATAATAATAAAATCATACCGTTTATTTGGAATAGACAGCCTAATAAAAATAATTTTGAATTCTGTCATAATATATATATATATATATATATATATATATATATATATATATATATATATATATATATATATATATTATTATTTTATTTATTTATTTATTTTTTAACAGATGGATGATGCTACTGGTCCAAACAACTCTCCTCACCAGGTACATTCATGTTCATCACTGAAGATTAATTCTAGTCTCTCTTTGTCATGTTTTTTATTTTTTATTTTACTGTTTAGTTTATTTTGATGATGTAGTTAATTGGTAGATAGATAATTGGTAATGTAGTGTAAATTAGTACACCTATGTTAATGTTATGTATCCAGGAGGTTAGCGCTTGTGGAATATTTAGGGCTGATTTTAACCTTTTTTTTTTTTTTCTTTCGCATTAATATAAGCCAGCTCGAAAACTTCTGGTGAGATCTCATTTGCTGGTGTGTTGAGCATCAATAGTGTAATACTTAGTTTATAATCAGAATATAGTCACTTAAATAGTCAGGCATAGCATTAATTTAGTTATTCAAATGTAAGACAGCATAACAAATAAATAAATAAAGACGTATCTCAATGTTCCTCCTCGACTAAATTCAATTCGACCATCAGTTTTCACACTTTTATGTGGGACAAAAGCATCAGAAATTAAATATTTATTGTGCAATTTAGTTATATTAATAAAATGTGTTTTTACAAGTGTGCTGAAATCATTGATCTTGTGCTGCACTGACTGACAGCTGCTGTGATTATAAAAGTGTGGTGCTCGCTTTCTGTGTCATTCATTCACAAGAAAAGTTATTGTTTTTCTTGAGATTTTTTTGAGTATTTCATACTCACATTGACAAAATGTATTTTTAAACCTAGTTAATTTATAATGTTTAATATTTAGTCAGAAACAAAGTGAAAAACGATTAGAGGAAATGGCTGATATATGCGCAAATAAATGCTACTCTGCCGCCACCTGCTGGTTAAAGTGGTAATTATTGTCTTTTTTATTTTTAAATAAGTGTTTTCTGTCAAATGTTGAATTTCCTAGTCTGGGTAAACCCAGCCTGATCTGCCGGCGATTTGATTTCGCTCGGCAACTCAGTCTGGAAACCCGTGCATTCACTTCTGCTGCGCTGTTACACTTTTGCGGGAACCAATCACAGACGGGCTTATCCACCTTGCCTGCTATTGGTGGAGTATAACACGATGACGATAGAGAAGTGACGGCAAGCAGCTTTTCAAACTCTATCTGATCTACCTGTCTCTCGCACGACTGTCACTCCAAAATAACAATGCACAATCAAAGTGACGCCGATTGTGTTAAGCATTTACCTTATCTGAGAGAAATGTAGCAGTCTCTTCATAGGAAGATTACAAATAGCGATTAATGACACACAATGATTCTCTGCTGTTATTTTGGTGGTTTGCTTCACGATGTGAGTACAGGACTCTTTTACTTCAATGCCCCTTGATGGTAGACAATATTTTTATTATTTGCTCTATATGTTTCATCTCCCTGCTTCTTGAATCTCGCGCCGCCTGAGCTGACTGGAATTCTTTTTGGTTGTCATGACAATGACGTAGTTTAGGGCGGCTATATTCCGCGTTCATTTACACTGAACCAGAACAGTATCAGAGTCGCCTTTTAAACTCTCGACAATGCTGAATGACTTCTTTAGTTAGCAAACAAATTGCTCGAGTGGGTGTAAATACCGATCACTTTCATGTTTTTTTGCACAACCTGCAAAAATCGCTCGATGCTGATTGAGACACGGTAAACCTGTGTGGATTTTTCGCATCGCTCTGCAAAGTACGTCACCCGGAACGTTGATCTGATTGGTTGAAGGACTATCCAATTGCGTGACTAATGCTTGTTGATCACGCCTCTTGTGCAGTAGGAAATACATAGCAAACTCCCCAGACCAATGTTCAATTTTAAATTGAGCTTGGTCTGGTGATAGCCAGACTATGAATTTCCTACATTTTTAAACGTTCGGTTTTACAATGGCGACAATCTCAGAAGGATGAACAAATAATGTTTGTGGTCATCACAATAAAAAATAACATTTGAAGTGCTGAGGAAAAAAATGCGTGTGCGTGTCTAATTACAGACACGGCATTTTCTTAAATGGTCCCAATAGCTTCGTCTTTATTGCAATCAAGTAAAACTGGTTTATTGGCAAATTAGGTAAATGTGTTAACTGCATTAATATATGAATACATACAACATTAAAAAGTCAACCACTGATGGTTTTGTGTCAATGTACAGCGAGTACAGAATGAACAGCTAACAGTTCACCGGAAATGCCCGAGCTGGCTTAACGACAACCAGGAAGTAACTGTGTGTTTAGCCAAAGACTATAGAATAACACAAGACACGTCACTTGTATTATTATGAATGGGGGAAAGTGCAACGTGCAATATGGCCGCCTTCTAAATACAAACCAGATTCCAAAAAAGTTGGGACACTGTACAAATAGGGAATAAAAAAGGAATGTAATAATAATTTACAAATCTCATAAACCTGTATTGTATTCACATTAGAATATAGATAACATATCAAATGTTGAAAGTGAGACATTTTGAAATGTCATGCCAAATATTGGCTCATTTTGGATTTCATGAGAGCTACACATTCCAAAAAAGTTGGGACAGGTAGCAATAAGAGGCCGGAAAAGTTAAATATACATATAAGGAACAGCTGGAGGACCAATTTTCAACTTATTAGGTCAATTGGCAACATGATTTAAAAAGAGCCTCTCAGAGTGGCAGTGTCTCTCAGAAGTCAAGATGGGCAGAGGATCACCAATTCCCCCAATGTGCAGCGAAAAATAGTGGCAATATCAGAAAGGAGTTTCTCAGAAAAAATGCAAAGAGTTTGAAGTTATCATCATCTACAGGCATAATATATGCAAAATTCAAGAATCTGGAACAATCTCTGTGCGTAAGGGTCAAGGCCGGAAAACCTCTGGAGCCCAGATTTTCAGGCCCTTAGACGGCACTGCATCACATCAGGAATCTCTGTAATGGAAATCACAAATGGGTCAGGAATACTTCCAGAAAACATTGTCGGTGAACACAATCCACCGGCATTCGCCGTTGCCGGCTAAAACTCTATAGTCAAAAATAAGCCATATCTAAACATGACCAGAAGCGCAGGCGTTTTCTTGGGCCAAGGCTAATTTAAAATGGACTGTGGCAAAGTGGAAAACTGTTCTGTGCAGATGAATCAAAATTTGAAGTTCTTTTTGGAAAACTGGGACGCCATGTATCTGGACTAAAGAGGACAAGGACAACCAAAGTTGTTATCAGCGCTCAGTTCAGAAGCCTGCATCTCTGATGGTATGGGGTTGCATGAGTGCGTGTGGCATGGGCAGCTTACACTCTGGAAAGCACCATCAATGCTGAAAGGTAATCCAAGTTTGAACAACATATGATCCCATCCAGACGTCGTCTCTTTCAGGGAAGACCTTGCATTTTCCAAAGACAATGCCAGACCACATATCAGGGATGGACACTCCGGTCCTGGAGGGCCAGTGTCCACAGAGTTTGCTCCAACCCTAATCAAACACACCTGAACCAGCTAACCAAGGTCTTTAGGATTAGTAGAAAGTTATAAAGAGTTTTTTCAGAGAATGCAGGACACTGGCCCTCCAACAGTTGTCCATCCCTGACATCTGCATCAATTACAACATCATGCGTAAGGGTGAAGGCCGGAAAACCATAGAAAACATTTGGCGCATCATAAAGAGGAAGATGCGACAAAGAAGACCTAAGACAGCTGGGCAACTAGAAGCCTGTTTTAGACAAAAATGGGACAACATTCCTATTCCTAAACTTGAGCAACTTGTCTCCTCAGTCCCCAGACGTTTGCAGACTGTTATAAAAAGAAGAGGGGATGCCACACAGTGGTAAACATGGCCTTGTCCCAACTTTTTTGAGATGTGTTGATGCCATGAAATTTAAAATCAACTTATTTTTCCCTTAAAATGATACATTTTCTCAGTTTAAACATTTGATATGTCATCTATGTTGTATTCTGAATAAAATATTGAAATTTTAAACTTCCACATCATTGCATTCTGTTTTTATTCACAATTTGTACAGTGTCCCAACTTTTTTGGAATCGGGTTTGTAAGAGCCAATCGCCGACTGATAAAGTTATCGCGTCACTGCAGCGGCCCTTAGAAGCTCCGGTTTCTATAGAAACAGTCAGATGCTCGCCACCGAAATGAGGAACAAGAGACGCGCATTTAGGACTGTGCATGCGCATTAGGTTGATCCAGCCTGAAAAATGTCGTTTTTTGTCATAATTTGAGCGTTTAGTAACAAAATTTATGAGACAGTTCTTGTCAGATTTCATTGGTGATTTCAAATATGTAATTTAATCGAAAGCTTGGCAAACAGCTTTGAAGAATTTGATGTTTCCCCATTCAAAGAGATAGGAGCTGCACTTGGATGCTCGAGAGGCGTTCCAAAGATGGCCGCCGAGTGAAATGACTAAAGGAACTTTGATTTAGCCTATTGTTCCTGTATTCTGGACACTTAAGCCCTGGGTATAGGCCAGTGTTAATTTTGTTTACATATTTTCACGGAAGAAAATGAGACGATGATTACATAAAATTGCGTTTTGAATCACTAAAACTATTACTAAAATCTACTCTCATTTACATCAACGAATAAAAATGAGACGAAAATGATAGGAACGAGATGAGAGGAACGATTTGGGAAGATATCCAGTCATGACTGCTGTCCTGTGTGGGAGACGTGGACATTTGAAGTGTAACGCAGGAAAAAGCGATCAATGAATAGTGCACATTTATGCCAAACGATTGCTTATAAGCGATGAATTATGACAATGTTTACTACACAATGTTTATATGGTAATATGTTTTAGATGGTTGTAAAAATGCATATTTTATCTCCCTCATCTGAACTTAAGTAAGCAGCCTGCTACAGTGTTTCAGAATAAGAGTCACGGTGTATGCGGGATGGTTTATAATTATTTTTTCCTGGTCATTATTGTTATTTTGTTTACACAATAAACTGTTTAATTTAATTTCTATTTAATTCATTGTAAACTACTGTATCTTGTCACAGGACGGAAAGACTTAGAACAATATTTGACACATTCTATATATTTTACAAGTATAAGGGTTATTTTAGTTAACAAAACCTAAAACCATAACAAATCTTCATTACTTGAAATAAACGTTAACTGAAATAAAATAAAATAAATTATTATTATTTTAGTTTCCAAGCTTTAGCTTAACCTGATGTACTAAAATAACTATATAAAATAGCTATATAGACATTTAAAAGCAAAAACTAAAAGACAAACACAAATTATTACAACTTTTAACTTTAAATTACAATGAAAGCAGAAAAACTAAAAATCAAATTTAATCAA
The DNA here is from genome assembly GCF_018812025.1 of Megalobrama amblycephala. Taxonomy (NCBI): domain Eukaryota; kingdom Metazoa; phylum Chordata; class Actinopteri; order Cypriniformes; family Xenocyprididae; genus Megalobrama; species Megalobrama amblycephala. The sequence goes on along the minus strand of NC_063064.1, from coordinate 9,867,371 downwards.
AATTTTAAACAAAAACTATAATAGTTCCACAATAAGTGTGTCAATCCCTGAGCTCTCTTTCGTGTCTTTTTGCACTTGAACGGTCAAAATCTGTACACTAACCCTCGCGTATGCGTAAAAAGTGAACTATACTTTGGGCTTTACAACTTCCTCACAGAGTTTACATGGGCCCTAATAATACATTTATAATCGGACTAGTAGCACTGTGGGAATAAAAAGTCAGAATGAATTGGCCAGGTAAATAATAATAAGTTTATTTTATGTAGCGCCTTTCTGCGAACTCAAGGTTGCTTTACAAATTTGAAACATAAATATGACAGCAGACAGAAAAACAATATGAAAACATAAAATACATAATACATAACACATAACATCATACAGTAAGAGGTCAGAGAAACAAGAAACAAAAAGATATTTTTTTAAGGTGGGTTTCGAAATTAAAAATTTAAATTTAATTCAGATTGTAAGGGGTGGTTTAAATCTTTTCTAATCCATTCAATAGTACCTGTAAACATTTGATCGGATTGAAACCGAAACTGGAAAGTTCTGGCATTTACAGTGGCATAGAAATGCTGCATGATGCACAGAAAAAGCTGCTGTTGTTGTTGAATAATGTATAATAAATGACTGTCGTGTCATTCTAAAATTCTCATTCCACTCATCATCTGTGAAGTGCTGAGGGACAATGCCGACCCAGCTCCGGACTCTCATCCACAGACGACTTGTTTTGGGTGCAAGAACGGCCATTTTTACTGCTTGATAAATATAAGTAGCACAGCAAAAATTGCTTCATGTGCTCGTCTACTAAATCAGGACCCAAAATAGATCAATATTAAGGGTACGGTTACATGACAATGATGTACTAATAACAGAAGAGTTTTTCCTTTTTCATTTTTCTCATACAGATGACAACGTTGTCAAAACAATCCCCATTCCACGGATCCATGGAAATGACTAAAAATGCTCTATTCTGCTGCCAGGCCAGTAGATGGCGATGTCACTTTGTAAAGAAACACTACGTGAACATAGACTGAACAAGTAGCACGCATGCGTCTAACGTCACCGTTTTCACAAATTTGCATTTTTGTAGTTTACACAGAGACGATAATGGTATCGTTTTTTTTTTTTTAATTTGCACTCTGAAATCCACCCAAAATGCATAAAAAGTTCGTTTTAGATATTGGTGTCGTGTAAATGGTCCCTAATGATTTATGAATAGACAAGTAAACAAAATTATGTAATTTACTAGAGGTTTTGTCAAAATGTTAATTGCTGCAGACTAATTAAAACAAATTTCATTCAATTGAATTATTATTTTTAACAGATTGATTTGAATGAATGATTCAATGACTCGCTCAAAGATTTCAATTGCTTTATTACTGGATGAATCAGTGTTTTTGAACAAAACTCTTCAGTGAATGATTCAATGACAAATACATTTTTAACAGTCACTTGTCGCCACCTACTGGTGTAACAATGTCATTGAATCATTCATTCAAACGGATTTAAAAAAAACAAATAAATTAAATAAAATATTTTTAAATAGACTGCAGCAATTAGCATGTTGTCAGAAGCAAAATGTATTTTGGTTAGTTGTCTATTTAGAAAAGGGGTGTCCAAACTTGGTCCTGGAGGGCCACTGTCCTGCAGAGTTTAGCTCCAACCCCAATTAAACACACCTGATCAGATAAACAAGGTCTAATTAGGCATATTAGAAACTTCCATACAGGTATGTTGAGGCAAGTTGGAGCTAAACTAACTGAGTCCAGGACCGAGCTTGGACACCCCTGATTTAGAATCATGAGAGAATCATTATCTCTATTTTAAACAAAAAATTTTGATTCTTAATTTATCCAGAATCATGCAGCTCTAGTCAAATGTTTAATAGCCATAGCTGAATCGTTGTTATTTAGGAATAAGATCATTTTGGTGTTTCAATCGAGATTGCGATCTTTTAATGATTAATCGTGCAGCTCTAATTTCAGAGGAAAAACTGTAAAAAATTGGATGAAATATTTGTTTACAGATTGTGACAGTTCAGAAATGAAAATAAGATTTTTGTACCAAGACTGAGATGGACTGGAACAAGAAACTCAAAAATGCCATTTTGCTTGATTATGCTTAGGGCTGCAAACAGCATTTATTCTCATTATCAGTGAATTATATTCATAAGTGAACCATCAAATTTGCATCTCCTTTAGTTTGATGATGTTTGTTTGTTTGTTTGTTTGTTTGTTTGTTTGATTTTAGATGAAAGACATGGATCTTCAAGATTCCGATGAACTCTACGATTCTATATCAGAGAGTTCAGATTCTTACATTTCAGATATCTTTTCTGAAAGTGACAGTGATGATAACCTTATATCAGACCAGGCAAAACTTCAGCTTCTTGACGAAATGAATGTTGATGAGTCTGGCTCAACGAGTTCCCCTGTCTGTGAGACAACGTCAGACAAAATGACCTTTGATAGGCATAGCCTTACATCTGAAGCATCTGGAACAGCAGAAGAACCCTGCTCCAGTCAAGACACAAAAGACGGTGTAGTTGTTAGTGCATACCATAAAATAGGTGGCAGTAGAGTGTACGACAAGAGGCATTACTGCTTGTATTGCCGTAAGCCTTACGCTAAGATGGCAAGGCATCTAGAAGGTTTGCATGAAAAAAAACCTGATGTGGCTAAAGCTCTAAGCTTTCCAAAGGGATCCAAGGAGAGAAGAAAACTGCTAGATTATATTCGCAACAGAGGAAACTATGCTCACAATGCTGCTGTTTTGAAATCAGGAAAGGGGGAACTAGTGCCATTGAAACGGCCACCTAAAGAAGCGCAAGTAGAGGATTTCATGCACTGTGTATACTGTCAAGGGCTTTTTATAAGAAAGCTCCTGTGGCGACATCTGCGCTCTTGTAGACTTAAACCTCAATCATTCACCCCCAAACCAGGAAAATACCGTGTTCAGGCTTTGTGTAGATACACAGGGCCTGTGCCTTCAAACATATCTAAACAACTGTGGGGAGTAATCACTACCATGAATCTTGACCCAATCACAGAAATTATAAAAAACGACAAAGTAATTATTGATTTTGGGCAGCACTTGTTAAACAAAGGCGGGATATCAGCCAAGAATAAACAGTATGTGCGAGAGAAGATCCGACAGTTGGGAAGGCTGCTTTACAATGCTAGGAAGGTTACCTCCCTAAAAACAATGAAAGATTGTGTAAATCCAAAGAAGTACATGGAGATTGTCAAAGCTGTCAAGCATACATGTGGGTATAACATTGAAACCGACAAGTTCTTGCTTCCAACACTTGCCAACAAGCTTGGAAATTCTCTGGTTAAAATAAACAAAGTCTTAAAAGCTCAGGGTTTACTCTCAAACAACAAAGAACTTGTGAAGAATGCCAGTGAGTTTCAAGACATCCATGAGGAGAAGTGGAACGAGCTGATCTCGGCTACAGCATTGAGGAACATGAGGGACGCAAAGAGTAATGTACCCACTCTTATTCTCTTTACTGAAGATGTTCAAAAAATGCATACACATCTCAGTCAAGTACAAGATAAGTGGTACAAATTACTCTCTGAAAGTCCCTCTACTAAAGCCTGGATGGAGCTGGTGAAGGTGTGTCTAGCCCAGGTGATTCTCTTTAACCGGCGCAGGGAAGGAGAGGTAGCGAGCATGCCTTTGTCTGCATTTTTATCAAGAGACACTTTTGATCCAAATGTGGATGTGGGTTGGGCACTCTCTGAAGTGGAAAAAATACTCTGCAGACACTTCTCAATGATTGTCACCAGGGGAACCCATGGCTGGCCGGTTCCAATTCTTCTGACTCCAAAAATGTTGTGTGCCTTAGAACTGCTTGTTCAGCAGAGAGAGGCGTGTGGGGTTCTTAAAGACAATGGTTATTTGTTTGCAAGACCAGAAGCCATGACGTATTTCGAACGGTCAGACTGCCTCCGTGGCTTTGCAAAGGCTTGTGGTGCAAAGTTTCCCAAGTCACTGACATCTACCAGACTGCAAAAGCATGCCGCGACCCTTTCAACAGTGCTGAATATGACAGACACAGAGATGGACCAACTTGCCAACTTTCTTGGACATTACATAATAATCCATGGTGAGTTCTATCGACTCCCTGAGAAGACCCTGCAACTTGCCAAGATCAGCAAAGTTCTAATGGCTCTTGAGCAAGGAAGATTAGCTGAGTTCCATGGCAAGAACTGGGATGAAATTGGGATCAATCCTGATGGTGTGTTATTTTATTTTACATTTTTGTTAGTTTTTCTGTGTTTACCATCTACTCCTTTTTGCTTAATCACATTGTTAAGCTGTACTTTGTTTAACTTCCACAGAAAAAGTTCTGAACTGTGATGAGGAAGACAAGAGCATACAGGAAGGACAATGTTCATCTACTGTTCATGGTTTGTATCACTGTCAAAATATAGTTTGCTCTTTTCATAGTTTTTTTTTGTTATGCTGAGCTATTTTAAAATTGTTATTTTATTAGAGAGTTATTTATCAACTGTAGCTGGTTATGGCTGTCTCCATTCATTTGTATTGTATCCGCAACCTGTTATTTATGGTTAGTGTCGGGGGTAAAGCAAGTAACGTAATCAAATTACTTTTTCAAGTAACAAGTAACGGATTACTTTTAAATTTACAACAAAATATCTGAGTTAATGTCTTAACTAAGATGGATATACAGTGGGTACGGAAAGTATTCAGACCCCCTTAAATTTTTCACTCTTTGTTATATTGCAGCCATTTGCTAAAATCATTTAAGTTCATTTTTGTTCCTCATTAATGTACACACAGCACCCCATATTGACAGAAAAACACAGAATTGTTGACATTTTTGCAGAGTTATTAAAAAAGAAAAACTGATATATCACATGGTCCTAAGTATTCAGACCCTTTGCTGTGACACTCATATATTTAACTCAGGTGTTGTCCATTTCTTCTGATCATCCTTGAGTTGGTTCTACACCTTCATTTGAGTCCAGCTGTGTTTGAATATACTGATTGGACTTGATTAGTAAAGCCACACACCTGTCTATATAAGACCTTACAGCTCACAGTGCATGTCAGAGCAAATGAGAATCATGAGGAGAGCTCAGAGACAAATCACCTGAAGATCTCAGAGACAGAATTGTGGCAAGGCACAGATCTGGCCAAGGTTACAAAAAAATTTCTGCTGCACTTAAGGTTCCTAAGAGCACAGTGGTCTCCATAATCCTTAAATGGAAGACGTTTGGGTTGACCAGAACCCTTCCTAGAGCTGGCCGCCCAGCCAAACTGAGCAATCGGGGGAGAAGAGCCTTGGTGAGAGAGGTAAAGAAGAACCCAAAGATCACGGTGGCTGAGCTCCAGAGATGCAGTCGGGAGATGGGAGAAAGTTGTAGAAAGTCAACTATCACTGCAGCCCTCCACCAGTCGGGGCTTTATGGCAAAGTGGCCCGACGGAAGCCTCTCCTCAGTGCAAGACACATGAAAGCCCGCATGGAGTTTGCTAAAAAAAAAACACCTGAAGGATTCTCTGGTCTGATGAGACCAAGATAGAACTTTTTGGCCTTAATTCTAAGCGGTATGTGTGGAGAAAACCAGGCACTGCTCATCACCTGTCTAATACAGTTCCAACAGTGAAGCATGGTGGTGGCAGCATCATGCTGTGGGGGTGTTTTTCAGCTGCAGGGACAGGACGACTGGTTGCAATCGAGGGAAAGATGAATGCGTCCAAGTACAGGGTTATCCTGGACGAAAACCTTCTCCAGAGTGCTCAGGACCTCAGAATGGGCCGAAGGTTTATCTTCCAACAAGACAATGACCCTAAGCACACAGCTAAAATAACGAAGGAGTGGCTTCACAACAACTCCGTCACTGTTCTTCAATGGCCCAGTCAGAGCCCTGACTTAAACCCAGTTGAGCATCTCTGGAGAGACGTAAAACTGGCTGTCCACCAACGTTTACCATCCAACCTGACAGAACTGGAGAGGATCTGCAAGGAGGAATGGCAGAGGATCCCCAAATCCAGGTGTGAAAAACTTGTTGCATCTTTTCCAAAAAGACTCATGGCTGTATTAGATCAAAAGGGTGCTTCTACTAAATACTGAGCAAAGGGTCTGAATACTTAGGACCATGTGATATTTCAGTTTTTCTTTTTTAATAAATCTGCAAAAATGTCAACAATTCTGTGTTTTTCTGTCAATATGGGGTGCTGTGTGTACATTAATGAGAAAAAACAATTAACTTAAATGATTTTAGCAAATGGCTACAATATAACCAAGAGTGAAAAATTTAAGGGGGTCTGAATACTTTCCGTACCCACGGTATGTAATTAATAAAAAATGTTGGGAAATGAATGAATGTATAAAAAGTGAACCCACAACAGTGATCGGATTTAACAATTTCTTTTTTTAAGACAACACAGTATGACAAGTCAAGTCATCTTTATTTATATAGCACTGCAGATTGTGTCAAAGCAGCTTTACAGTGGTAACAGGAAAATAATTCTGGCTGCACAGTAGCTCTAGAAGAAAATGGTGTCATTGTCCAGCTTAAGTAAATTCAGTACTAATTAATTCCTTTGTAAAAAATGTTTAGTTATTAATTTAGTTCATTTATCTATACAGCAGCTCTGGAGAAGACAGTGATGTCATCGTCCAGTTCCGTTCAGTTTGCGTACAATGATGTTAGTGCAGGCATATCAAAAACATTGTTGAATATCAAGTGTCCCCAACTAAGCAAGCCAGAGGCAACAGTGGCAAGGAACCCAAACTTGGACTCGGAATGGAAACTGTTTTGTTGAGGGCCTGTGCCACTGGCTGTCGTGTTGATGAGGCCTTCACAGGGGATAGTTGACACAATCTAGCTGACATTTTGTTGTGGTCGTGTCTAAGCGCAGGTCCTCCATCTGATCTGGATACGGCCCGGATCCAGCTGACTACGGTAAACCATGAGATAAACAGAGAGACTAATATTAGCATAGATGCCATTCTTATGATGTAACGAGTACTTTGGGTGTTATAAGAAGTATTCCCGGTTCCATGTGACCTAATTTATGCAGTCTTCTAAATGATTTAACAGTGCTTTTAATGGATGTAAAAAAAATATAAACTGATAATGTGTTGTGTATGCCAGGTTAAAGAGAGGCATTTTTAGTCTATATTTAAACTGAGAGTGTGTCTGCTTCCTGAAGAATGCTAGGAAGACTGTTCCAAAGTTTAGGTGCCAAATAGGAGAAGGATCTACCACTTTCGGTTGATTTTGATATTCTAGGTATTATCAACTGGCCAGAATTTTGAGATCGCAATAAACGTGAAGGACTATAATTCGTTATGAGCTCGCTCTAGTACTGGGGTGCTAAACCATTTAGTGCTTTGTAAGAAATTAGTAAGATTTTAAAATGTATGTGATGTTTAATAGGGAGCCAATGCAGTGTTGACAGAACCGGGCTAATATGGTCATACTTCCTGGTTCTCGTAAGAACTCCGTTTTGGACCAGCTGGAGTTTTATTAAGCGTGCAGGGCAACCACCCAGTAGAGCATTAAAATAATCTAGCCTTGGGATAGATTATTCCAAGGCTAGAACGCATTAACTAACTTCCGCATTTGTCATTAAGAGCATATGTCGTAGTTTAGATATGTTTTTAAGATGGAAGAATGCGGTTTTACATTTTACATTTATGCTAGAAATGTGGCTTTCAAATGAAAGATTGCTATCAAAGAGCCCACCCAGGTTCCTAACTGATGATGAAGACTTGACAGAGCAGCCATCAAGTGTTAGACAGTATTCTATGTGTCATTCCAGCAGTCCTTGTTTTGGGCTCTCATCCACAGATGCCTTGTTTTGAGCATGGGAAGGGGCATTTTTACTGCTTGATAAATATAAGCAACACGGCAACAAAGCTTCATGTGCTCGTCGTCTACTAATCAGGACCCAAAATAGAATGAATATTAGGGATGCACAGATACCGATACCAGTACCAGTATCGGCCGATACCAAGCTCATGTACTTGTACTCGTAAAAATACCCCCGAAACCAAAGACCGATACTTCATGTGACGTGACAGAATTTTCCGTGCACAGAGACTCCGACGGCAGCAGCAGAAACAATGTCAGCCTCAGAGGTGTGAAAATACTTCAAAATTAATGATGACAACCCACACATTGCGAACTGTATGCTTTCAATCATTCGTTATCGATTAGTGAAGGCGGGATAGGCGGATCCCAGTTCTCACAGACAGTGCATGATCAGTTCTCCTTGCGCCTGAATGGTCAAATGCACACATAGTTGTCAAAATGTCCATCGTGTGGAGTATCTCATGTAAATACAGTCGGTTGTGGCTTAAGTCAACGTAAACATTTGGGTGAAAACAGGATATGTGTCAGTATCCATGGATTCGGTCTTAAAGGGACCATAGCCTAATTAAATATTTGTCATTAATGTTAATAAAACAATAAAAGATGTTAAATAAATGTATACATGGTAAATAAACCTACTGTATCTGAAAAACAAGTTTATTTAATTTGTATCTCTATAGTATTTGTTGTATTTTTTGTCATTTGTATGACAATTTTTATATATGTATATATATATATATATATTGATAATAATGCCCTTTGAAGGTTATTGGACACTGAAATTTTTGTTCTTTAAGTTTATGACAAGCACATAAAAAATATAACTTTTTTTCATTGGAGTAATAATAACAAAGCTGTCCTTCATTAGTCTCACTGTGTTGTGCTTGGAAAACTGCAACATCTCCAAAAAAAATAAAGAGAGAGAGAAATTAATAAATGTATAGCTATCGATATCGGTGAGTACCAGAAAAAGAAAAAACAAATTCGTACTTGTACTCAGTCCTTAAAAAATGGTATTGATGCATCCCTAATGAATATTAAGCCTGCTTTTTAAAAAAAAGAAAATATATGATGTCAGGATGGTCCTTAGTATGCGCCAAACTCTGGAACCTCTGTATACTTGTGCAGTGTGTGTCAAAAAAAAAAAAAAAAAAAATTGTCAAAACATAAAATCCAATTTTAATAATTTACTTGCACTATAGATGATGACATAATTACTGATATAGGATTCAGAACTTCAGTATGGAATTCCAGCACACACTATTCTTTATCCTAATATTTTCTGACCATTTTCAGGTAAAATTACACAGAGGAAAAAACCCTGGCAGCAGACAGAGGTGCAGGCGGTGGAAAGACACATGATGCATTTCATCACATCTTGTACTGTACCAGCAAAGAGTGACTGTGAGAAGTGTTTAAAGGCTGAACCAGAAGCTCTAAAGAACCGGGACTGGAAGAACTTGAAGTTCTTCATATATAACCGCATTACAGCTTATAAAAGGAATTTGCAGTTCAAATAATATGAAGACTACCAACTCTCGCAATATGTCGTTATTGTTGTTATGGCGGTTTTTGTATAAATTTACCTTTTCCATGTTCCAAGTTGTTCCAACCTACTTTGCTTATAAAGAGGTCAAAACTCCAGCCAAACTTGTATGATATCGAACAACTTTATTGTTAGACCAGTACTTTTCAGCTTGTGGCCTTCGCCTGTCACCCGTCACCCGAAACATACTGCAAACAACATTTCAAATTGAGTTCATGTGAGGTATAAAAAACAACAACAACCAATTATTTACATCCACACACATATTGTAATAAAAATGTTCAATATCCTACAAGATTTGCTAGAGTTTTGACCACTAGTTTTTGTTTAAATTTTAATGTTTCAACCAGAATTTTTTTTTGTACTTTTTAGTATATCAATAGTTTATTTTGAGGTTCATTCAACTTCATTTGTTGAATTTGTTTGTAAAGTTAAACTCATTAAAAGTTAAATTCATCAATTTAAATGTGAGTTAATGTCTTGAGGTTCAATTAGTTGTTAGTAGTAGATTTATTATCATTGTAGTAATTAGCAGGTGAACTAGTAGCAGTTTGGTTGTGGTTAAAAACTATTAAAAGCATTAAAATTAAAGAAAGAATAGTTTGCAGTGGAAAGGTTTAAAGGTTTGACTTGTTGTTTAGATATGGGTTTGACAATATCCAGGCAATAATTCACTACTTTTAAATCTGAATAGATATGAATAGAGAACTTCTGCTTCATCCACTTCAATCACACTTATATTCCTATCAAATCTAGAAACATCAAACAATCAAACCAAAAACTGAAGATGACTATATGGACCACTACATGGAGAGTGAAACTTTGCATCAGTAGCACTATTTGCAGGCCAAAAGCCTCTCTGCCATTGCATAGGACAACCCAGCCCATGCTTGACACATCAATTGACCATATGCAAAGAACATTCTTAATAACTTCTGCAATAATATAAGCCAGCTGGAAAACTTCCTGGTGAAATGTCACTTGTTGGTGTATCGGTATCTTCAATGTCCTGAGGCAGCTTTAAAAGCATCAATATTATAATAGTTTAGAATCAGAATATAGTCACTTAAATAGGCAGGCCTAGCATTAATTTAGTTATTCAAAGTAATGTAAGACAACATAAAAAAGACGCATCCCTCAGTGCTCCTCAGCATAATTTAATCCGACCATCAGTTTTAACACTTTTGTGTTAAAAAAAAAAAAGCGTCAATACACTGTAAATTAAAGATTTAGATTAGACTTTAGTTAGATTCATTGAATAAAATGTGAGTTTTCACAAGTGTGCCAAAATCATTGAGCTTGAGCTGAACTGACAGCTTCAGTGATTATGAAGGGAGAGCACGGTGCTCGCTTTCTGTGTAATTCATTCGCAAGAAAAGTTATTGTTTTTCATGAGATTTTGTGAGTACTTCATATTTCACATTGACAAAATGGCTAATATGAGCCAATAATTGTTCCTCTGCCACCATCTGCTGGTTATAGTGGTAATTAATGTCTTTTTTATTTTTAAATTAAAGTGTTTTCTATCAAATGTATTTTCTACATCTTGAAACATTCAGTTTTACAAATGGGGACAATCTCAGAAGGGTGAACAAATAATGTTTTTGGTCATCCATTTGAAGTGCTGAAAAAACAAAGAGTGTGTGTGTCCATTTTTCAAACGTTCCCATTAGCTTTGTCTTTATTGCAATCAGATTAGGCAAGTGTGATAATTGCATTAACATATAAATACAACATTAAAAAGTCAACCACTGATGGTTTTGTGTCCATGTACAGCGAGTACAGAATGACAGTTCTCCGGAAATGCCCAAGCTGGCTTAACGAATACTAGGAGGTAACCGTGCATATGGTCAATTGTGTTGATCACGGGGCTAGAGCAGAGGTTTTCAATCCTGGTCCTGGGGATCCACCGATCTGCACATTTTGTATGTTTCCAATATTTAACATAACTGATCCAGATTATCAGCTCGTTAGGAGAGAGCCATGAACTCAACTGAGCGGATGCTTCTCAGTTCTTATTTGTGCATCCTCGTTTCCTTTCCTTGCGTCTTAGCTCCACCCCTTCAGGATGTGAGGGAAGGACGCAAGGAAAAGCCTCGAGGATGGAGGAATTTAATCAAGTAAAATTATATCTTTGCTCCCTTTAGCATCACTTTAAAGCGTCATCAGCTGCGCTCGAGGGATCTACCCATATGTTGTTAAAGTCTGGTTATTTAAAAAAATATATATAATATATTAATAAAACATGATGAAATATGTGAGATGTAAAGTGTATTTAAACTGAAAGATTAAAGCATACATTTAAATTATTGTGACCGATATGAAGGGGGTGGAGAATTTATGCATGCGTCACGTTTCTCAACGAGAAAGACTTCCGCAAAGGATGCACCTGTGTATCCTTGCTCATGACTCCTCAGGAAGCTTCCTCACTCCTCGATCCTCACCTCCTCGCGGTGCAATTAGAGAATTGAGATATCCTTTAAGATGGCTGAGCTCGATCGGTTTCCGGGTCATAGGATAGAGGACGGAGGAGCGAGGAAACGAGGAGGGATATTGAGAAGCACCCAGTGTGTCCAATAAGAGAGGCATACATGTGCAGAGTGGTGGATCTCCAGGACCAGGATTTAGTGATGCAAAGTCCTATTCATTTTCGCGAACCAGTTCTTTTCGGACAGTTCAGCTTAATGAACCGGTTCAAAAAGCCGATTCACAGGTTCATTATGCTATGATGTCACTATGCATTCCTTTGCTAAAAACTCAATGTCATGTTATAATCAATGAAACATTTAAATAAAGTAATTTGTGTCAATGCATATTGAAGCATTCAAATAAAAAGTGATTCGTGTGAACGCGTATACAGCCTATTGCTGATTATTGCCTTTCATTCACTTAATGGTTTGTGGTCAATGGATCGTGGATCCTTTATGTCAGACACGACTGACTAATATTGATTAGCCTACATCTTGGATAAGATTCGCAACTACAGCACACATATTTATGCACAAACGCAGATATGTTCTACATGTCTAAAGTATATAGAAAGAATAAACTCATTGATTTTACTTTACAACTTGTATAATGTATATATATAAACCATAGTAAAATTTATTGAAAGGATTGAAAACCACTGGGCTAGAGCATCCAGGCAGCTGCGGGTCAGCGTGACACGCATAAGGCCCACATGCCAGGCACGAAGTGGTCGATGTGAAGCAATCCTAATTGACACACACTCTCAAGGCAGTGGGCATCGACCCGAGTGTTTTCTGAAAACACTTTAAGGGAAGAGTTTTCCCCAGCTTGAGCTCAGGGAGTTGATTAAGGTCTGTGAGTGCTTGGATACATGTACACTAATTCAGATACATTTGAAAACACATCTTTTTGGAAAATGCTTAAATATGGCAGTTTGGAGCATTTTTAAACATTTTAATCATGCGCTGACTTGGTTTCAGAAAAGTATATCGCTTTTCTGCATATTTACTGACAGCCCCAAACATAGAAGTTGGTTGATAAGCATGAGTCTGTGTCCATGACCAGATAATTCAGCATGTGAACTCCACTCAATCTCAAGTGGGGAGAGAAACGTATTCAACACATTTCATGAATGTGTGACATACCGAAGGGGAGGGTCATAGACTAATATGCTGTACCACAGAATGCAAGTCTGTTAATGATGAGAGACAATCTGAATATGAAATAGGCATTCTTTAGGTCCACTAAGATAAACAAGACTCCTGGCCAAAAGATTCATTTCAGTGTGATCAGTTTGAATGGGCACTTTGATAATGTGGTCTCAGGTCTAAGATGGGACAGAGCCCTCCATGTTTTCTCAGGACCAGAAAATAATAGCGGCTGTAAAAGCCACTCTTGCGCACAACGAGAGACACTGCCTCCACTGCGAAGAGGTTGTGAGTTTCCACTCATTTGATATTTTGAGCTTGCTCAGCAGACATTATAATATCATTAACTCTGAAATACTACACCACTGCATAATCTGTGATGGAAAACATTTGGGTGTGAGCTGAGAGTATGTATACAGATGCAGATAAGCAGTATGAAAGGGGCGGAGCACACAACCTCAATTTTGATTTTCAACATTGAAACACTACCATCTACAGCAGGGGTCATCAACTATATTTGTCCAAGGGCCAGAATTTTTCACTGCAGACACTGTAAGGGCCAGATACTCGTAATATAAAATAAAATTCGAATTTTATCCTAACACTGTATGTTATTATTTGATATACTAATTCTAATTCCAAATTTATGTTATTTTTTACATATTACCTGTACTGCAGCAAGCCACCAGGGGGCGATAGCGATATTTTAGGCTTCATATTTGTGAGGCTTTCAAGCTGTCCATCACTGTCACGCAATTGCCAGGCAAGGAAAATTTTGACATTTGTGAAAAAATGAGCACGTGAAACAATAAAAGATGTTCAATGAGAGAACGCGTTTATCGTCATTCTTGACTGAAGGCAGGCTATGGCACAAGCTACTTTTCAGAAGGCTTTTTGTTTCGTTAGATTAAAAATAAAAAACGGTTCTCATTCCCCCTTGAATAAGGCCGGCGACACACTGGCTGCGTGAGCGACTCAGCTGCGTGGCGTGTCCGTTTTTATTTCGGCTCCCATATTTAACAGGTTGGAGTTTGCACACTGAGACACGCATCTCAGGCGCGCTCGAGCCATGCAGAAAACGCGTGCATGCTAGAAATAGAACCGACGCGTGTTCCAGCAACGGGAGTTTTCTCTGGCTAGAGCGCAGAACAGCGGAGTTTGTGCATGTCTGAGCTTGTGTTTTGTTGCTTTGACATTGTGGAAAATAGAATAATAGACAAAATGTATTAGCATTTTTACCCGTTATTATCAATCTAAATTAATCTCGTTTTTAATTTAACTTAATTTCGTTTTTCTTTGTTTAAATTTCTGTCAATTTGTTAGTCAGAAAATTATTAGACTACCTTAAAAGTATTGCTTAATTTAACAGACCTGTGTGTGTGCGTTTTATATCACTAGTGCAGTGTCCGTTCTCGGAGCATAAGCCCTGCCCGCGTGAGGTGCGCCGCTTCCCGCTCGCGCTGCTCTAACTGTAGTTTACTAAAAGTTTATTAATTCTGAATGTGTCGCGTCTCGCGTGTCCATCTATATTGCACCAAATGCGACACTGCACTCCCCTGTGAAGTCGATTGGATGAACGGTTCTCGAAATAATAAAAATGCAAACGGATATACAGACACAGATTCCTGCCTTTATTAGAGAGAAAAATATGTTCAGCCCCTCTCTCCGAAGCTTCGAATAGTCGATGTTCATCAAAAAATGGTATTCGGACCAGCCCTAAACTTTTTCCTCTTACAAGGCTATTCCTGAATTCAGTATCATTCTGGGAGCCGGATGGAAATCTCTGGCGGGCCGGATTTGGCCCGCGGGCCGCCAGTTGACGTTGCATGATCTACAGCTTTTGCAAATACATTCTGCAACTGCAACACATTATTAAGGCAGTTCAATGGAGTAACATACAGCCTTGAAATGAGTCCTGTATCTTTTCAGTTAGAAAATACTGGTTCTGGTTTCTATCTTAATTGCACAACGATACCAAAAAATACACAAAAATGTTAAATCACAGGCAATATAATTAGGAGGTGTGCAGAACTTTAATAAATATATAACCTCAATGTTTTTTTTTTTCTTTTTCCTTTTTTATTCATTGTGTTTTTGTAAAAACAGCATAAAAAGTTATTATTTTGTTATTAATATATGTGATATATTTCAAAACATGTTTGGAAAATGATAAGAACTGTTGTACTATGTATATTATAAATGTCCTAACATTTTCAAAGTAAAGAAAAGTAAATTAACATTTCTGATCAATATGCATCATCCATTACACAGTTGTTACACAGTTGTCTTTGTCAACAACTACAGATGCTCTAAATCTTTTGGGTCTTCATTTTCTCAGCAAAGAAGTTAAAATATAGAGATTCAACATTAACATATAACATATATTAACATATAAATATATTGCACATATAATGTTCAAGTTAGCTTGAGTTCAACTCTTAAGTTTCCAAAGCTAAAATGTACATATGTACATTATATACTCATTACAGTGGCAGAGATGTGTTATGTGATAGTGTGTTGTGTTGAAAAGTGCTTTGAGCATTTGAAACGAAGTAAAAATAAATATCCTTATTATCAATGAAAGATGGATTTGTGTGTGTGTGTGTGTGTGTTTGTGTGTGTGTGTGTGAGTGTGCATGTTTTTGTGACATATCAGGACACAAATGTGTATAATGACATGGGTATGGCATAGGTATTACAAGGAGAGGGTGATTTATGAGAACATTACCCCATGTCCCAATTTTTCAAAAGGCTTATAAATCATACAGAATGAGTTTTTTTGAGAGAGTAAAAATGTGCACAGTTTTCTGTGATGGTTAGGTTTAGGGGTAGGGGTAGTGTAGGGCGATAGAAAATATGGTTTGTACAGTATAAAAACCATTACGCTTATGGAATGTTCCGTGTGTGTGTGCGTGTGTGTGTGTGTGTGTGCGTTTTTGTGACATATCAGGACACAAATTTGTATAATGGCATGGGTATGGCATAGGTATTACAAGGAGAGGGTGATTTATGAGAACATTACCCCATGTCCCCATTTTTCACAAGGCTTATAAATCATACAAAATTAGTTTTTTTTTTTGAGAAAGTAAAAATGTGCAGTTTTCTGTGATGGTTAGGTTTAGGTATAGGGTTGGTGTAGGGCAATAGAAAATATGGTTTGTACAGTATAAAAACAATTACGCCTATGGAATGTTCCGTGCGTGTGTGCGCGCGCTTTTGTGACATATCAGGACACAAATTTGTATAATGGCATGGGTATGACATAGGTTTTACAAGGAGAGCATGATTTATGAGGGCATTACCCCATGTCCCCATTTTTCAAAAGGCTTATAAATCATACAGAATGAGTTTTTTTGGAGAAAGTAAAAATGTGCACAGTTTCCTGTGATGGATAGGTTTAGGGGTAGGGGCAGTGTAGGGCGATAGAAAATACAGTTTGTACAGTATAAAAACCATTATGGAATGTCCCCACAATTCACAAAACTAACAGAAATAGCAAACGTGAAATGAGTGCATACACTGCAACACACTGATGCCCTAATGCTATACGCACACAATAATATATTTATCAAAAACAGCAAGTACACACAACACACCCACAAACGCACAGAGAAATATACACACATATTCCCATTCACCCACTGCAAACAACAAAAATAATAAAACAAGTTTTTTGAGAATTCATCTTATCTTCAATGCTATAATTCACATATTGTGTTGAACTCTAGCTCATAAGAACTGTATGGTTAAAATATGACAATTTTTTGTTGCTTAAGAACTGATGTCCATTGTAGTAGACATGAAAAAAAAATCTAATAAAAAAATGAGTTTGCACAAATCTTTTTTTAGACTCATTTATACATTAAAGAAGAGCAAATATGAAGTGGATACAATTTTTTTTTGCTCAGTGGATCATAATTCAGGTCTGAAGGGGTTAAAATTTCCAGTGGCGCTTTAACACAGAACAGGAAACTCATGAATATTCGTGTTTACTCCGCCCAGTCTAGTCATGGGAGAAACAAATCTTTTTTCAATTGAATCTTGATTCAATTGACTTTGAATCAATTGAATCAAAATAATTCACTGGTTCGAAGCGTTCGAAACGCCACACGCTGGTCAGAACATGGTAAATGCCAGAGGTGGGGGACTCGAGTCGCACATTTTAGGACTTGAGACTTGCTTGACAAATATTAATAAAAGACATGACTTGACATTCATGACTTGAGACTTGACTCGGACTTGAGTTAAATGACTCGAAATAACTTTTGTTTAATAAATATATATCTGTTTTTGAACGCGCAACCTAACCACGTGACGCAGCAGGCAAGAAGAGAGAAGGCTTGTTCGAGATGCATCGGCGCTGCGCAAACCGATCGGCGAATGACATCAAAGTACCGCGAGAGCAATTGGAGACCAGACGACTCCTTATGCTTTTGAATCGCTCTCGCGGTACTTCGATGTCATACACCGATCGGTCTGCGCAGCGCCGATCTCGAACAAGCCTAGAGCTAAAGTAAGAGCACAGTCGTGACTGAACATTAAGGCACTACGCCAAAAATAATTCACTAAAAAAATAACGTTTTGGACATGTTAAGAGTTGACTTTGAATTGGTTTTGATGATCCGTGCAAATGCTTTTAAAACAGTTAAGCACGCCAAAAGAGGAAAAGAGAATGCACTGTCTGTGAATGTCCTGTCACACACACACACACACACATACACGACGCACAGAAAGACGCGCGCCAGAATCGCCAGAATGTCACGCTTGAACGAACAATAACACAATAATGCCAGAAATGTCTGTTTTGTCGAATATCAGCTATAAATAATGCTGCGTCCCAATTCGCCTACTTATACTACGCCCTAAAAGTATGTAGGCTAGGCTACTCTTTCTGTGAACAAAAAGTAGGCTACTTACTTTTGTGTGTGTAGCAAAAGAGTAGACAAGCTTTGGGACATACTATCACGTCATACAATTGCGTCTTTGCTCTCTGTCGCATCCTGTCACCGTAAACTGGCCTGTCAATCATCTTACATCCTCCACATTTCATTTAGATGATTTCCTACCATATCGGAGAGAAATGCAGCACGTTGATCTGCAGTCGCGGGTCTTTCATATGGAGAACTCTATTAATCCATAATGATGCATTTAAAAGTTATGGCCATTCGGATCTTTATAAAAGTCAACATTGGTATTTGCAGATAACATAGATAACATTAAATAAATATTTTCTATCAGTTTGAACCGATTGTTAATCACTCAAACCTCTCAGCGTCGATCGCGCATATCCGCCATGTTTTGTAGTTTTTTAACACTTTTTACTCGTGTTTGTAGTTCTGAGCTGAATCCTCGTCCAAAGCGCAATGGGTTGTGGGCAATATTAGCCTTTATAGTGTGCACGGATCCACACTTCGAAAATCTACCGGAAATAGACCATCCGGGGACTTTTGGCATACTCTTTTCAACATACTATGCTTTGGGATACACTTATTTTAATCTCACATACTATTTAGGATGGATAGTATGGATATTGGGACGCAGGGTTAGTTAAATAGTGGCCGTTTCTCAATATGCGTACTTGTCTGTACTTTTGTTCTTGTGGACTTGTGAAACGTCATCAGTCGCTGTCCAAGTACTGTTCCAATTCAAAGTTCACATCTAGCCAAGTTCAGTTCAAATCCCCGGATGTGTTCTTGATCCGCCCCTTTTATCGAGGATGCATCGAGAGGTGACTTGTGCAGACTTGAGAGAGCCAGGTATCCCAGAATGCATCTCGCACTAACCAGCAAGCGTCAATAGAAAAGGAGAAAACCCGCATAATTTAAACATATTACTGTTATTATGTCATGATATGTAGTTTTAAGAGTTTTTTAGGCGAAAATGTGCAGGTTTAAAGCTCAAATTTGTGGTTTATTGATAAAGATAGCGCCTTTCTGACAATTTGATCTGACGTTGTCGGAGTTGTGAGATCCAGGCGATCACCGGACGCTCAGCGCTCATGTACCCAGCCGAGAGCAGCCTTACCTCGGCTAGTCCTTCTGACGTTTGCCGCTGGCTCCGTTTTGGCTGAGGGCAACGTGACGTTTCATAACTTTATATGGCTATTTAACTTTTGTATCCTAGTAAAGCGCTGATTTTGTACGCTTGACTGAATTGTTTGCTTTATTTCTTATTGTATATTCTTACCTTTTATAATGGGTATTATTGATCATTGAAACTGACATAAAACAAATGGTTTTGTTTTGTTATATCCTATTTCATTTAATTTCAGTGAAGATAATCAGAGTATGCACAAATAATATTACATTTAATATTTAGGTATTTTGAGGCAGGGTTGTTTAATATTTCGTTTTGTTATACATATAAGCAGACATTGCAGATAATTAATCACTCGTTGCCTGAGACTATTAATATGTTTTTGTTTGTTTTTTAAATAAAACGAAAAGAGGCAGAGTGTTTTATAACATATTTCGTTTTATTGTTGGCTAAAACATATATTAAAGAGATAACCGAAGCCAGAGCGAGCTGAGTGACGTTATCAAGAACGCTGCTGTTCCATTTGCAGAATCACAGGACTTGTGTTCTCCCGTCCACTGGAGTTTGTTCTCCTGAGTCGAACTTGCCAAGTCCCAACTACCAAGGACGTGAGTCCGAAGTTTGCGAACTTGGTTTTGAGAAACGGCCAAAGTCTTAAAGAGTTGTGAGAAAGTGGGACACGCGTGAGATCCGCGTCATGTGCGGCAGGTCTTAAAGTGACAGCAACCAATGCTGTATGTCACTGAAGATAATCAAAGA
This sequence comes from Megalobrama amblycephala, assembly GCF_018812025.1. Lineage (NCBI taxonomy): Eukaryota > Metazoa > Chordata > Actinopteri > Cypriniformes > Xenocyprididae > Megalobrama > Megalobrama amblycephala. Next base: position 9,847,559 of record NC_063064.1, on the reverse strand, counting down.
ACAAAGGTAACAGAAAATGATGACAATTATTTTTTTTACAAGTGCAATGCATTGTAAATTGTTAATTACTGTTTGTTTTTTCTTTTGCAATATGCATGTGAAAAGCCTGTGGATAGTTTATGGGGATGTACATAAACATATTGTGTACACACACACACACACACACACACACACACACACAAAAGAAAAACAATCATACAGACTTGCGAACCCAACCATGCACACACACACACACACACACACACACACACACACACACACACACACACACACACACACACACACACACACACACACACAAAAACCCCTGAAACTTGCAAGGATAACCATGCACATGCAAACAAACAATACACTTTTCAGTCACACACACACACACACACACACACACACACACACACACACACACATTCACTCACAAATATTAATGAATCACGCTCAATCAAATCAAATCACATATAAATAAAAAGAAAAAAATCTAATTTGCAAACACAACCATGCACATGCAAACAATACACTTTTCATCCATACACACTCACACACATTTATTTATTTATTATTATTATTATTAGATTTGTATTGTATTAACAACTCAGCTGTATGTGGACACCTTTTGAGTAGAAATGCATATTGCAATTTTTTTTATGCAAATAAAACTCCCCTATTCCATAACTACTTTAGTTTTAATTTATTTTAATATAAATTCAGTTAAACCATCAAACATTTGTATGACTTGCAGTGACTTGTTTGACCCAAGCTATGACTTGACTTGACTTGCTTGATTCTCACAAAAATTGATTTGGACTTGCTTGAGACTTTATGGTTAAGACTTGAGACTTACTTGAGACTTGCACATTTGTGACTTACTCCCACCTCTGGTAAATACAACAAAAACTAAGCAAAAAACACCTCTCACAAACCAGTTGCAAAAGTTATATTCAGAGTGTATTTAAATGCAATCAACAAATCATCTAATACCATTATATATGGTGTCTTCATAATATTTATTATTTTATTAAATTATAGGGCTTGTTTTTGTTTGTTTTATGGAGATCTTGTTTAATCAGGCCAATGAGAGACTACTTTTACCTTTTATTATACAAATGTGTCGTTAAATGTTAAAAAAAAAAAAATCTGAGCTCAGGTAAAAATAAGTTCAAAGCCAAAGAGATCATCGACCCCTAGCGGCGAATCACTGAAATTTCGAAACAGTTATGACGCAACGAAGCCTCGTTTACTGTAATCACGTGATACGCACTCCGAATCACTGGTTCAAAACAAACGATTCGCAGGTTTCGAAGCTTTACGAGTGTTTCGATAGCGCCCATCACTAATTACACCTTTATATGTAAGTATTGTTTTAACTTTCTGAAATTTCTAGCGATATAAATGTAAAAAAAAAACTACGGGTCGTTTTTAAAAATTAAAAATGTGGTTGTTAGCTGAGCCGCTGCATTTGCTCGGCTGCATTTGTTCGGTGGTCTGGGGCAGAACTATAAACTCTGCTGTGGCTTTTCGATGTGTTTTAGGGGGCAGAGAGAAGACTGCTTCATTTATTAAACTGAGGGGTGAAACCTGTGAATTATTCACCGGGGCTTGGAAGTAAGACAACAACCCGTTTGTTAAATCTGTATTTACCGTCTTGTCTCTGAGGTACATTTAAACTAGCCCTCACCCCATACAAAGAGCAAAGCAATAAGACAACGAATAGACTGATAGAAACGTATAGAAAGACACTCTTTCACTTTGTTGTGTTTTTGTAGTGCTGTTATGCAATCTTTGTCTCATGTTTTAACCAAATTTGGGCGTCCATATCTATGATTTTGGAGGATTTTTGTGTCTGTCCTGCCGTGTCATCTTTTCTAATCCAAGTTTGCATTCCTGTTTTTATATTTCACAAATGTTTCTTTTTTTCCTCATGTTTTTGCGTTAAATGTGTGTTTAGCTGCGTCCCAATTCGAAGGCAGCATCCTTCACAGGAGGCGATACGCGTTGATAAATGAGACTGTCTAGGAGGATTTCATATTTGTAATTTAGCCTAAATGCTAGTGATTTCAGTAAGTCCTTCAATTTTAAGGCTCAGATGGATGTGTGCAATAGAAAAACTCACCAGCAGGTACATTGTGCCAAACCAGGCATCCAGTAAAAAATACTAATAATAATGATATTGATAATTATAACAGTAATAATAATGAAATCATACCGTTTATTTGGAATAGAAAGCCCAATAAAAATATTTGAATTTTATCATAATAAACTTTATTTATTTATTTACAGATGGATGATGCTACTGGTCCAAATAACTCTCCTCACCAGGTACATTCATGTTCATCACTAAAGATTTAAAGGGTTAGTTAACCCAAAAATTTAATTTCTGTCATTAATTACTCTTGTCGTTCCACACCTGTAAGACATTCGTTCATCTTCAGAACACAAATTAAAATATTTTTGATAAAATTTGATGGCTCAGTGAGGCCTCCATTGTCAGCAAGATAATTAACACTTTCAAATGCCCAGAAAGCTACTAAAGACATATTTATAACAGTTCATGTGACTACAGTGGTTCAACCTTAATGTTATGAAGTGATGAGAATACTTTTTGTGCACCAAAAAAACTAAATAACGACTTTATTCAACAATATCTAGTGATGGGCGATTTCAAAACACAAAGCTTTACAAATCTTTTGTTGCAAATCAGTGGTTCGGAGCATGTCTCAAGTTGCCAAAATCCCGTGATTTCAGTAAACGAGGCATTGTTACGTCATAAGTGTTTTGAAATTTCAACAGTTCACGTGACTTTGGCAGTTTGATACACGATCCGAACCACTGGTTCAAAACCAAAGATTCATAAAGCTTTAAAGCAGAGTTAGTGTTGATAGTGTTGAATAAAGTTGCTTTTTTGTTTTTTTTGGGGCACAAAAAGTATTGTCGTCGCTTCATAACATTAAGGTTGAACCACTGTAGTCACATGAACAGTTTTAAATATGTTTTGAGTAACTTTCTGGATCTTGAGAAGTTCACTGGCATTGCTGTCTATAGAGTCCTATAGGATTTTATAAAAAATATCTTGTGTTCTGAAGATAAATGAAGGTCTTACAGGTGTGGAACAACATGAGGGTGTGAAATTAATGACAGAATTTTCATTTTTGGGTAACTAAAACTACCCTTTAATTCTACAGTCTCTCTCTCTCTATCTCTTTTTTTTGTTTTGTTTTGTTTTTTTGCTGTTTAGTTTATCTTGATGGTAATGCAATGTGAATTAGTTCACCAAAGTTTAATGTTATGTATCCAGAAGGTTAGTTCTTGTGGATATTTTATTTAACAGAAGTCGCCTACATCGAACGGCCAGTTTGGACTACATCCCTCTACTTCCTTCTTTAATGACGTCACTAAAACACTTTGACTAACCTCCGCCCACAGGAATACACAAGAGTTGCGTTTGTAGAGTGTGTTTGTCGCCATGTCGTCGAAACGCTGTTATTTTCATCCTGCAGTCCAATCACCGGGTCTGATTCTGGTGATTAAAATTAAAGACATGTTTACAATAACACTGAGCGCGTGCATCTCCACGTTATGGTAAGAGGCGGGACCTTTCCGGGACCTTTCCGCTAAGCTGCTGTCGAATCACAACACAGGAACCGCTGGCACAATCAGAACTCGTTACGTATTTCTGAAGGAGGGACTTCATAGAACAAGGAAGTCATCAGCCCGTTTTTATGACAGTGGAAACAGCGGTATACAGATAAGTAAATTATGTGAAAAATACTGTGTTTTTTTACACGCGAAACATGAACACATGTTATATTGCACACTATAAACACAATCAAAGCTTCAAAAAACCACGAAAAACGGGACCTTTAAACATTTGATCAGGACAGACAGGAAAGATTTGGCATGTACAATGGCATAGAAATGGTGCAATGACGTATAATGCACAGAATGAGCTGCTGTTGTTGTTGAATAACGTATAATAAATGACTGTCGTGTCATTCTAAAATTCTCATTCCACTCATCGTCTGTGAAGTGCTGCGGGACAATGCCGACCCAGCTTCGGACTCTCATCCACAGACGCCTTGTTTTGGGCATGGGAAGGGCCGTTTTTACGGCTTGATAATTATAAGCATCCAACATAATTTGTCGCTTGAATTCTGCATCCAAGAGGTGGACAATTAACTGTATATACTAGTTTAATTAGTGACACTTAGCCTACATTTTAAAACCTTTATGGCAACAATATGGCAACATTTTATTTGAACTATGGCAACATTTTTTTAAAAAAATATATATTTGAATAGGGCAACATTTGTATTTTAAAACCTTTATTTTAATATGGAAACATGACACCTCATTAAATATTTCTATGATTAAATTGCTGACTCCTTCCCCATCAGCCAATCACTGTGTGTATACTCAATAGCAACGAGGTCAACCCCGCCCTTACTCTTAGCTTAAGACTTCAGTCTATTCCTTAGTAAAAAGTTTGTCTCAGCAGCTTTGTGAATAGGTTTTAAGAGAAAACTCTTAGCTAAGAACTTTTGCTGTTATTTAGGAGAACTGTTCGTGGTAAGATAAAATGTTTTGTGAATAAGGCCCCAGAGCTCGGACAGGGCAGAGCAAGTGAAGTTTTTCATCCTCATCAGAGGCGAAAGGAGGAGGATGGAATGTGTGAAGGCTGATAACTTGAGAGCGAAATGGTGTAGACAAGACGTTGGGCACATATCCTGGCCTGGGTCTTAAGGTTACCTTAACTAGACCAGGGTCGAAGTCCATACACGCCTCGCTAACAGAGAGAGCTTGCAAATCCCCCACTTGCTTTAAAGAAGTTAGAGCCAACAAAAGAGCAACCTTAAGAGTCAGAATCCGCTCTGGAGCTGACTCCAAGGGCCCAAAAAGAGCGTCCATTAAGCTCTCCAGGACGACTGACAGATCCCAAGAGGAAATTCCAGGGGGGCGTGCTGGCTTCAGACATCAAACCCCACACATAAACGCAGAGAGCAACCTATGTTTGCCCTGGGGAATTTCATCTGACTTAGGGCTGGGCGATATATCGCATGCGATTGTCACGCGCATTTCATCAGTAAAGCCGGTTCCCTGATTACCGCTAAATCGCCATCACCTGCTTTCAAATAGAGCGGCATTTAATAGACCGAACCGTAGTTCACTGACAAGCTACGCAATATCGCGTTCATTATCGAAGGCGATTCGTCTGCGATAATGAACGCGATATTGCGTAGCTTGTCAGTGATCAACGGTTCTGTCTATTAATTGTCTATTAATGGAAGAAGAATCAGCTCTGAGAACCATGTCTAGGACAGCCAGAATGGGACTACAAGTAGGAGACGGACCCTGCTCTCACTCACCCTGCACAGAACAGCTGTAATCAGCTTGACAGGCGGGAACGCATAGAGTTTCAGTCTCGGCCATGGGCGAGCAAACGCATCTATGCCCAGAGTCGCTGGGGGGCTCAGGAAGAACTAAAGCGGGCATTGAGATGACTCCTGCTATGCAAAGAGGTCCACCTCTGCTCTGCCAAACACTTCCCAAATCCGGGCTACTGTTTGAGGGTTTAGCATCTATTCCCCTGATCTGAGTTTCTGCCTCGACAGAAAATCTGCCGCAAGGTTCAGGGTCCTGGGTACATGAACCACTCTCAGGGAGAGGAGTTTTTTCTGAGCCCAAAGGAGCATGCCTGTCCAGGGTGCGTGATCGTGAAATCCCCCTTGGCGATTTATATGAGACTTCACCGCCATGTTGTCTGTCCTGACAATGACGTGGTGTACCCTGAGAAAGGGGAGAAAATGCAGCAGGGCAAGGGATACAGCCCTGAGCTCCAAGGTGTTTATGTGCCAAGAGAGGAACTCTCCTGTCCAAACTCCACACGCTGGCCTGCCCTCAAACACACCCCAGCCAGTCAGAGAGGCATTCGTTGTGATCATTTGCCGATCGAAAACGGCACCCATGTTGACCCCTTTTTGACGAAAGAGTGGGTCCCGCCATATCGAAAGGGCACGGAAACAAACGCGTGACACTTTCAATAGGCTAAAGGCTGGTCCTGTCGAACGGACCCCTAAGAGCTTCATCCACCAAAGAAACAGTCAATTATGCAAGTTGCAGGCAACACACAAATCAGCGGTGAGGGGAGAAAGCTTAGCGCGTCTTCTATCTCCCGTGACGAAGGGGTGAGGCTGATCCAATGCTGCACGCTGAAATGCGCCGGGCAGTGGATATGACAGAGATGGATGAGGAGAGCGAATGAGATGTGGGCAGAAATGCTTGTGCGGTCTGACCCAACCTCAGAAGGCAGGGGAAGCTCTCTTTCTGGTGTCGGGGTCAGGAGCGACTCGAAGGAGCTGGAGTGGAGGGCTTGCAGGGCCGCTTCAGCTCAAGACACCTATGGGTCGCTGGCAGAGCAATGGACGACCACAGGCTCCCCAAACCATAGTCAGTGGGGATGAACTGGGTCACTTCTCCTACTGGCAGACTCCTTCCTATGCGAAGTGCGCTCTCTGGTTAGAGAAGAGGAGGGATTAGAAGAGTCCCTAACTCTCCTGGGCATAAACTGCCCGAGAGCAGCCAACTGGGACTTGGCGGCCCGAAATTTGTCAACCACCGCGTTGACCGCCTCCCCGAATAAACAAGATTGAGAGATAAGGGCATCCTTGAGGAACACCTTCTCCTTTTCACGGATTACTGCAAGATTGAGCCATAGGTGGCGCTCTGCAGCCACTGAGCCCACCATGGAACGCCCTATAGCATTAGTGGTATGTTTAGTGGCTCTTAAGGCCAAATCTGTGGCTCAGGAAATCTGAGGAGCAGTATAGGATGGCGACGTAAGAGCGTCGGGGCGGCGCCCATACCATCAGCCAATAAATTGCCGTGATTCTATACGGGCTTCAGACAATCGGCACACCCAGAGGGCGTTCCCATTGCGTCATAGCTACACAGCGTCGAGTGAACCTATGAAAGAGAACAGATATCATTCATTTGAATTATTCTTTTTAACAAATCGATTTGAATGAATGATTCAATGAATCACTCGTTAAGACTTCAGTTGATTTATTACTGGATGAATCAGTGTTTTTGAACAAAACTCTTCAATGAATGATTGAACAATGAACAATGTCATCATTAAAATCATTAATTCAGACCGATTAAAAAAAAAAAACAAATTAAATATTTTTAAATAGACTTAAATATTTTTAAATACTAGCATTTTGTCAGAAGTTCTAAGTAAATTTGTTTAGTTGTCTACACCGCATTTCAAATTATTATACAAGTGACATATCAGTGAGATTTCAGTAGAATAAACATTCAGATTTCAGTTTTTCAAAGAAAATGTTTGTTAGTTTATTTATCCATGTCTTTTTAGATAACTGGTATCAATCTCAGACTCAGACAAAATAATTTGCCAGGTCTATGGAAACCCTACTTGGAGGTTGTTCCACATTATTAAGCAAGTCACAGTTCTCATGCAATATGGGGAGGAAGAAAGATCTTTCTGAAGATGAAACTAAGTAACTAATATTGTGTGAAAACTGAATGGAGATTATCAAATTATCATAAGATTTGTGAGTGATTTAGAGCACAGCAGGACTCAGATGGTCAGATAAAGGCTTAAAGTTTCTGTCAAACAAGTTAATTGTATTAAAAGGTCAGCTATAAAAAAGCCAGTGTTGAGCAGCAAACAGGTATTTGAAGCTGCTGGTGTCTCTGGAGTCTTGAGAAGCTCTCCATGCAGGCTGACAGTTGTGCGTAAAGATGCATTTCAGCCACCACTAACCAAACCTCACAAAGAGAAACATTTACAGTGGGCATAGAAATACATTTTCAAACAGTTTTTTATTGCTGTGGTGTTTTTTTGCAGCATGGGATAGTGCATAGTGCATTGTATTTCAGAAGGCACTATCCTCCTTGTTATAGCATAGCTGAAAATGACCAGTTATGAACGCCACATATCTACCCTCAGAGATCCTAAAGGGACCTTTCCATCTTCCACTTCCCAATATTCTAGCCCAAATCATCCACCCGCTAGCTCCCTGCTGATGTCGCAGTCTTGTTGGAACGTGGTGGCCATT